>NW_022436948.1:3149745-3186533 GCF_009761245.1 Sapajus apella | reverse complement strand
GCTCCCCTCCATCATCTGCTTCCTCCCACTCCCCAGCTCCCCTCCATTTCCCACTTCCCCCCGCCCCCCAGCTCCCCTCCATCTCCCAATTCCTCTCACCCCCCAGCTCCTCCTTAATTTCCCGCTTCCTCTCACGCTAGCATTTATTTATTTGTTTATTTTTGAGATGGAGTTTCACTCTGTTGCCTATGAGGGCAGTGGCAAGATCTTGGCTCACTGCAACCTCTGCCTCCCAGGCTTAAGCAATTCTCCTGCCTCAGCCTCCCGAGTAGCTGGAATTACAACACCCACCATCTTGCCCGGCTAATTTTTGTGTTTTTAGTAGAGACAGGTTTTCACCATGTTGGTCAGGCTGGTCTCAAACCCCTGACCTCAGGTGATCCACTTGCCTCAGCCTCCCAAAGTGCTGGGATTACAAGCGTGAGCCATTTTGCCCAGCCTCACTCTGTCTTTTAAATATTAATTTTTAAAAGAGACACTGTACTTTTCTGCTGCAAATGACCCCACAATGACCTGCGCTTTTTGCTGAACTAGTTCTCGACTGCTTAGACTGTATTGAAGCTCTGCCTACCCCGATCAGGAATGATGTGGAAGCGGAGATGGAGAGTCTGCGGCAGGGGCACAGCGGGGGGTGTGGGGTGCTCCCTTGCACCCCCTTGCCAGCTGGAACGGGGCCTCAGGCGAAGGGCAGCAGAGAGGGGTCCCTGTGGAAGTGATTGCCTGTGAGGCCCCCACACCCAGCACTCCTGCCGTGCCTGTGCTTGGACCCTGGGCAGCATCCCCCGTTCCTGGCGCTCAGACGGGCCGCATGTACGCAACACACATGGCATGGTTCACCCTCAATGGCTGCCTTGGCAGCGAGGCCCCCCAACCTGGTGTCGGTCGGTCAGTCCTTGGCAGAGGCCCCTGCCTCTCCTGACAGCCTCTCTTCTTCATCTCCACGGCCTCCCCACCTGCTCCTCTGGGGCCTGTCTGACCCTGTGTTGAACTCAGAGGACAGGGTCTTGCCCTTGGCACCGAATCCATAGCCAACCCAGCCCCTGGGCCCTCAGGCCCACCTAGGGCGGGAGTGGCAGGGAGAGGTGCCTACCGTCAATCACTGCCCCTGCCCCCTTCTTGCTAGGATGAGAGATTTGTGTAGAAGCATCCCTGAGAGGCCCTTATTCACAATCTCCCACCTGCCCCGCTTTGCAACATCTGGAAGAAGTGGTGAGATCATCCCATTCTGCAGGTGCAGAAACTTTTTTTTTTCTTTACGACAGCGTCTCACTCTGTTGCTCAGGCATGATCATGGCTCAGTGCAACCTCAAACTTCTGGGCTTAAGTGACCCTCCCACCTCAGCATCCTGAGTGGCTGGGGCTACAGGTGTGAAACACTTCATCTGGCTAATTTGTGTTAAAAAAGAGTTTTCGTACAGGTGGGATCTTGCTATGTTGCCCAGGTTGGTCTCAAACTCCTGGCCTCACGCAATCCTCCTGGCTCAGCAGGAGTTGCTAGGATTACAGGTGTGAGCCGCCATGCCCAGCTGCAGGTGCAGGGACTGGGGCCCTCAGAGGCTGTGGACTGCTGGCTGGTGAGGAGGGGCACGGGCCAGGAGAGCTGCCCCTTCAGCCGGACTTAGGTGGCTGGAGGGTGACCCTTTCCTGGGGACAAACAGGGAGGGCCCTGGAGGCTGGTACCCAGCACAGGCCCCTGCTGGCCCTGCAGCCTGAGCCTCCACATGTTCCCAGGGCATCTCGAGTTCGCCCACGGAGCTGTAGTTTCAAGATAAAAAATGCCCTTGTGTTCCACGTTCCAGTTCAGAGGCCCTTCTGTTCCCAAGACGGGAGGCGCCAGCGTTGTGAGTCCCACCGGAAGCCGGGTGCCGGGTCCCTGTCCCTGCCCGCAGGGGACGCATTCCAAGGGCCCCCTTGGGAGGCTGCCTGGCTCTCCCTGGCCCAGCTGCCTTTGTACGAGGGCTCCGAGGCCTGCTCTTCCTACGTGACTGCCCGAATGTGCACACGCCTGGCTGTGTGTGGGCGTGTGCCTGGGGGCCTGAGCGCAGGAGCAAGGCCGGCCAGGACTTGTTGCGTGAAACAAGCCAGCCGACAGCTGCGTCAAAGCTGACCAGGGCGGCTTTTTCAGCCTGGCAGCTCCGGAGGCTGAGCAGGAGCTGGGGGAGGAGCAGCGCACCACCCTGCCTTGGAACCTGGGGCCCAGGGTGAACTGAGGGTCCTGGGGCAAGAGGAGCTCCACAGGAGAGCCTGCCCACCCCGCCCCTCAGCCTCCAGATTCGGGGCTGCTGGACTTGTTCTCAAACCCAGGGAGTCGGGGACAGCTGCTGAGACTGAGGACTCGGCGAGTAGGGGTGGACCCGCGTGCGTCGTGGCGAGCCCGGCTTCACCCTCCTCCTGGAGGACACGTCCCTTAGAAGCCAACAGGGTCTCCTGGCCGGGGAAGTAAACCAAGCAAGGGAAGGGCCTGGAATGCGTGGAGCTTCCTGGGAGCCTTATTCTGGGCCTGAAAGCGGCTCCCTGCCTGAGCTGGTGGGTGCAGGAATCACAGGGAGATGGTGGCTGGGCCTGTCAGGACCTTTCAGCCCACCTGGTGGATTGGGGTCCACGAGGGTGGTGGGGTGCAGGCGGGGTACTCTTGGTGATGCAGACACGGGCCCCTTGTGTCAGCTTTTGTCACCTAGTGCTGTGTAACACACACTCCCGGTGCAACCACTGACATAACCGCCTGTGGGTCCTGCTCACCAGCTACACCTGCGGCGTGTGGCCGACTCAGTGCCCGGCTCGGCTCTGGCCTCGGCTCCAGGCTGCGGGTGAGCTGCAGCTCTGCTCCTGCGTCCGCATCTCCCTTGGCCCCTGTGCTGGCCAGGGTCCTCAATCGAGGTGGGGGTCCTGCTTTGGGGTCCCCTCACCTGGCTCTGTTTTGGATGCAGAGCCCTAGATAAGGTGGATTGTTTGAGGTGGTTGTTTGTGGGTTGTTTGAGAGGACCTGGGGATTTGACCCAAACTTCCCAAACCGCCAGAACCCCTGCTGACTCGGAAGCCTCCACCCCCAGGCTTCCCTGAGCAGACAGGGCCCTGCGCGCCTGGAGAGCTCAGGACAGCGCATCCTCAGGCCGCTCCTGCAGGAGTGCTGGGTGGAAGCTGCTCTCCAGATTCAGTGGGTGACTGCCCCGTGATGTCACTGCTTTCCCCTTTCCTACCACCAGGCAGGGTGGCTCACCCGTGCTGCCAGTAGACCCCCCAGCCTCACCTGGCATGCTCCCTGACTGGCTGTGCCCCCGTATCCGGCCCACCCAGCCCTCTGGGCACTTCCTCTGAGCCCACCTGGCATGGATGGTGACTAGGCCTGACACCCTTGGCCTACCAGCCTGGGGTCTCTGAGAGCTACTGCCCTCGGGTCTGCAGCCCACACTCATGCCAGCACTGAGGGGAGGGGGAGGGCAGGGGTGAGGTGTGGTGTGCTGTGAGTTGGTGTGTGGGGGGGTGTATGTGACTGTGTGAGTCTGGTGTGGGTGTGTGACGGGAGTGTGTTGTGCATGGGTGTGTGTGTGTGTGTGTGGGCTGTGTGTGTGTGTGTGAGGGCTGTGTTGTGTGTGTGTGTGTTTGTGAGGGCTATGTGTGTGTGTGTGTGAGGGCTGTGTTGTGTGTGTGTGAGGGCTGTGTTTGTGTGTGTGTGTGTGTGTGAGGGTTGTGTTTGTGTGTGTGTGTGTGTGAGGGCTGTGTTTGTGTGTGTGTGTGTGAGGGCTGTGTTGTGTGTGAGGGCTATGTTGTGTGTGTGAGGGCTGTGTTGTGTGTGCGCCCATCTCTGCCTGAATCAACCCTAAAACATAGGTCACGTGTCGACCCCGTTTTCATCATTTCCTGGAACATTATTGTGTGGACGCTGTTTTGAGGCCGCAGACCGTCACCCATGCGGTCGTGGCTCTCCCTGGGCAGCTCTGGGACTTGCTGGGCCAGTCAGTTTGGGAGCTGACCAAACCCTGAGGAGCTTAGTGTCTTACTGGTTTCACCATTGACTCCCCTGTGGACTTCAGACAGGAGAGAGTTCTGCCTGGAGAATGCTGAAGGCCCCCTTGAGGTTTCCGTCAACCCTCTTGACCTTGGAGGTGCTCAAGGACAGGAGCGTGGAGACACATGTCTGATGCTCCACGGTGGCCGCTGCATGCTGGGGTCTGATGTGCCAGGACAGGCCGGGTGTGTGCTTGGTGCCACAGCGTTCTTTCTCAGCCACGTGGTGCTGGCAGGCTGTGTGTTTGGAACAGCACTGCAGATGGGTGTCAAGGATAAGGGAGGCCCCTATCATGGGCAACGTTATTCATCCAGGGACCCCAGCAGCTCCGCCTTGGGTTTGGAAGGCTCTCATGGCCTCAGTTTCTCCTCTGGAACTGGGATCATGGTGGTGATACAGAGCAGTGAGCCCCAAAGCTGGGCCTTAGCCCAGGAAGGTTCTTGGCTTCACTAGGAAAAAATTCCAGAGGGAGTAGGAGATGGAAGGAAACAGCTTCACCGAGGTGGCATGTCCCAGTTCCTGTGACATGCCTGCAGAGCAGGGCCACCTCCAGGCAGTGTGGGAAGCAGTGCTCAGGGGCAGGCCTGCAGTCACATTTATACCTGTTTTTAATCACATGCAAATTAAGGGGCGAGTTATTCAGAAATTTCTAGAAAAAAGGAGGGAACTTCCAGGCCTTTGCCATGGAAAAGGGTGGTAACTTCCAAGTGTTGCCATAGCAACGGTAAACTGACATGGCCCTGGAGGCCGTGTCTTATGGAGAGGTGCTCCCGCCTCCTTCCTGTTTCAGCAGTCCTCAATCTCGTCCGGGGTTAAGCCCCGCCTCCCACTCCGTGGTTCCTATCTGAAAAAGCATTGATAAGGCTCCACAGGTGAATGTGCAAAGCTGGGGTGCAGTGGAACCTCGTAGGAGCATGTAGGCTGAACTGTGTCCTGCAGAAATGATATGTTGAAGCCCTAACCCTCAGAACGGGACCTTATTTGGATAGGGTCTGGGAAGAGATGAGTTAAAAGGAGGCGTGAGGCTGGGCCCTAATTCAGTATAGCTGGTGTCCTTACAGGGAGAGGAGATGTGGACAGAGACACGTGCAGAGGGACGCCCATGAGGACGCAGGGGGAAGACGGTCACCTGAAAGCCATGGGGAGAGGCTCAGAGGAACCGGCCCTGCCACGCCCTGACCTTGGACTTCAGCCTCCAGAACGGGAGAAGAGCCGCATCTGCTGCTGGAGCCCCCGGCAGGGGTCCTTTGCAGTGGCCACCCTGTGGACTCACACAGGACGTGCTCGACACATGAAGGTTTCCCAGTGTTTCCTCTGGGACTTCCTGGTGGCTTGAAGAAGGCCCTCCGTCTCTGAAGGACACCGGCAGCAGATTTCTGTGTTCAGAACTTTTCCCATGCATATTTGAAAAAGCATTTTAAGAAAATAAATGTGGGAAGTAGAAAAGTTGCTTTGTAAAGTTTCCTTTCTTGTTAAAGGATAAGTGTGCTAATAACTTTGTGAAGCCCTATCCTACGTAGCGGTTAGACACGCCATGCTCACAGGCACGTAGCACACTCTATGTCCTTGTGCTTCAACCAAGATATCTGTGCTGGACGTGCTCACAGGCATGTCCCAGCTCTCCACTGCTTTTACCTGTTTAGAAAAGTGTTAAGTTGTTAGCCAGTTGGATTTTAGTTTAGATTGTGAGGTCTGGCTCCAGCCAACTGAGATCAGACACAGCAGTGAGGACAGCCCCAAATGCGTAAGGGATAAACGTGTGTTTTCATTTGTTTATTGTACTCTTGTGGCAAGACTGCTAGCAAGAGTACCCTTCCTGCAGTCCAGGAAGTAAAATGCACATTGCTGAAAGGTCCTTTGTCTCTGTGCTGATCTTTCTCTGCAGCACCGAGCATCTATTTCCAACAATAAATATTAGCACGTTTTGCTGGTGTTGAGAGATCCTGTAGGGTCCTTTTTGAAAACAGGTGATGGTTCTGACCACAGAGCCCCAGGCATCACTGGCCACACTGTCTCCCATGGGAGGGGTCAGCAGAGCCCCGGTGGTCCAGACAGGCAGACTTTCTGTGTCTGGTGTGGCTAGGGGTCCTCAGGACGCCTTTCTGGCTTGCCCTTGGGTGTGTGTGTTGCTTAGCTTGTTTGGGGGCAGAATTAACCCCGTGCCTTTGCTAATTCAATTTGTCTTGGTCTGGGAGTTGGCGATTAATGCAAACATCAAGGACACATGTTTTAGGGGCCTTATGTGCCAAAGGGCAGACAAAGGGCTTGTGCGTTCGATGGGGTCACGACCTCCGCCATTGAGCTTCCCTGACAGTGGGGGCTGAGGGTGGCCACCTGCTGAGTGAAATGGGGGTTTCCGAGGAGTGATGAGGAGGTGGTCCACCAGGGTTGCTGGGCCGTGTGGTGAGAGCCTGCAGGTGGCACTGGGCACACCTGGGTCACCCCTGCTATTGTGGGCTCCCGCTACCCAGCTGCTCATAGGCTGCTGCTGTCCCCGGGTACAGCACATGAGGAGGGTGGAAACTGGCATGGGGGTCCGGCACTCACACGCCCTGACTTCGGGAGCCTGTGATGGTCTTGGGCCCGGAGCATCCAAGAGACGCCTGGACAAGGACTGGGAGGCGGATGGCACCAGCTCCCTGGGAAGCACCTGGTTTTCATTAGCAAAGAGCAGCCGGGAGGAACCTGCGGCTCCCACCACAGTGGGCTCATGAGATTCTCCACAGCATCACGTGGCCTGGGGTGGGGAGTGCAGCTCGCCCCCTGCCCTCCTCAGCCAGTGGCCCTCACCCAGGGGTGTGCCCTGGCACACTGCCATGGTAGCCACCTGTCACTGGCCCCTATGAGGAGGAAGGAGGCTGCTCAGCTCTGCCCCTGCCCCGTCTCGCTCCCTGTCTCCTGTCTTGGCCCTCGTCTCCTGTCTCCTAACCCTGAGGCTCCTGGGAGCACCTTATATGTCCCCTGTGATTGCTTCCCTTCTCCTCCGCCCTCCTTGGTTTCCCGACCTGGGCACAAAGGCGCCCATCCCAACAGCCTGGTCATGCGTTCAGCCTGCAAGGAATGCCTGGCGTGTGTGCTGGCTGTGTCCAAGGTATGCTCGCCGGAGGACAGCACAGAGCAGGAGCAGCATCTGTGCCCAGGGAAGTGACTCAGTGCCAGTGCCAACAGCAGCCGGCAGCAGCTTTGCCGCTGTCTGCTTTTGACTCTGGGATCCGCCAGGCTGGCCCGTGAGTGTGGATGGTTCTCTCCCCTCGGACTATGGCATCTGAGGGGCTGCGCCCTGCTGGGAGCGGCTGGTCAGGGGGCAGTCGGCTTCCCCCAGGGATGACAGGCTCCCAGACCAGGCACCCGATGTGTGCCCTCTGGTCCTGCTGGAGTGTCCTGCACGTCCCATTCGAGAGCAGTCCAGGACCCCAGAGACTCAGGGACTCTGATACTGGCCCAGAAAGGACTGACACACTGACACACTCATACCAGCACAGCCACATCTGTGTAAACATCACACACCTGCACACACTCACTTTGTTCACAGATGCACACACACATTCTGACACATGCACAGACCCACACAGTGACACTCATAGTCATGCACACACACACAGCCATTCACACTCATTCACATTCATACACACACACTCATCACTCCACAGTCACATACATAGACAATACACTCACTGACGCACACAGCCACACTCGTAGTCATGCACACACACTCACACAGCCATTCACACTCACACATTCACACAGGCACACACACACCCCCACACTCACACAGACACATACACTCACTGATGCACACAGACCCACACAGTGACACTCATAGTCATGCACATACACTCACACAGCCATTCACACTCACACATTCACACAGGCAAACACACACATACCCCCACGCTCATACACTCACATGTACACACACTTACATAGACACACTCCCTGAGACACACACACTCATAGACCCACACAGTGACATCCATAGTCATATACACACACACAGCTGTTCATACTCACACATTCACACAGGCAAACTCACAGACACACCCTCCCACACTCACACACACTCACACACACTCACACTGACATAGACACATACACTCACTCTGACACACACAGTGATATTCGGTCATGTACACACACAGCCATTCACACACATTCACGTAGGCACATTCACACAGACACACTCACCCTACAAACACACACTCACACATAGACACACATCTACACATTCACACATTCACAAAATCATATACACCAACACACTCCTGTAAACACATTCACTGAGACACACATATAGATATGCATCTATACTCATGTACACACAGACACACTCACAGATATACACACTCACACACCTACACACACACATTCACATACACACACAGACACAGACACACTAACAGAAACTAATTTCACATGTTCATGTAAACACATATACTCAGTCCAACACACTTACATATCTATACACACATTCACATAGACCCATAGACACACATATCTACACACTCACACATTAGCTATAGACACACTCACAGAAACACCCATACACACTTTCATCTCACACATGTAAATGCACTGACACAGACACACACATTAACATTCGTGCTCCTGCACACACGCTCACAAAATACATATGCATACTCAGACACCTAAACACCCAAGCACTAACACACTCATCCACTCACACAGACACACTGATAGGCATACGCTCACACCCCCCACAAGCACACACACACACACACACACACACACACACACACACTTTCACATCCGACCTGAAGGTGTTTCAGACCCCAGCCCCGGAACGCTTAGAGATCATGGTGGATACAGACCCAGAACATGTAGAGTGGGATCTGGGGCTGGCGCGGGCAGGCACACGTCCCCTCGTGCATGTGGGCAGCATCTGGAGGGGCCGGGAAGAAGTGCCTAGGAAGAGGCACAAGCTTCTGACCAGGGCATCATGGGAGATGGGCTGTCAGTGTGGCCGGAGAGCGGGTGGAGCTGGGAAGGGCGCCGGGAGGGACGGAAGGACCTGCGGCAGGGAGAGAGCCCAGGCCAGGTCCCAGGAAACACGCCCGGGCCCCAGCTGGGACCCTGAGCAGGAGTCACTCTCTCTCAAGCAGATTAAAGGCAGGAGAGGTTAAGAATAATGGCAACAGGAGTGCGTTCCTGCGGGGAGGCTTCCGGAATCAGGACTCAGGAACCACAAGCCGTGGGGACTGAAGGGAGGAAGTTAAATGGGGCTCCTGGCGTGGATTCTGCCTAGAGGTCCACAGGGAGGCCCGTGCATGGAGGCGAGGTGACCTTTCGCTCAAGGGTGGGTGGAGAGAAGGCCAGTCAGAATGAGGAGGAGTCCAGACACAGTCCTCACTCGGTGCCCCCGGGAACCCTCTAATGGGGCCAAAGCCTTGGGCTTCTCACTCCTTTCTTAGACTCGAGGGCGAGCCTGCAGCCCTGGAGGACCCCAAGGAGGCCAGAGGCAGCGTTCTGCTCTGAGACACCCATGGCAAACTCTGGGACGGGATCCGGCCAGCAGGGACAGAGGCTTCTGGATTCAGGCTTTGCTGTCGCTGCCTGCCAGGGTGGTGGAGTCCCGTTGCTGCCAAGTTAAGCAGAGGCTGATGCATGCATCCGTTATTCACTCACCCCCTGTCTGTCCATCCAACGGTACCCAATGGAGGTGACACCCAGCACGGGACTCCAGTGGGTACCTCACGGAGCTCAGGCCAGCCACAGCCACAGCCACAGGGGAGGGGCTGCAGCGACAGCTGGGCGGCCGTGGCGCTGCTGCCAATGTGGCCAGGAGGCCCCAGAGGTGCCACCTGGGAAGAAAGGCCCTCTGCAGACTCCCTGGCAGAGGTGGGTCGTGACTGGCGCCAGCGAGGTTGCTGGGAAGTGAGTGAGCCCAACGGCCAGGGGAGGGACTGTGGCAGAGGGAAGGGGCCTGAGTGGCCTTGAGGGTGCACACTGAGGTCTGGGTGTCTCTGCAGTAGGGTGCTTACCTGGGTTCAAAGCTCCCAGCCTGCAGAGCTGAGGGTGGACTGCAAGGATGGTGCCCAGAGAGCACAGGAGCTGGCTGCAGGGGCACGGGTGGGGGTCCCGGTGGCTGTCTGGGAAGCACGCCCAGGGAGCGGACTCTGCTCCTCCCCACCTCCCAGAGGAGACTGAAGCCTGGAGCTGAGTGTCAAGCTTGCCCTCTCCCCCTTCCTCCCTCCCTTTCTCCCACCTCCCCCTTCTTCCTTCCTTCGGCACCCAGCGCCCCACCATGGCTCTCGGTTTCTGCAGGCCAAGTGGCGTTGCCACCGTGGCTGCGCATCAGCTGAGTTCCGGCCAGAGCTCTGGGCTCCTAGCCGATACTCCCTCCTCTCCTTCTCTCCTGGGAAACGCCATCCCTTTTCTGTGCCAGGGATGCAGGAGACGCTTACAAAGCACAATCCCCACCTCCTTTCCCAGGAAAAGGAAGGGAGTCCATTTCTGTTGAGCCTCGTGCCCAGCACCGCACAGCCTGGCTGTCTCACCGGAGGCATCCTTCCATCACCGCCGCCTGCTGGGACCCGCAGGCCCCCAGGGGCTGTGCGCTGAGAGTCAGTGCCTCTGGGGACCACCTCTGATCTCCTTCAGATGCACAGTTTTAGTCCAGGTCTCCGAGGTGGTGATGCCGGGGATCAGCTGGGATCCCAGGGCTGAGCTGGCAGGAGAGGAAAGCCTCCCCTCGCAGGTGTTGGGGTGGGGTCAGGGTTGTTGGGGCCAGCAGCATTTCCTCAACTTCTTCAGCCCAGAAAATACTCTCAACTCGCTGGAGGGCAGCAGCCCTCCCGCCATGTCCAGAGCTGCCTGCTTCCCGCCACCCACCTAGACCCCAGCACAGTAGGGAGCCCACACCTAGGGGTCACCTCCCACCCCATGGATGCCTGAGCACCTGGTTGGGGTGAGAGAGGAGAGGTGCCAGGGAAAGGTCACGTTCTCTGGTGCCAAGGTCAGGGCATCTGCATATTTTTTGTGGGGGACACAGGGGACCTGTCACAGGTGATAAGGTGGCCCCTCCCTTTAGGAGCAGGACTTGGCCAAGACACATGGGTGGGCGTGGGGGGTGGACCCATCCACCCTGACCGTAACCATCGGGGTTTGTGGGAGCCGCTTCTCGCCAGCAGGCCCCGGGAACGCAAATGCAGGCTGTCTGGAAGGTCACCAGGGCTTCCTCTCTGCACCTTCCTGAGAGCAAAGGACATTTGCAGCCATGGTGCTGTGGAGCCACAAACCTCCAAGGGCAGGGGTGGCGACTTGCAGTGCCCAGGTCTCTGTCCAGTCCATGGGGCAGCTGGAGGGGGCAGGGTAACTGTCCAAGTGCAGCAGTGCAAACCTGGCCAAGGCCACTGTGTAAATGCCTACTGGAAATTCCTGGGCATCTGTGGCCTGAGGCTCCGTGGAAGAGACTTATCTCAAAGTAGAAAAGGAAGAGGAGTCTGGAGGGGGTGGGGGCATAGAGGGACCCCTAGGCAGGCACAGCCCAGGGGCCACGCATGCGCCCTTCACTCCCCCACTGGCTGACAGTGTGTGCATGAGCATGGATGGAGCAAGCACTGTGCTCCACATGGGGGAGTCCCCTCAAGAGCACCCCACCAGCCAGGGAACTCCAACCAGCCCCCAGCGGAAGGGTCTGGGATCAGGTCCCTTGTGAGCATGCGTGTCTCTCGCAGCATTTGTTAGGGGTGGCTTGATGGTCAGGCGAGCCTGTTGTGTGGGCCACCCCCCATCATCCGGAGGCAGGCAGGACAAGGTGCCCCTCCTCCCTCCACCAGCCCCGCCCAGAAACCCCTGAAGGCAGCATCAGGTAACCCAAGAATGAGGTTGGCTGCTGAATCTCCAGTGGTGACAGCTTGGTCTTCCAGAAAAACCTCCAGGTCCCAATGAGTTCCAGCAGTGTCCTCGGGCCCCTGAGGCAGTGTGCCTGCCTGTCCCCCAGGATGGTCTCCTTGCCAAGGAGACAAGGCCAGCCCAGCGTCACCCCCAGCAGTGCCTCCATGGAAACGCACTTCTGGGGTGTGGAAGGCAGGTGTCATGTGCTCCCAGTCGGGCCAGGATGGAAAGGATCTTCTCATCTTTACAGTGGGCACAATGACAGCCAATTTCCACGTGAGCAGGTGCGCAGGAAGCCAGGGCAGTGCCGCCTGGGAGGGACTGGTGATGTGCATGGTTATTATTGGAAGTGTGATGGCAGCTGGAAGCGCAGGGCCATGAGTCACATCCAAGGTGACCTTGAGTCATGCATCTGTGTGACTCTCAGGCCTCAGGCTGCCCAGCCCCCTGCCTCCTCTCCACCCAGGGGACTGCGGGGAGGTTTTTCCAGCCTGGCTGTGGGCGGGGAAGGGCTGCCAGGTGTCTGGGGCCAGCGGCTCCCCGGCGTTCTCCTAAGCCTGTGGCTTCCCTGGGCATCCCTGGGACTCGCTGTTCCAGACAGAGCCTCACCCACCTCGGAGCTGGTTCTCTCAAGTACAGAGCCCGAGGGTGTCATGGCTGCCAGGGTGGGGCTGTACCAAGAATGCAAATGGCATGAGAACAGGGAAGGGCGCTGGTGACAGTCACACTGGCAGCTGCGTCCTGGCTGCACAGCTGGCACGGGAATTCCCTGCCTGGAGCCCATGCAGCTCCTGTCTTAGTAGAGGAAGGGGCGAGGGGCTAGAGGGGGGTGTCCCTGGCTAATGGGACCTGGTGTCCAACCTGACCCACAGGATGGCTGCTCCATCCACCCTCACCCTGCGGACATCTCCTGCCCACCCACCCATGGCCAAAATGAGGAACCCCCCACAATGGTAACCCTGTCTGCCAGTCCCAAATTTAGGACTCAGAGTTGGACAGGCCAGAGTGCAGAGGAACACCAGCCCTCCACCGCAACCCACATGGCAAAACAGATGGGAATGTGTGCAGCCATGCCAGTGCAGGGTCCAAGGGGGGGGCACTCGACAGGGCAGGGCGGGGAGAGCCCGGACGAGGAGCCTCCAGCTGCCAGCACAGCAGCCTCCTCCTTCTCCCTGAGGATGGGGACACAGAGAAGGAAGCGGTGGGCACCGAGGCTCCCTGCAGGAAGGGGAGGGCTGCGGGTGTTTCTGGGGCAAGAGGGGCTGGGACGTGGCCTCCTCAGTCTGACTGATCTGAGGGGGATCTGGGAGGTGCCCTGTGCCGCCCAAGTCCCCGCCCGTGGCCTGGAAACCCAGAGACCCCTGAAGAGGCGGAAGTTGCACAGCGGCCTTGGGGGCAGGGTCCCTAGAGGAGCCAGGAGAGGAACCAGGAGAGGAGCCATGGAGCAGCTGCCACCTTCCAGGGCCCTGTGCCTCATGGCATTGGGCCACAGGTTCCTGGGTGGATGTTAAACGGCTGACCAGTCCCCCATCCACCTGTCGATAAGTGGACATTGACCAAGGGAGGACAGGCGCCGGGAAGCAGTTCAGTGGCTGGGGTTTCCCTGGGAGCCCTTAGCAGCCAGACTAAGGCACAGCTCCCCTGCTTTCTCAGAGCCCCTCCACCCCCCACAGTCCCCCACCCCCCACAGTCCTGTACCAGCGACGTCACGAGCCCTGAATCAGGAGAGACACTCAGTGCGTCAGATTCTGAACGCCCATGCATCTGTATTTCCACCTTCCGTGTCCTGTTTGCAATATTTAAATGAGACATTGGAGATGTGCTTTGAGGTGAAGCCGGCTGGAATACGAAGCCGTCACCGCTGAGATCACCCCAGAAGCACTGCAGATCACCCCTCCCTCCTCCAGAGGAGGGCAATCCTGCGAAGGAAACAGGCATATCAGACTTTCCACCTCCCAGCTAGACTCGTTCACCATGGGCTAACACCACAGAACGATCTTACAGGTTCTAGAAACATGGGTGTCCCCCAGCCCAGGGCTTTGACTGGAGTGAATTCTTCCAGCAGCTGTGCAACCTCCACGAGTAATTTATCTCTTATTCCCAGAAGGTGCCAGGCACGAGGAGACGGTGGGCTTCCTGCTGATCTGGGCCCACACTTGGGGCTAAGATGAGGTCTTCTCTGCGAGTGGGAGCCAGGCCTACAGTGAGGGGGGCAGCCTGGGCCCTCCCAGGACTGTAGAGGAGAGGGCAGAAGGGCGGCCCCCAGCCTGGAAGGACACCCTCTAAGCCAGCCAGGCCTCTAGCCCCAGACGATCGCCACACAAAAAGTACCCCGTTTCTCGGGACTTCTCATGCGCAGAGTGACCCTGGGGCCCCTGGGATGAAACTCATGCATTTATGAAATAAGACCAGGATTGAGCATCGGATGAGATTGCTTAGGTGGAAAAGGTCGGGAAAGGGGGCATGAACTTGGTGCTGCGCTGGTGAAGGATCAACCTGCCCAGAAGCACTGTGGGCCGCACGGGCGGGGCGAGCAAAGCCAGAGGTTTTCCGGACCCCCTCCGGCTGGGTCCCCGTGGAGGGCGAGTGGGTGGGAGGGGCGGGGAGGCCTGCCACGAGAGGCGCTTGGCCGGGCCACAGATCCAGCAGCTGGTGGATAACTTTAGTTATCTCTTCTCTCTCTCGCTCTCTTTTTTTCTGTTTAACGTTTTTCTAACACTTTTCTGTTTGCTTTCAACAAGTTAAAGAACTTCCTGTGGCAGCCGGGCGCGGTGGCTCACGCTTGTAATCCCAGGGAGGCCGAGGCAGCAGATCACTTGAGGTCGGGAGTTCGAGAACAGCCTGACCAACGTGGAGAAAACCCATCTCTACTAAAAAAAGAATGCAAAATTAGCCGTGGCTCGTGCCTGTAATCCAAGCTACTTGGGAGGCTGAGGCAGGAGAATGGCTTGCACCCAGGAGGCGGAGGTTGCAGTGAGCTGAGATCGCACCAGTGCATTCCGGCCTGGGCAACAACAGCGAAACTCCATCTCAAAAAAAAAAAAAAGACCTTTTTGTTTCATGTATTTGTTTATTTTCCTGTGGTAAAATATCATAAGATAAAATATACGCATTTCAACCATTTTTAGTTGTGCGGCTCAGTGGCACGAAGCGTACCCACATTGCTGACAGTCATCACCACCCTCCATCTCCAGAACGTCCCATCTTCCCAAACTGAAAGCATTCCCCACTGAACGCTCCCTCCCACGCCCCTCAGTCCCCAGCCCGCACCGTCCCACCCTGTCGCTATGAGCCAGACTGCTCTAGGGACCTCACACAAGTGGAACCGCACGGTGTCTGTCCCAGGCGCCTGGCTTGTTTTACTCAGCACCATGTCCTCAGGGTTCATGCGTGCTGTGGTGTCTGTCAGGCCATGTCCTTGCTTTCTGAGGCCAGCTCCCATTTCCCATGCATAGACCATCTTTCGCTTGCTTATGCCTCCGTCCGTGGGTTCGCAAGTGGCTCCCATCTCGTGAGTAAGCCTGCTGTGAACATGGGCATGCAACCATCTCTTTGGATCTCTGCTTTCAATTCTTTTGGGTGTATACCCAGAGATGAAGTTGCTGGATCACCTGGTAATTTGATGTTTAATTTTGTTTTTTTGAGGAGATGCCATACCTAATAGTTTTTTGAAGGCTTAGGATTTCTTTGGGAGTTTTCCTCATATTTTTTATGAATGTCACAGAACTAATTTTGATGAAAAATTCTCATTCTCTACCTTCTCATTCTGGGGGAATAAATTAGTGTGGTTTGAATATGATGTAATTGCATACAAACCCAGCTACAAAACCGGGCACTGTGCCCTGGCAGAGGTTCAGGAGTTGTGCCAGCTTGCTAGGGAGGGCATGTTTCCATGATATGCTAGCGATGGGTCCTTTTAAAAGGGAGTGCATCCTGTTGCTGTTTAGAATTGACTGGAGGTGGTAATAACAGTTGGTTTACTATCATTTTAGATTCTTTACAGGCATCACACTCCCTAATTGCCTTGTTCCCTCCTGTTACACTACTCACCGGCTATACCCCTGATCATAACTGTAGATGCCTGGGATGTAATGCTGATAAAACAGCAAAGCTACAAATGGCTCTAGGCCCAGATGGTTTCACAGGTGATTCCACCACACCGTTAAGGAACAGATAATATTTAAATGGATGCAAAGCATAAATAAGAAAATTTCCAAATTCTCTTTATGAAGCTACCATAAGAGTGATACCAACACCCAATGAGACAAGCACAAAAAGAAAATCACAAGCCAATCTTATGAATGGATACCAATATAAAAATGTGTAAGCCATGACCTAGGAGATTTGAAGATGGTTTGATATTAGGAATATCTTAAAATAGATCTCCATACTCACAGAGCCTATAAAGTTGCAATAGTTGGGACATGGACACACTAGTCAGACAGCAAAGAAATGAGGCAGAGGAAGCAGAAATGGATCCAAAAACACTCAGATAGTTAGAACATAGGAGAGGTGACATTGCCTATCAGTGTGATGAATTCCAGGTGTTCAGAAGACCCCAACTGAACAACTGAACTACAACTAGATAGTTTTCTAGTAAAAAATAAAATTGCATTCTTAATTTACTCCTTAAGGCCTCCATATGTTACAGCTATGGCAGATACTTTTATAAAATTGGAAACCATAAATATACTAGAAGAAAACAGAGTCATTTTCTTTACTAGTTTTAGAAGGAGAAAGATCTTCTGAAATAGGACACAAACTCAGAAGCCATAAAAATGGATAAAAATAAATAATAATAAAACTAAAAATGTTTGCCTAGTGTAAGACACCACCACCATAAACAAAGACAGGTGAGAAACGAGGCACAGTATCTGCAATGCACGGTGCAGGAAATGCTCTACTTGGTCCATACGTAAAGAAGTTCTATAAATCAATGCAGCGAAGACCAACAAAGTAACAGGAAATGGGCAAAGTACAAAACAGCTCACAAAAGGGAAATGTGAAGGCTGTCAAACATATGGATAGATACACACACTAATGGGAAAAAAGAAAGAATGCAAGTTCAAGGTAGAATGTAAGACTGTTTTTACTCTATCGATTGGCAGAGACAAAAATGAGAGAACCCTCTGTCGGCGAGGAGTGGGAGAGAGGCATCCTAACCGATCGCTGGTGGGAGCAACTTGCGATGCCTTCTTTGAAACAGGTACAGAAACACACAGTGCACGCACCCAGCAGCTCCACAGATGCTAAATAACATCTGCACGGGGCTATTGACACAGCTTCATCTGCAAGTCGTCAGAAGCTGGAAGCTGCCGCAACGTGCCCGGATAAGAGCCAGGTGACATAAATCACACTACATCTAGACAGTGGGATTCGTGACAGGCAGCTATTAAAAATCGGGAGGCAGCTTTACGTGCAGCAATGCACGAATCACTGCTGAAAGCAGGAAGCCAGGTGTAGCTCGCAGAACACTCCCCGGGCAGCAGTGCCTCTGGAGAGGGTCAGGAGTGCCCAGGGCTGCCATAACCAAGCACCACCAGCTGCCTGGCTTAAAACCTGTCCTGTCACAGTGCTGGGGCCAGAAGTCCAAAGTCACAGTGGCGGCTGCACCACACTTCCCCTGGGGCTGCCCAGGGAGAAGCCTTTGCTTCTTCCAGCTCCTGGTGGCCCCAGGTGGCCCCTGGCTTGCAGCTGTGCCACCTGGCCTCTGTCTCCATCTTCAGGGGACCCTCCCTGTGTGGGTCTTCCCCCACCCCTTCTCTTCTAAGAACAGTTTCCTTGGATTCAGGCCTGCTCCCATTCAGAATGACCTCACTGGGAGATCCTCCCTTACCTCTGCACGCATGGTTTTTAGGGGCTCACTATGCCTCCCTAAAAGGAAGCAGCTGAGGCAAAATTAATCTAAGTGGAGAGTTTATTTGGGCCAAGCCTGAAGGCTGCAACCCAGAAGCGCAGATTCCACTTGCCCTGGGTCTACCCTCCAACCAGCAGCCGTTCCACGAGACTTTTAAAGGAAAGGGCGGGTCAGGGAGCCGGCCCATACGAAGCTCTCTATCAGGAATTCGCATTCGTTTACAGAGCTAGCATTGATGAGCGATTGGCTACAGGGTGTGTGTGGGTTACAGCGCCCGGAGTGACGTTACTGGGTTAACCCATAGCGACCTGCGGCAATAGCAAGAGGTTTCCAAACACCAACGCCCAGCTCAAAGCGGGGAAGGGAGCAGGGTGTGACTGCTGCCCCATTTTAGTGTCTCTCTCTGTGCCTGATAATTAAAAGCACTCACATTCTTCAGACAAAAGTGTTTCTTCTCACCATTCAAACCACTACTGCCGGAAACAGAGGTGAGGAAGACATCACGGCCTCTGCCCCCTGAGATTTTATACCATGCCTAGAATTACCTATTATGAAAATTACTAGCTATTCCAGGCAATGAGGAGGCCTGTGTATAAACTGTCTCCGATGGAGGGCTGGCCACACCCACACCCTCCCACTGAGGACAGGTCGGAGCCCTGGAGGGGCGATCTGACCCCCCACTCTGCAGCTGGGCTTACCATGTGCTTGCTGCTCTGATACTACAGGGTAGAGAGATCGCATCGCTCAATATATATATATATATACAAATTAAATCTCTTACTTTTAACAACGCAAAATTCTTTACTAATGCCAACATGTTTTCACTTTATGGTAATTCACTCATCTATTACTTTAGCTGGCCGCCCCACTCCAAAGCACACACACACACGCACACATAGGCGCGCTGGCCTGGTGGGGATGCCACAGAGCAGTGGCAAGCGTGGGGACAGGCGCCCTCCTCCCTCCCTAAAGGGTGGGTCCAAGCACAGCTATGCTTTCCTGGTTCCCACTCAGCTCCCCCACCCCCAGCATTCCCTTCCCCATGGGCCCCACAGATTTGCATGTGAGTGACCCAAAGCTAGGTCAGCCATAGGCAAATGGGTCCATGCAAATATTCAGTTAGCCGGATTGCTTCTGCAAACTCAGGGTTTCTGGTGTAGCCATCTCCTTCCTGGGCCCTTTGGTCTGAGAACAAGCCCTGCTGCCCCAACCCTCACCCCCGGCGCCCTCGCCCCCCAGCACCCCGTCCTGATTCAATCAAGTTTGTGCTGCACAAAATCCTCTGCCTGTGAACCTGCATCCCAAAGCATGTGGCCTGGGATCTGGAGGGGAGCGGGGGAGGTTTACACGTTCCCAGCCAGGCCCGAAGTATCAGTGGTTCCCAGCAGGGGTGGTCTAGACCCTGGGACATCCGGTGAGGGCTGCACAGTCTGGGCTGCCACACTTTGCGGTGGGGGCCATTCAGCTTCCTGCAGTGCACAGGGCAGCCCCCATCAGAAGGAATTTTCCAGCCCCAAATGTGAGCAGCAGGAGCCAGGGCCCGAGTATCAGGGCTGATGGTAAATATATCCTGGGCAGAGGGTGAAAAGTTCTTCCAGAGGAATCCAGCGGCTCCTGTGACTTCTCTGCGAGGAACGTGTCCTGCTTCGAGGCAGCCCTCCCAGGACACAGACGTGGGTCTGTTCTTGTTGATCATCTCGCAGAGCTGGAGAACTACAGTCATGCTGGAGGCCAGATTGCAGGGTTGGGGTTTGGTCTCTGCACCCAGGCGGTGGCCTGGCTCACCTGCTGCCCACGGAGGGTGCCCACATGTGCGGCCTTGGGCCTGTTCTGCCGGGATCCTTCCCCACACAGCGGCCCCATCTGGGGTTTCCTTGCCCTTCTCTGGACTCCATGGCCCCAGCCACTCTGAACTTCCCTATTGTCTTCTTGGGACTTACCAGTTCCATTCTGTGAGTCCCACATTGTGGCTGGGGAGACTGGCTGGAGCTTCAAAGCTCATGTGACCCAGGACTGAGGAGGGCTTGGGAGACTGCAGTTATGGAGACGGCCAGGAGGCCACAGTCCCCTCTCTCCACAAGTGGAGGAGGTGCCACGCGGTGGAAAACATGGCCCTTCCCGCCAATGTGCACCTCCCTTGGGCTCCTGCAATACCAGGGCTGGTGAAGGCACCTCCTGCAGGAACCCTGGCCTGGTGGCCTCCTGGCATGGGGGCTTCTGGGAGCTAGAATCTGCAGACCCCGACAGCCCCGGAGTGGGGACGCCCTGCTGGGCCCGGAGGTTCTCACAGACCCCGGAGGGAACAGGAAGGCTGGGGAGGGCTCCTGGGGCCTCAGATTAGGTCTTCCTTCTCCTGGGGTCTGAGGCCTCTAGAACATTCCCAAAACAAGACAGCCTCAGAAGCTGGTGGTCTTGGTTGGTGTGGACTCTGAGGGCGTGGCAGGATAACAAATCCTTCTCTTGGGTCTCCATCCTCCTCTAATATTCTTCCTTGCACACTTTCTCATTGTTGGCAGGAAACCTTTTTCTCATGAAAACACATCGACGGACGCCCCTGGGTGATTCTGATGTTGGCAGGCCCCTTTGGAAGGTCGGCGGGAGGAGAGGCGGGTGGGGCCGCCCACAGTCACTGTTGAGGGTCCCCCATCCCTGTCCACGGTTGGCTCTGCACTGGGGTGAGTCTGTTCTGTTTGGGGTCACCCATAGTGACAGTCCCGTATACAGGCCCACACAAGATACGTTCACGTCAAATCATTGGAATCTTTGAACGTGACCTTCTTTGGGAAAAGGGTTTGAAAGATGTGATGAAGTTAAGGTTCTTGAGATAAGGTCAGCCTGGATTATCTTCGTGGACTTGACATCTAACAGCAGGTGTCCTTCAAGAGACATCGACACGGAAAAGGCCATGCCGACGGAGGCAGAGACGGAAGGGCGCAGTAAGTACCGTCTTCAGCCACACATTCTGAACATGTTCAGTTTTACCTAAACCAAGGAAGGATCTTCCCCTGGAGCCTTCGGAGGCAGCACAGCCCTGCTGGCACCTTGGATTTCTGGTCTCTGAAACTGTGAGAGAATCCATTTCTGTTGCTGGTTTTGTTTTATATTGTTTTGAAGAAGGATCTGACTCTGTAGCCCAGGCTGGAGTGCACTGATGCAATCACAGCTCACTGCACCCTCCACCTCCCTGGCTCAAGCGATCCTCCCACTTCAGTCTCTGAGTACCTGAGACCACAGGCACACACCACCACACCTGGCTAATTTTCTTGGGGTGTAGTTTTTTTTAGAGTTGGGTTCTTACTATGTTGTCCAGACTAGTCTCAAACTCCTGGACTCAAGCCATCTGCCTGCTTTGGCCTCCTGAAGTGCTGGGATTACAGGCATGAGCCACCACACTAGGCCAATTTCTGTTGTGTTAAGCTGTGTGTGTGATACTATGTTCAAATGGCCTCAGGAAAACCCCCCCACCCCCGCAACTTGGGAGGACGAGAACAGGGAAATCTATATCAGCTTGTGGGTGAGAGTTTTCAGGGACAATAATTACTCAGCTATTCTTTCACTGGAAATCAAAGCAGAAGACAGCTGAATGTTCAGGGTTTAGAGGTAGGTTCTGTCCCTGAATGTACTGCAGATCAAAGACAGACATGCAGGGCGAGCTGGCCCGTCCAGAACATCAGCTGGGTCCGTACGCTGCTCGTCATCAGCTCTCTGTGGACCCAGGTGGCTGCTTGGGCACCCCAGCCAGCAGGAAAGAGGAGAGGAAGAAGGAAGGATGTCATCTGCCCCGGCTGCCGTAACAGAACACCATATGCGGTGGCTTGAGCTGCAGGCACTTCTTTCCCCAGCTCTGGAGGCTGGAAGTCTGAGATCTCAGCCGGCTGGCCTGTATTCTGCGGAGGGCTCTCTTCCTGGCTTGCAGATGGTCATTGTCTTGTATCCTCCAACGGCAGAGAGAGAATCCTGGGGCCTCTTCCTCTTCTGAGAGGGCACTAATCCCCTTACAGGGGCCCCCTCATGACTTCATCTAAATCTAATTCTCTCCCAAAGGCCCCATCTCCAAATCACACCACATGGGGAGTTTGTGGTGAGTTTGCAGGGCACAGATTTTGGGGCACAGCAGAGGGCGTGGTCCTGCCCATTAAGGATGCTTTCTGGAGGTTGCACACAACACTTCTGCTTAAAATTTGGGTGGTCAAAATCTAGGCACATGACCACATCTAGCTGCAAGGGAGGATGGGAATTGTATCCGGCTAAAATTGGGGAGTTCACATTACAACGTGCTCTGATAAGAGTGGGGATTCAGACTTCCCTGACATTGCTTCATTGCTTTACGCCTCCTCAGTCCATATCGATCCTGGTGTCTCATGGTCCAATGTGGCTGCCTGCGTGGCTGTCATCACCTCCGCATTCCAGCCAATAGACTATGCCTCACTTAGTCCAGCTGTAGTGTTAGGAATGCAGGCTTTTGTCTGAGTGCAGTGTGCCCAGCTAAGAGCTGGGGTTCTTGTTATTCAGGAAGAAGGGTGGGAGGGGTGGGCTAGCTAGCAGAATTTTGCCCACCGCCCTTATTGCCCCGAGGACCCTGGCAGAACACTGACATGCAAACCGCCCTCCTGTTTGATCTTCAGCTGCTCAGATTCCATGTCTCAAAGTCCACACTATAAGCTCCCAAGTGCATGAGTCACCACTTCTTACTCTTAGGGTCTAGGCTGGTGCTGGGCAAGTCCCCGGAGCATGAGCGGGGCATGCGCTGACCAAGCTGATGCTGGGCTGTATGGAGCCAAGCCAAGGGAGGGGAAGCAGGGCCCACAGTGGCTGCCCGACCTTCAGGTATCCCGCCGCACACCCGAGGCTGGGTGCCTCCGCTGCGTGCTCTCAGTTCAGGCTTTCTGCACCTCACCTCCCCGCAGCGGGACTTCCACCCACACCCTCTGTGAGGCTTCAGAACTCTTTCTAACAAACCCCAGGGGGAGGGAGCATGTCGCCCTGCACCCAGACACGCTCAGTGACATTCTAGAGTCAAGGTCCATTCAGCACCGGGCGAGCAAAGGCCCCATTCCATAAAGAGCAGATGCCCGGCCTTGGGAGTTTACGGGAATGGGGAGTGGGTGACAAGACCCTCAGCAAGTCTCTGCGGCCGGGCTTTTCAGCTGGCATGGCTTGCAGTGCCCCAGGCCGGGCTCAGAAGCCCCAGCTTCCTGTCCCTCTGAGAGCATCTCTGCACACACAGAGCAGGAGGGGACCCGGCCCCTTGTCTGCTTCAGGCAGTGTGACTCAGCGTGGACGATGGTGACAGGATCCCGAGCATGATAGGGCAGGAAGCTCTTCCTCCTTCTCCAGGGCAGCAAATGCTGGACACGCATCCACCACGCAAATAGCGATAGCCATCACAGCGGCCGCATTCGTTCTGTTTGAGCGTGCTCAGGGCCACAGCGCCCTTTTCTGAGAGGAGTGGCTCCTGTCGTCAGCCTCCTTGGCACTGCAGCGCCCAGCTCCCGGGAGGGACAGCCCGGCGGTTATAATAGGCTCTTTCACGACAGCCTAGAGGAATTACAAATGTAATTTTTCAGGCGCTTCCAAAGAAATAAGTAATTAGAGCTCATGCACATAAAAGGGCCCACCATGAGATTTGTGGCTTGGTTTTTAAAGGCACCACTTTATATATTAAAACGATAAAATATGTCCAGGGGAGCAGAGTCTCTGTAATGCTTCCTGTGTCTTCTCGGTGCAGTTCCAGAAAACTCTGCCCCAGAGGAAACCAAGGATAGCGTGCCCCGGGCTCTTCCTGGGTGCACGTGGGGGCCGCAGGGTTGGAGATAAAGTCCTGCATGTTCTCAAGGCTGGGGAAAGGGCCTCACTGCCGCCGCTGACCCCGGCGACATGTCCACTTGAATCAGCTCAGTGTAAAGCAGACAAAAAAATGCTCTTGTCCTTCCAGGTCCTGATGT
Source organism: Sapajus apella (assembly GCF_009761245.1). NCBI lineage: Eukaryota > Metazoa > Chordata > Mammalia > Primates > Cebidae > Sapajus > Sapajus apella. The sequence continues at coordinate 3,162,871 of NW_022436948.1, read as the reverse complement.
AGAAAGCAAAGTGGCAGAAAGGATTTGACGTTACATTTCCAGCTCTCAAAACCAGATGCAAGTTTGTGCTTGTGCACGCCGGTGGGGAGGCCCAGGCTGGGCGGGTGGGGCCCATCCTGCAGGTGCGCTGTTAACCTCTCCCTGCCCACAGGGGCCTGCAGCCTCCCCCGCTCCCCTGAGATGGTTTGTATTCCCTGTGAAAGATGCTGAAGGCCAACCCCCAGTACCTATAAGTGGGACCTTCATTGGAGGCAGGGTCCTGGCAGATCAGGTTAAGATGAGGTCACAGGGAGGACCCAACAAGACTGGCACCTTTACTGAAAGGGGAGATTCTGACAGAGGGGCTTGTTCACGGAGGACAAAGTGAAAACACAGGGAGGAGATGGCCATCACCAGGAATGCGTCAGACTGCCAGAAGCTGGCAGAGGCTGGGACCAGAGTCTCCCTCACAGCCCCTGGAGAAGCTGGCTCCGACCACACCTACATCACAGACTTCTGGCCTCTAGGGCTATGAGGCCAGGGATTTCCGAGGCTCAAGCCCCCAGCCTGGTGCTTTGTTACGTAGGCTGCGCTGACTCATACACCCCGGCTGATAAAAGCCTTCCTCATCAGTTTCAGTTGTGACCTGGCCACCTGGCCCCAAGAGACCCCAGGCACCTCGGCCCCACTGCCCACCCCAGGTGTCCGTCCATGCCAATGGCTCCCTGTGCCACCATGTTCAGGTGGGGGCACTTCTTCCACCCAGCCTGGATCACATGACAATTCCCTGTTCTCACTGTCCCTGTGACCCCCCAGGGTCAGTGCTCCCACAGCCCTGGCAACCCTAAGCCATTCCAAGTGGCAGAGGCTGCCCAGTGTTTCTGACTCTGGAGACTCCTCTGTTGAGGATAGGGTGCCACCGCCAGGGCTCCTTCCTCCCAGAGGCCAAGCTGGCCCTGGTCCCCCTGCCCTGGCACCATGCTGGCTGTGCTCTCGGAGCCCATCTGTCTTGGTGGGGGTAGGGCCAGGAGTGGGCTTCGGGGCACCCTTGTGGTTTCTCCTCCAAGGCCAGGGGACGTGTTCACAAATGCCTCCCAGGGGCCCTTCTGATGCCTCAACAGTGAGTCACTGAGGGCCCCTGAGCCCGGGGCCCAGGCCGGGTGAGACAGTGCCCAGCATCTCCTCTCCTCCCTCCCCTTTGCTGCCTTGAGAGATGAGCGTCCTTCTCAGCTGTTTCACCACACGGAGGACAGAAGCCACCAAGCCTCACTGTCCTGAGAGCCGTTCCAGGCACCGCCCTCGGAATTGGCCATGTGGCTCCAGTGTGGGTCCAGGCTTCAGAGGATTCTGGCCCATGAGGCCAGCGGGACGCCCAGCGGGAGGCCTGTCCCTCCTTCCTGACCCTCCCCTGACCACATCTGGCCTCTTCCTGGGGGCCCTTCTGGGTCTGCCCTCCTCTTCTGGAGCCCAAGGGAGCCTTGGGTGGAGCTCAGATGTGCCCTGGGAGCCCTGTGCAGTGAAACGCCTCTTGGGGTGGGAGATGGAGCTGGGTGGTCCAGAGGGGTGCCTGTGGGTGAGGCCTGCACCTGCATGCTCGCCTCAGCAGGTGTGACTCAGGCCAGTGACCGCGGCTGGGGCTCAGGCACCCCAAAACCTTGCTGTTTGATTGGAGACATTTGCGAAACGAGCCCTTGGTGGCTCCACAGCTCCGCAGGGCCCCATGACCCGTCTTCTGGGTACTCCCAGGGAGGAACTCAGGCCGCTGGGCACCCCTGGCCCTCGGTGGATGCTCCTGCCACCCTCCCCTGGTCTGCTTGCTCTTGAGAGGGGCCTGGGCTTGGAACCCTGGGCTGTGAGCCCCTCCACATACCTTGTTTCCCCACTAACTGGCAGCCGAGCACATTTCTCACCGATGCCCGTGGAAACCACATGGGAGCTGGTTCTGCTCCCCGCTCTGCTCAAGGGATCATAACACATTTCAGAGCCAATCTTATTCCCACTACTTTATGGGAGTCAAAAAGTACAATGTTCTCAAGACAAGGACAGCCCGGGAGACCCACAGAGTGGCAGGGCACAGAGATGCCCGCATCTTTTCTCGCCCAGCCCAGCCTGTGCCACACAAAGGCCTTCATGCTTGGAAATGGTGCCATGTGGCAGGGAGGCCTGGGCCAGTGATGACAGCAGAGAGTGGCGGGGGCTCGCGGGGACCCACAACCTTGGCTCCATTCGAGGTTCCACGCTGCAGGCAGAGCCCTGGGCCCAGCCAGACACCAAGCAGAGGCCATGCAGGGCAGAGGCCAAAATTTCTTGGAGAACGTCTGGCCGGCTTCCTCCTTTCTCCAGACAGCAAGGCTGGGGATGGGCCTGGGGTTGTCCCAGGACACAAAGCTGGTTTGCGGAAGGGCTGGCCTGGGGCCTAGGACTCCTGGTGCCTGGTCCAGAGCCTTTCAACCCCCGCCTTGCCACACCCGAGCCAGTGCGACACTCAGCTGCAGTGGCCAGACTGTGCGCCCAGGGTCATCATGAAGCAGACACCAGGACAGGATGAAGGGCAGGAGGATTTCATCGGGGGCTCACCAGGAGGGAGAAAATGGGGAGGGAGCGGGGAGGCTGGGAAGGCCATGGGACAGATATTAGGGTCTGACTGCCAGGGAGGCGGGGAGGGGAGGGAGCAAAGTGGCAGGTGCAGGCTGTGGGGAGCCCTGGAGACGTGGCTGGGGTGGACAAGTCCCAGTGGGGACAGGACTGTGGCTGGTTGTCAGCCACATCCCCAGCACCTTGGACAGTGCCTGGTACATAGTAAATGCTCGTTGTAGGTTTGATGAGCGAGTGAATGCATGGCTGGTGATGTGTGTGGGAAGGGCTCTCGGAGACTTCTGCTAAGCAGAGTGGAGCCCGAAGACAGTACAGGAAATCTATGTTTTCTCCAGAGCGTGACCCCTTGGCCCCCGGGACCCAGCCCTGCCTGCTCCATGCCATGGAGGTCTTAGACTGGGCTGCAGCCTGCTAAGCAGGACCTCAGAGTGAACATGCTGCCTGAAGGGCACGGCCAGCCTCCTTCGGCGCCAGCCCGCTGGCCCTGGCTGCGGGGAAATGCCTTCTGTACTGCTTCGTCATGACCTGCTTTGTTCAGCCAGCTCTGCGCTTGCAGCCAGCCAGCTTGGCGGTGAAAGGCCACATGTCGGTCACTAAGGCAGCAGGTCAGCCATGGAGCTGGGTGGCTTCCAGCTGCCGCGGGAGCCGGCCTGAGATGGACCTCCTCCCTCCTTTTGAGAAGGGACTGGGCACACAGGAGTGCGGCCTCGCTGTGTTTTCAGTCATTTTCCTGGTTATTTTCCTGGCTGCAATGACGAACCAGCCACACTGCTGCCCATGTGGGCCCGGGTCTCCCTGGGCTCAGGTGCTGCCCATGTGGGCCTGGGTCTCCTCTATGAAGATGGGCTGGGGAGAGTGGAGGAAGTATCCCTGGCCTGCTGTGGGGTGCCCGGCTCCCAGCTTCGACCTGCCCATGTCCCCAGGTGCTTGAGGGGGCCGAGCCAGGCCACCTGCTGTGCCTCCCTGGGCCCTGCACCGGGAGGGCTGCACTCAGTGGGTGCCAGCTGTGCTCCCACCTTGGCCTTGCTTTCACCCTGCCACTGGAAAAAGGAGAGGAGCATTGCGCTGGCCCAGTCATCCCAGACAAGCTGGCCTACTGGGAGAGGCAGTGGGTCTGTCCCCAAATCTGTGTCAGGCAGGGGGCTGCTAAACCACCGATCTGGGCTCTGCCCCAGGGCCGCTTGTGGAAGCCTGGAGGTCTGCATTTCCACGAAGTTTATGTAACTCAAGGGTGATGGGCGTGCGGCGAAGCTGGGAATCTGTACATCAGCTTCCCAGGGACAAGCTGGTTGCACCCTCAGCTCCCCAGCCCGGGATCTGGCCCGCCGTTCCAGCCCCAGGTTCTCGAGCTGGGCTCCTACAAAGCAGATGCCCCTCGGCCCCTCCCTAGGACCTCCTTTGCCTGCCAAGGGAGCAGGTGGATCTTTCAAAGCTTCCCCAATGCCTGGGATCTGTTCCTCTGGAACTTGTGTGAGTCATGCAAGCGGCTCCAGCTTTCTGCTTTCCTGGGTGATGGCCTGCTTTTAACAAAGTCCCCCAGAATGACTGGCATACAACGGCAGAAACGTGTTCTCTCCCAGCTCTGGAGACGGAGGAGCAAGACGGAGACATGTTCTCCCTGAAGGCTGCGGGGTGTCCCTCCTGCCTCCTGCGACTCCTGGGGGCTCCGGTGCTCCTGGGCTTGTGGCCTCCTCTCCTCATCTGTGCCTCTGTCGTCCACATGGCAGGGGAGGCATTGTCATCAGCCCCATGTCAGAGACAAGGACACAGACCCAGGGCTTCCACAGCCACACACCTCACCGCTGGGGGAGAGGCTGCTGGGACCCCACCCCTGCCCCCCAGGCCTCCTGCTCCCAGGGAAGACCCCGGGGAGACCTCGCCCCACCCCTGGCAGGGAGGAGCTGACGGGTCCCTCTCTGCCTGTCTGAGCACTGTCCCCCACAGGCCAGGCCACCAGGTCTGACTGCAGCCTCCCGAGTCACTCTCAGCTCAGGGAGACACCACACCCCCAAGTCCCTGATGTGCTCTGGTTGGGGTGAGGCCCTAATGCCCACAGGGTTTAGATGTCCTGGCTCCCAGTGCCTTGCAAGGCCTCAAGCCGCATCCAGGTCGTCCTATGCGTATGTAGGCAGCAAGGGCTGACGCCATCCCCGGCAGCTCTGCATGGGGCCGGGGAGCGGGTCTGACGTTGCTCCCTGGACCTGGCAAAATTCTCAGGTGCACATGGGGCAGCCCCATGCCTTGGCCCTCTCCTGATCTTCAGCAGACATTCTGGTCCAGCCAAAGGAAACACCTCCCAAGGGCAGAAACAGGCTCCGAGACAGGGTGACTGCCTGCCCCCTGGGTGGGCAGGGCTCTCCCAGCCCCTCCCGTCCCCAGGGACCCAAGTGGGGTCAGGGCCTGGCTGTGCCGGGAGGGAGCTAACCTCTGCACCCACCACAGGACCTTCTGGAAGCTGAGGCTGCCGCATGCCAGCCAGTCTCCCGGGCGCTGGCCTCCGTCTGCACACGACTAGCTTCAGAGGCTCCTTTTGCTTCCTGGTCACTGCTGCAGTTGCTGCTCACAGAACTTCACCATGGACAGGCCTGTGTTCAAATCTGCCTGGTCCGAGCCCCCCATGTGACCCTGGACAGGTCCCCACTCTAGGTTCTCTTATCTGTACAGTGGGTGGTGCAAGGAGACAGTCGGTGGAAAGCACCCGGCAGGGTCAGGGAAACCAAAGTGACCCCTCTCTCTGGCGTCTCTTATTTCCAGGGACCGAAGGGGAGGAAGCCAGTGCTGAAGCAGAAGAGTGGGATTCAGGGGGTGATCCCGGCCCTGGCTCCCCGGGCTGGCTCCTCTCAGGGCCTGGCCAGGCCTGCAGCTGCCCTACCTGAGTGTCACCGCAGGGCATGCAGTGGGTGGAAGGCTGGGATCCCCCACATCCATGGCCTCTGCTGGGCTTGCTGAGGCTCGGGGCAGGGCGGGCACTCCCAGGACTGGCCCCCTGGCCTGGGCGCTGTCAGGGCCCAAGGGGCACAGACCTCACTCCTCACCTATGGGGCTGAGAATAGAGGAGCCGTTTTGTGGTTAGAGCTGCCAACACACAGGCAAATCCCACCGGAAACCTCAGGGCCAGGCCCGGAAGCTGCGTGTGCTGAGGTCCCCGAGCACCACTGTGTCACCGAGGCGCTGTTGCCCCCGAGGCGCTGTTGCTGCAGGGCCTCAGGACCCTGACTCAGCTCTCACCTGCTGGGCTGCCCTGATATTGACTCCAGTTTCCTCTTTTGCAAAGTGTCGCCCATGATACTCTCAACTCACCTGTAAAGCTCTAGATGGGATTCCTAGAACAGCACCGGAGTCAGAGGTGCTGCTGTTAGCCATGCAGCCACCTGGGAACGTCCTGCAAAACAAAAGAGACAGTCACCTTCTGTTCTGCCTGCTGGCAGGTGCCAGTTCTAACAGATATTGTATCTTTTCTTCCAGCTCATTTCTCATAATAGAGGGTAATACACAGGGGAGCCACCTTGTGCATCTACTTCCCTTTTCAATGCAATACATTGGAGCATTTTCCTACCTCATTAGATATTCCTTTCTGACGCGGCCAGGGCTGCTTTAGGAAATGAGGGTTGTTTTCAACTTCTCCCTATTGCAGATTTGTAACACTTGCAGGGAATATTGTCATAAAGGAATCTGCATTTGCAAGGCTATTTCCTGAATGTCCGAGTGAATGCACAGAGTCCTCATGTCCCATGTTACTTTTAAACATTGCTCTGTCCCCTCCCGAGAGGGGGGCAAGGTCAGGCTCCGAGTCCCTGCACTGCGGAGGGGTGAGCCTTGGGGTGGGGCAGCTGCAGGCCTGGCCAGGCCCTGAGAGGGGCCAGCCCGGGGAGCCAGTGCTGGGATCTCCCCCCTGAATCTCACTCCTCTGGTTCAGCAGTGAAGCTGAGCCTCTCCAAGCCTTTAGATCTACAGTCCTGTTTGCAGGAAACACTGGGAAAGTGCAGGAGGACCAGTTAGATGTCACCACCAGTCAGCAGAGACATCAGGAATGAGAGACGTTTTGAGTCTCAGAGTGCAGGGGGTGTGCAGGCGAGATCAGTGGGGGAAATGTGTTTGGCGTTACCCCACACACACACACCTGTGTACCAGGTTAGCTGCCGTTGGGCACATCACCTGTGTGCGCACTTGCGGGTACCACCCTTGGGCGTGTCTCAGTGCAGCTGGGGACACAGGTGTGTGTTGACTCCTTATGGTGGGAGACACGCCCTGACTCCAGGGCCGAGTCAGCAGCGAGAGAAGGGCGGGAGGCCAGACCCCGAGTTTGATTCCAGAGTGCAGGGCGTGAGCTCTCCCCCCGCAGGCGGCTTCTGAGGCCCTCCAGCCCCAGCCACCCCACTGCGCCTTCTCTTCCCAAACTCTCCCCTGCTTCTCTGAGTCAGCAAAGCTGGGCCAGGAGCTTCGATAAACACACTTCACCGGCGCCAAGCAGCAGGCGGGGTGCAGGAAGGAGGGGAGGAAGAAGGCTTGGGACGTAACCAGACTGAGAACCCGGGGATAGAGATGAGAGCTTCAGCAGACGACGCAGGACGCTGTAATTACGTACTGGCTTTATCCTAGAAGGGAAAAAAAAGGCCCCTCTTCCCCCAGCCTTGCACACCTCTGTGTACGATGACAATCTTCAAACATAAAACACAAAAGAATTGAATGAGGTCTCCTATTTCCACCAACAAATTAGCAAGTCTTCTGCTGTGAGTGCTTTGCTGTTGGTGTGCATGTGAAATGTTTTAAAGGAACAGCACACGCTGTGTCAGTTTGTCTCTAAATATTTCCCTTGAATCTTTGATGGAGGAGGACAGCCACTCACGCAGCCACTCTACCAGCACCTCAGTCAACAACCCAGTTTCCTTCGCAGCATCCCACCCCAGTCCAGATTTAAATGCCCCAAGTCTCTCCAGGATTACTTTACGGGTGGTCTGCTGCTTGAACAATGGCACGCAGTCCCCATTCTGCTTTTGGTCTTTGTGTCTCTGGTGTTTCTTTTTAATTTAGAGCGATCCCCCCCATTTTATTTCAAACCGAAGCTTGTGTAAGAAACCAGGTCAGGCCGGGAGCGGTGGCTCACACCTGTCATCCCAGCACTTTGGGAGGCCAAGGCAGGTAGATCACTTGAGGTTGGGAGTTCAAGACTCGCTTGGCCCACATGGTGTAACCTCGTCTCCACTAAACATACAAAAATTAGTCTGGCGTGGTGGCACACGCCTGCTAAACCCAACTACTCTGCAGGCTGAGGCACGAGAACGCTTGAACCTGGGAGGTGGAGGTTGAAGTGAGCCGAGACCACACCCTGCACTCCAGCCTGGGTAGCAGCGTGAGAGCCTATCTCAAAACATAAAAAGAAAAAGAAGCCAGGCCAAAATGTCTCTCATTCCTGATGTCTCCGCTGACTGGTGGTGGCGTCTAACTGAGCCTCCTCACTTTCCCAGTGTTTTCCTGCAAACGGGGATGTAGATCTAAAGGCTTGGGGAGGGGTCAGCTTCACTGCTTTTGGCGGGAAAACTCCACAGGCAACACGCCCCTCGGGAAACGTCTGGGGTCCCATTCCACTGGTGCTGGGATGGACTGGTTGGCACCTGTGGTGGCTGTCTGGTCCCCCATGCCACTGCAGCCAGCAAGGTACTGTGGGCAGCTCTGGAGGTCCGGTTTCCCGAGGATGTCTTTCTTACTTGCTTTAGAATCCACTGGCGATGTTTGCTAGAGCTGTTTTTCACGAGGATGTGCAAAACGCTGCTGTTTTCACATCCCCACGCTCATGCTGGATTCATTAGCCAGAATTCTTTCATAAAAAGAGCTCTCACTTCACCTGCTATTTAGTAACCCCTATTTATTTACTGCTTGCTTACTCCAAAATACAGGTTGTACAGGAAAGATAAATGCATAATTATTTCCCCTTTCTTCTTAATTATCAATTTTCAGAGTAAGGAGTTGATACAAAAATTAACTCCAATGGTAACAAGCAAGGTCAATTTTTTCAAACCTTTCTTTTTTAGTAGCATTAGGAATGAGTGGATGTTTATGTATCATTTAGATCCATTGCTCTGGGATGCCCTGGCCAGTGAGAGGATCTTCGCCTTGGCCTCCTGGTCCTTCGATGTGACCTTGTTTGCATTTGATGCCTTCCCTGATTTCTGGCAGAGGATGAGTATCAGGCTCATCATCTATCTTCCCTGCCTCTGACCTGGAGTCAACAAGTTTACTCACAAGCTTTTAACAAGTGGGGCAAGGTGCTAGAGACCAAAGTCTAGGTACTTTTGGTGCTCACTGGTACCGAGTGGTCACTTCTTCCCATCCCTTCCAGTGGCAAGAACTAGGAGAGGCATATTCAGTTTTCACGTCATGAGACTGGCCAGGCACGATGGCTCGCGCCTGTAATAACAGCACTTACATGAGATCAGCTGGGCTCACTGGCTCACACCTGGAGTCCCAGCACTTTGGGAGGCTGAGGCGGATGGATTGCTAGAGCTCAGGAGTTCTGAGACCAGCCTGGGCAACATGGCGAAACGTCTTTACAAAAAATGCAAAAATTAGCCAAGTGTGGTGGTGTACTTGTGGTCCCAAATACTCAAGACACTGAGGCTGGAGTTTGGCTTGAGCCTGGGAGGTTGAGGCTGCAGTGAGCCAAGACTGTGCCACTGCACTCCAGCCTGGGTGACAACCAATCAAACAATCAATCAGAATGAATAAATAAGTTATGAGATTATATTCACATTTCCAATTCAACTATAAGGTTACAGTGCTACTGTTAACCTATTGGGTTCTATATTTGTATATTTTGTCTCTTTCAGTAGTAATAATTTTGGTTCTTCACAATATTCACATAATTACTTACTGGGTTTATCCTAGAAGGGAAAGAAAATTTAAATAATGATGCGACTTAACACTAAGACCTACTGAGCAATACATATGATTTCCTTGCCATTCTTTTTATCCTTAAAATACATGCCACCAGAAAAAAAAAATCCTAAATACTGTGCTCTAAAGTCACTTGAAATAATTTTGTCTTTGTTTAGTTATATTACAAACATTATATAAATTTTCCTTGTTGTTGGTTTCCTTTTCTACAGATGCTTTCTTTTAAAGTTTCTTGTTTTGAATTTGGAAAACATTCTCATAGTTCTAGAGTTGAACGCTGCAGCCAAGTATGTTCAGAGCAGTGAGCTTCCACTTCTAACTCCACACACACACGGAAAGTCACCATTTTTATTAGTTTCTGATTTATTCCTCCAGTGCTTTTCTTTTGCATCTATAAATAAACACACACATATACATATTTTTACGTTTTATTACACAAAAGACAGGTCACTGCATACTGCTGTCTGCTTTTGCCACTCAACGATATATCTGGAAATGGCATCTTATTAGTCCCTGGAGAAGGGGGCTGGGCCCACGCTGGAGGGAACCCAGCAGGCTGGGAAGGAGGAGCAGCAGGAGCACCGGTGGTGGGGGACTGAATGCTTGAAGGAATACTAGCAGAGAATGTGAGTGCTCAGTATGGCCCAGGCTCTGATGCTACAGAGCCTGATGCATGTCAGTTGAAACTGGATTCCTGGGCATCCTGGGGCCTGTAGGCAGGTGGCACTGGGCTACATAGTGGCCGCTAAATTTACAACCACCCGGAATCGGCAACATGACCTTATTGGGAAGAAGGGCCTTTGCAGATGTGAGTAAGTCCAGGTGAGGTCATACTAGACTCGCGTAGGCCCTCAATCCAGTGACTGGAGTCTAACAAGAGGAGGGGACATACAGCAAGACTGGGGAGAAGGACCCGTGACCCCGGGGGTGGAGACGGGAGCGGTGCAGCCACACGCCAGGAACGCCAAGGGCTGCCAGCAACACCCGAAGCTGGGAGAGATGAGAAGTGGATTATCTTCTAGAGCTGCCGGGGCGGGGCTGGCTCTCCAGATGCCTTGAGCTCGGGCTTCTGGCCTCAGAGCCGACACAGACTACATTTCTGTTGTCCTCGGCCGCCCCTTCAGAGGCACTTTGCTTGGCAGCTTCAGGATGTTTGCAGAGATGGGATGGTCTCTGAGGCTGCTCCCTGCTCGAACACTCCTGGTCAGTAGCCTTGTTCTCATCCAGGTGTCCAGAGAACAGGCTGGAGGAGTGCAGCTTGGTAGGGTGCAGGCGTCCCATCAAGCCCAGGCCGGATGGCGGCAGTGAGTGGCATTCCCACTGAGGCACTGGTGATTGCCTGGCCAGCAGGGGAAACCGAGGCACCCAGGATGGCTTCATGGCAGGACCTGGGGAGAATGCACCCTTCAGCAGAGCAACTGGTGGGAGAGAAGAGGGTGGGTGTGGGGTGATGAAGGCACGGCGGGGAAACACCCTACCAGACAAGTGGAGAGGTGACTGGAGTGTTCCAGGGGCTGGGGCTCCCAGGACCGCCAAGTCTGGGGGTGCTGAGGACATGGCGCCAGCAAACTAGTGTCCAGGCGGCCCTCGCTCAGCCAGCTCTCCGAGTCATTCCTGCAAGGTTTATGGAAACGCAGTTTTGCCTGAGAGAAGTGTGTGTCCCTGGGAATCATGTAATGTCTGTTTACAGCTGCCATTCCTGCTGGGGTGATTAAAGGCGCCATAGGAGTTGATTGCAGCCTGGGTGGTCTCTTGATCTGGGGGTCCTTTGGACTGAGGGGTGCTTTTGCCCTTCCCTTTCTGGTGTAGCGTAAGCCTAAGCTGGAAGAGAGAGGCTCCAGCAGCTGCCCTGCCACAGAGCACATCTCAACAAACCCAAACCACCTGTGCGGGTGGAGCGCAGGGTCCCGCAGGCCCAGGGACTCGGTGTGGACAGTTTGCTGGCCGCTCTCAGGCTGTCATCTTGAGCCCTTTCGTCTTATTTCTCTTGCTTTTATTCCTGCCCATCTGGGACAGCCTCACCCGGGGTGTCCAGGGATCTGCTGGTCTTCCTCCCAGCTCCGTCCCCCTGTCCCATGCCTGCCCGCCCCACCTGACACACGCCAGTGAATCAGTGAATCCCCCTCGCCCACTCCAGGGTGCAGCTGGGGGTCCGGGGCCTGCTTTGGGAAGCAATGCGGGGCTCCGTGGGCTGAACGGGCTCCAAGCTCAAAGGCCAGGTCTGCAGTCCCTGCTGGTCACCTTTGGCACACAGCTTCCTCCCGAATCAGTGATGCCCTCACTCTGGGTCTGCTTTTGCTGTAAAAAGCCTTTTCTGACTCAGGCTGAGACACAGGTCACCAACAGGACTGTCCCCAGGGCAGGCGGCCTGTGCTGCTGGATGGAACCTCTGCCGTGTCATCACTCCACAGCCGTTGTCTGCTGTGTGTCCATCCCAACCCCGGGTCCGGGTCCTCAGACGGCTCATGGGACAGTGCAGGGAGCCCAGAGGCAAACCTCCCTGCTGCAGGCGCTGCTGCTGCCTGAGGGTGGGGCCCTTGGGAACCCCATGTACCCTCAGAGTCTCCAGACAGGGAGGTTTCTAGGGTGGCACAAAGGCTGTGAAAGCCCCTAGTCCTGCCGTTAGGACCAGGCGGGAGGAGTCTGCCCCCTCTGCTGCCTCTCTTTCCTTCAGGGTGGGCTGTGCTGCATCTTCGGTAAAGCCAAAAGGGACTGGGGCCCCAGCATGATGATCGGGGTGTTGCTCCAGAGCTGTGATTCCAGGAGAGGTGGGTGTGAAAGTCTAGGAGCAGGGATTGGCCACAACTGTCCCCATATGTCCCTGTGACAGTGTCCTCTGCAGCCATCAGAACCATGCGGCAAAATGAAGCACATTCATCCCGGAAACACGCCGGCTCCGTTGCCACGAGGAAGCCTCAGACCGCAAGACAAGCCCCAATTCGTGTTTCAGGCTGAACACACACACACCAGGATTGGCGGGGGGCTCAGGAAAGCGCCTCAGGGCTGGAGATGTTTCTTACTGGTTTGTAAGTTGAGCACCTGTTAATTTTCACCAGGAAAAATAAACAGAGAGGCTGCCATGAGGCAGGAGGCCATGCAGTGTAGCCACAAGGCTCCAGACTCCTGAAATCAATCACAAACCAAAGTCAACACATTTTTCCCAGGACCAAGAGGTTGCCTTTAAACCAAGGCCCTGGGGCTGGGTGTTGGAGCTCCCACCTGTAATCCCAGCACTTTGGGAGGCTGTTTGAGACAGGCCTGGGCAATATACCAAACTCCATCTCTACAAGAAATTTTAAAAATTAGCTAGGTGTGATGGTGCCTGTGGTCCCAGCTACTCAAGAGGCTGTGGAGGGAAAGTCACTTGAGCCCAGGAATTCCAGAGCGCAGTAAGTCATGATAGCACCACTGCATTTCAGCTCGGGAATTCCAGAGCGCAGTGAGCCATGATCATACCACTGCATTCTGGCTCAGGAATTCCAGAGCGGAGTGAGCCATGATCGCACCGAGCCATGATCGCACCACTGAATTCCGGCTCGGGAATTCCAGAGCGCAGTGAGCCATGATCGCGCCACTGCATTTCGGCTCGGGAATTCCAGAGCACAGTGAGCCATGATCACACCATTGCATTCTGGCTCGGGAATTCCAGAGCACTGTGAGC
>NW_022436948.1:3125242-3149735 GCF_009761245.1 Sapajus apella | reverse complement strand
CTCGGGAATTCCAGAGCACTGTGAGCCATGATCGCACCACTGCATTCCGGCTCAGATGACAAAGTGAGACACATCTGTAAAAAATAAACAAACATGCAAACAAAACAGACGCTGGACCTGGAGGCAGCTGGCAAGTCCACTGGCCTAGACCACAAGATCTTCCAGCAGGTCCTAAGGGCGTCCCCAGCTCTACCCCAGGATGTGGGCAGTTCAGCTTGCACAGGCTTCCCAGCCGGGGAGAGCTCAGCCCTCAGCGGCAGCCACTGCACACAGGCCTCCATTCCTGCTGTGAAACAGAAGCTGCCTCTCTGGGCTTGGGGTCTCTGTGCTCCCCTCTGCAGTGATCCCCATCACTTTTCACTCCAAGTCCTTCTGGCCTCACGGATCTGAACATTTCAGGCTAGAATCGTTTAGACCCTGGGCTGGCCTGGGCCCTCCTAGGATGCACTCCTGAGCCCCTAAGGAGAGGCAGAGGAACGCAGCAAAGCTGCCCAGATGCACCCAGGCATGGCAGAGTGCGGTGGGAATGCAGCCGCTACAGGGACTGCCCTGGGGTGGAATCACATGCACCTGCCGTTCTGTGTCCTGCCGGGCCAGTGTCACCTGGGTTCCCCTCACACCCACTCCCCACTGACTAAGAAGGCCACAGAGACCCAGGCCTGAGCCCCAGCCTGCTGCCAGCAGGCTCAGATACTTGGGCACGTTTCTTAGCTGTTCGGAGCCTCGGTTTTCCCATCTGGGAAGCAGGGATGATGATGTCTCAGAGACACTGCAGTGAACACCGGAGGGGAGCACAGACCACTCTCAGCAGGGGCACCAGGCACCGTGTCTGTGTCTGCTGATGAAGCGTCCAGCCCGATCCTTGGCTTCCTCCATCCCAGATGTCCGTCAAGGCACGTGGCCCCAGGTGAGGGATCCGGAGCAGAAGGGAGACAGGCCAGGATGCATGTCGACCCCCAGGTGAGGCCCCAGTCCTGGTGATCACCGCCACTCCCACTGGAATTCTCAGGACTGGGCGCCCATCGTTTAGAAGTAAGTGTTTTTGTGTGGTCCTTAGTTTCCATAATTAATTCTTAGGGTCTCTTCTGTAACAGCTCCTTGCAGAGATTCTGTAGAAAGCACCAGGCGGTTTCAGCAGGGCTGGAGGCAACAGCCTTTTCTATGAGCTCAGGGTCCAGGCACAGCCGCAGCAGCTGAGAAATGCAAGGTAAAGAGACCCTGGAAATTGGGAGGGGCACCAGCAGAGGAAAGGGCTTCCCACAGCTGCCTACCTCCCCACAGGCTGGTCAGGTGGCCGGCTTCGGGGGCCCTGCTCTGCAGAAGGCCTTTCCTTCCAGAGCCCTGCAGCCTTTGGGAGCCAGCACCAGCCCTGCCAGGCCAGTCCTTGGAGTGCATGGAGAGGGGCCTGGGGACTCGAATCCCCAGCCCGACAGCCACAGAATGGACAGAACATGTCATCTGTGGCGCTCTGTGATGGGATGGGGGGACCACCACAGAGGGAAGAAGGAGAATCGGCCTCTCCCTTCCTGTGGGGAGGTGGGACACTCAGTCTCAGGGGGACCCAGATGCCGTAAACACAGCTGCCCCAGGTGGCCCAGGTCAGGAAGGGGCTTGGATGGGTCGGAGCCCCACGTCTGTGGCTGTTTTGGAGAATAGCCAAGGGGCAAGTGAGTCTGTATATGTATCCGGCCACCCTGAGACTCCCCTCTTCCACCTTTTAGGAGGCAGAAAGCCTCCATCTTCCTGCTCCACCTCGGTTTGCCCCTCGTAAAGTCTAGAGCATTCTACTTCGGTATAGAATTGCATGGCTGGGGTCCTTCCAGTTGTAAGTGACGGAATCCCAAACCAAGCTCATTTCAGAAAAGAGGGGCGTTTGCAGCTTGACCTGCCTAGAAAATGTGGGGTACGGTGGGTGGCTTCAGGTGTAGGTGGGTCGAGGAGTTCAGAGGCTGTCACTGGGCATCATCTCATTCAGACTCTAAGCTCAATTCTGCCTGTGTTGGCAAAGACGGCCCAGGAGCCTTAAGCTCAGGGGTCCTCAGTGCTCCCAACCTGGAGGGTCAGGGTGCTTCTGTCTTCACTGTGCCAGCAACACCCTGGGCAGCGTTTTGATTGTGTGGCCTTGGGCCCCATGTCCAGCCCTGTCCTGCTATCTGTGGTGGAAGAATGAGGTCCTCTTGCCGGCTAGCCTTGGGGTCCTGTGATCAACCCAGGGTTGGTGGCAGCCCTACAAACACAGACAACAAAATCCATGACCCTTCATAAGAGTTGGCAAGCGAGTTTTCTTAACGAAAACAGAGTTTTGTGTCAAAGAGAAGAGGAAGCTGGGAAGGTGAAGATCACCAGGGTCCGAAAGTGCCGTAGATGCACCAACGTCACTCAGAATAGTGCTCTTGCTTCCCAAAGATGCAGTGATGTCACTCAGAACAGTGTCCTTGCTTCCTGTAGATGCCCTGACGTCACTCAGGATAGTGCCCTTGCTTCCTGTAGATGCACTGACGTCACTCAGGACAGTGCCCTTGCTTCCTGTAGATGCACTGACGTCACTCAGGACAGTGCCCTTGCTTCCTGTAGATGCCCTGACGTCACTCAGGACAGTGCCCTTGCTTCCTGTAGATGCCCTGACGTCACTCAGGACAGTGTCCTTGCTTCCTGTGGATGCCCTGACGTCACTCAGAACCGTGCCCTTGCTTCCTGTAGATGCACTGACGTCACTCAGGACAGTGCTCTTGCTTCCTGTAGATGCCCTGACGTCACTCAGGACAGTGTCCTTGCTTCCTGTGGATGCCCTGACGTCACTCAGGACAGTGCCCTGAACACACCCAGGTCAGTGTGGACACACTGACCTGGGCCCTCATGTTTTACAAAGGGGCATCTTCTGTCCCTCATGCCTGGGAGGCCCTGGGCAGCATGTGGGCCTAGGGGCACAGCAGGCATCTTGTATACTGTGCGGTGTGGGGTACACACCTAGGCACTTCAGATCCAGGAAGCACAGACTCCTGTCTCCGCCATCTGTGTGGGAGGTCTCACCTCCCTGGGGAGGGCTGTTTGGTCTCCATTGTAGACACAGATATGAGGTGTGTGTGTGTGTGTATTTGCGTGGGTGTGTGTTTTCATGTGTTTGTGTGTGTCCATTTTTGCTTGTGTGCATGCGTGTGTGAAAGTGATGGACAGAGGGAGAATGTGAGCACATACTAGGTCTATGCCCAAGAGTCATTCCCACCCCTGCCACGGGGATGCGGTGCCTGTGGGGGTCTGCCCTCTATGACCCCCAGGCATGTGAATTTTCTAAAACCGCCTTCTCCCCTCTTGGCTCCTGTCCATCCCAGATCCAGCATCCACGTACATTTGACGCCAATGGAAACTCTGCCTTGTGACTCGTGGAGTGGCCTCAGCAAGGGGCATGTGACTGTGAGGGACCAGGATGGGCTGGCTTGTGTGAGGGGAGGGGCACGCTGTGGGGGGCAGCTGCAGCAGAGCCTCTGGCTCTAGGGAAATGCCAGGGCCGGCTTAACGCGGTCAGCCCTCTGCAGCCTGCCTTGGCTGCGGGGGAACGAGTCCAGGCTTCCAGGCATTTGGAACCGGGGCAGCTGCTGGGACAGACTGGGGCCTCAGCCTTCCCTTCCCCACCCCAGATCCCCTGTGGCCCGTCTTAACACAGCCGGATGAGTTGCTTGGGAAACCTGGCATGTCTCAGGCTGCAGAGAGCTCTGAGGAGGAAGGAAACCGTTTCTTAGCACCTCCAGCAGCCCAGGCCTACCTTGAGCCCTCCTCGTCTGGACTTTCTCCTCCTTTGCAAATCTGCTCCTGTTTCTGTGCTTCCAGAAGCATGGCTGGGGCTGGAAATAGAAACGCATTCCATGCATTCATTCTCTCAACAAATATTTACTAAGCACCTCCTCTGGGCCAGCTGGGGCTGGGCACTGCGTCATCCTCCGCCTCCTCGTCCTCCTCCTCACCAGTGAGCAAAACAGACAAAGCCCGTACCTGCAAGGGTGGATGCCCTTGCGGGGAGCCAAGGGGAATGAGGAAGCACTTCTTGTAGTATATGTAAATGGGAGGGCTTGAGAGCTTTGACAGGGCCGCCAGGAGCAGGGGTCGCAGTGCCACCGGCTGCTGGGGGCATTTGCTCAGGAGGCAGCCCCTGGAGGCGGTGTGCTGAGCGGTGTGGCGCTCTCTAGACTGCTGCGTGGAGCACAGACGGTGGCGGGGGCGGATGGGAAACCGTGGGAGTCTCGAGCAGTCATCCAGGCCAGCGAGGCAGGGACGTGGGCAGGTTCCGGATGCATTCCGATGACAGAGCTCATGGGGTTCCTGGAAACCAGGAGAACGCGATTCACTCTGAGCAACTGGAAGGATGGATCTGTCACCATCCAGGAGGGGGATGGCTGTGCTTAGGGATCGGAGGCGGGAGCGGCTGCGCACTCAGGGCAGGACAGGCCTCTTGTGAGACATTTACTGGATGTCAACGTAAAGGAAGCAGCTGGGTTCGCAGTCTGGAGGTCAGGGGCCAGCGGCACTGCAGAGACACCCAGGAGCCAAGGAGAGTCCTCACTGCAGTGACAAATCTGTTTTAATTTCTGAGACCCAGGGAAAGGCTTGCAATGTTTATCTGGCGCCTCCCCACACTGTCCCCAACCTGTAGGGAAATGTTCCTCAGGACTCTGGGCTGATTTTGAGTCCTCCCAAGTATTCAAAGCAGCCTTGAGGCTGGAGACACGCTGGTCACGCATGAGCCTGCTGTCGGCAGAAGCGTGCCACCCCCCAGGAACCCCCGTCTGAAGGCAAGGCTGCCTTTGTGGCCCAGATCCAGAAATCAGGAAGAAATCAGATGAGAAGGCTCCCATCCCCCAGCTTCCGGCGCAGGCACTTCCACCCCACTGTCAGCATGATGGAGAAACGCCGGGGGCTGTGTCTGTGTGTTTGAGAGTATGTGTATGTGTGTTGTTTGCATGTACATGTGAGTGTGGTGCATGCATGTGTGATCTGTGTTATGTGTATGTGCATAAGCGTTGTGTGCACATGTGTGTCTGTATGTGGCTCAGCATAGGTGCACATTTGTATGTGTTATGTACATGTGCTTTGTGTTGTGTGAGTGCATGAGTGTTCGGCATGTGTGTGTACTTGCGTGAGGGTGTGTTTGTGCACGTGTGGATGTGTGTGTGTCTGTGGAGTGTGCAGCATGCGAACAGGTACATTTGTGTGTGTGTACTTAAGTCTGCTGTAAAGCGTGATCTAGTGACCTCACACAGAGTCCTCTGGGGCTGCAGTCCGCAGAGGCAGGGAACAGCCAGTGCGTGTGTACAGGCCGGGCAGTCGTGGGTGCTCCGTCAGCAGCTGGCACGTCCCTCTGGGGACACCAGGTGTGTCGTGAGAGACTCACACCTTCCACCTCCTGACTGTAGGAAGAGAAGCTAGTCCTTAGAGCAGGTGGCGCCTCCAAAGGATGGGAGGGAGGCCTGCGAGGGGCTGAGGGGCAAGAAGAGGAAGTGAAGGCCCTCAGGTGAACTGCAGCTCAGGTAGGAGAGGACAGGAGGGTCTGGGAGGGCAGCCCCCACCCAGAGACAACTTCCTGTGAATGCTTGTTAGGACCTTGGCACGCAAGAAACCCAGAGGCTGACAGGTCAGCAGTGGGCACAGAGCTGGCCACAGGGTGTGCGGTCAATGGTTCAGGGAAAGACAAGGGTACAGTGATAAGAGCGTGGGTGTGGTGAGGGCGGTGAGGACTTATCCTGGCCAGTGCTGACTTTCTGGGGTCCAGTGTGCCCCTGATCATCAGGATGGGAGTGGGGAGCACAGATGATGATTTCTGAAGGTGGTAAAAAGGCAGATAGCAAACGCCATGAGCTTTCTCTATAAAACGACCAGCTTTATTTCCAGTGCTGGGAACATTACCAGCACAACCATGGCCACCACCACCACCATCACCATCACTATAACCACCATCACCATCAGTATAACCACCATCACCACCACCACCATCACTACAACTACCATGATCAACACCATCATCACCACCACCATCACCACCACCACCATCATCCCCACCACCATCACCACCACCACCACCATCAGCATCACTATAACCATCACCACCACCACCATCAGCACCACCACCATCATCCCCACCACCACCACCACCATCACCATCACTGTAACCATCACCACCACCACCATCATCCCCACCACCACCACCGCCACCATCGCCATCAGCACTCCCATCATGACCACTGTCACCACCATCACCATCACTATCACTACCACCACCTAGCTATGACTCTCAGGGGTAAGGACTGGATATTTCTGGTTGTCCCCTGTCCTCTCTCCATCCCTCTTTGTGCCACCTGTACTGAGCTTCAGAAAGCTGCCCACTAGGCAGGTGACTTCTCCCACTAGGTTCTTCACCTTTGGGCTTCTGTTTGGGGCTTCAGCCAATGGAAGATGGTAGCAGGACATCAGATTCAGGAATGACAGACAGGGCGGGAGGGGCCTTGTCCCTCTTCCACTGTCCCTGCTCTGCTGCCTTCCAGCCACGTCCCTCCCCAAGCACACCCTTCTGCCAGGCGGCCCCTCCCCAGGGCTCTGAGCCCTGCTCTGGCAACAGCTTTCCCTCCTTTACTTCTTTGTTCCTGGGGGTGGCCCACTACCACAGGCCCCTTGGTGTTTTTCCCTCAACCTGCCAACACCTCTGAAAATGCTCTTTTCATGAACAAATCTCTTCAAACGCCCCCGTTGAGTGGGCCATCTGTTTCCTGCCCAGACTCGGAGAGGTGCCTGTCTTGCAGTGTGCCAGGATGGCACACACAGCCGGGGAATCCCAGCAGCACCTGTGCAAGGCCAGCACCACAGCAAAGTGTCTGGCGTCCATCACCTGTGCCTGCGGTGTCCAGGCAGAGCTCAGGGCCGGGCCTGTCCTGGGCTCTGCAGGGGAGCCAGGCCTCAGGCAGATGGGGCCCGGGCAAGCTCCAGAACCCAGGGTGGTGAGAAGGCAGGAAAGATCCGGGGATCAGACAGGCCAGCTGCCATGCTGGAGGGGTGGCCTGCTAGGGGCCCCAGAGCCTGTCCTGACTGCCACAGGCTGTGATGGCCTGGCTCAATTCTGGTGTCCAAGAGCTTTGGAGAGAAGGCAAGAAAGCCCTGGCCACGGGGACCCACCATGCCATGCCATGCCATGCCAGGGCAAGTGGGGAACTTCCAGGCTGGCTCCTCTCTCCTAGGTATCACTGGCCCCTCCACGCCATCCCCTCCTGACGCCCGTCCTTGTCCTTTCCTGCTATCATCCTGTTCTGTTTTCACCAAAGGAGCTCCCTGGCTTCCAAGCTCTGAAGCCTCTGACGGGATGGGCATGAGCAGTGCCAGCCCCTGCTGTCCATCGATCATAACCCCCAAAGAAAGCAACTCCCAGGGCACGGGGCAAAGAGGCGCCT
This sequence comes from Sapajus apella, assembly GCF_009761245.1. Lineage (NCBI taxonomy): Eukaryota > Metazoa > Chordata > Mammalia > Primates > Cebidae > Sapajus > Sapajus apella. The sequence goes on along the minus strand of NW_022436948.1, from coordinate 3,142,308 downwards.
CACTGTGCCCTGGGCTGGCCTCTCCTGTTCCCTTGACTCCAGGATGGAAGCCCAGAGCGGGTGCCTGCCCCCTGGGAGGGTTTGCAGGAGCAGGCGGGCAGGACTTTGTCATTTCTGTATCAGCCCCTTCCGGAGAGTGCCACCACTCCTGAGTCTAAGGGGTGCCCGGCTGAACCCCGGCAGCAGCCACAGGTTCTGGGTAGGGGGCACCATCCCAGGCAGGAGGAAACTGGCCTCACTACACAGGTGTGGCTGGAAAGGAAGCGTGACTTTCTGGCGTGGAGCCCAACTGGGGCGGAGACTCCACTTTCCCTCCTCGGGGCCCCAGCTCCTTCCAGAGTCTGTGTGACCCCGTTTCCTCCTGGGTCTGGACTCCTGACACGACAGCATCCTCAGTCACTCTTCCTTCCTGTGGCCGCTGCAGCTGCCTCCCGCGGTCTCCTTCCTCTTTCTCTCCTGTTCTTCTCTGTGGTGACACTGGCAGCTGCCACCCCCAGCTCCTGCTGGCCACAGCCGTGAAAGCCATCTAGGGGCAGGCCACCCTTTCCTGGAGCACACTCTCATCTTGGGACTGTGAACTACCCTGGAGATCTGGGAGGCGTCCCAGGTGCCCCTGACACAGCCACCGTTCCTTTGGAATCTCACGTTTTTCTGTGAATAATCCCCAGGCATCTTCCCCTGCTGCCCTGTCAATGCGGCGCTAATGGGTAGTGCAGCCTCCCACAGGCTCTGCCTGCAAGGATGGGGCTCCAGGAATGAGGGGTGTCCAGCCTGTGGCTCTGCCCATCAGGGCCTCGTGGTATCAATGCTGGTGACAGCTCACCACACAGCCATCAGGATGACTAACACCACCCAGGCAGGCAGGGGCTGGATTCTGGGCCTGGGTCTGGCCCTCACAGATCAGGGGAGGGACCCCGCAGCCTGCACGAAAGCCTGTTTACCAGGAGGGAGGACACCAGGCGAAGGCCTGTCCACCCCTGTGGGACCTGCCCCTGGGGGCACATGGGCAGCTTTCACCCCTGGTCACCCTCCTCCCAAGCCCCAGGCCAGGTGCAGGACCAGGCAGGCAGAGGAAAAGCGCATCAGAGAGGAGCTGCCAAGGAGCTGCCGAGGGGCTTTGATAAGGACAGACACATGCGTGTGTCCCCAGAGGTCGGCCCAGTGTGACTGACAGCGTAGTGGCGCCAAAGATGACCACGCCCTAATCCTGGGAACTGCAAAAATGTCTCACCCTATGAAACAGAGGGAAGCTAGGGCAGGACCCCCCCGCCCCAGGTTGGCAGTGGAGAGGCCACCCGGATTCCCCATCAGGCCTGGTGTGAGCACAGCGGTGGGGAGGGAGGAGACCCAGCATCAGATGCAACACGGGGTCCTATCCCCCATGGCTGGCTTGGAACCAAGGAAGAGGCCGTGAGCCAGGGAATGCGGGTGGCTTTGGGAAGCCAGAAAAGGCAGGGAAGTGGCTTCTCCCTGAGCCTGCAGGAGGAAGGCTGCCCGGCCCATACCTTCATCTCCATCATGGAGAGCGGGGTCAGGACACGGACCTCCAGAACCCTGAGACTCAATCTGTGTGCTCCAGCCGCTGAGTGTGTGGGCATCTGTTACAGCAGGGCCGGGAAGGCATGGACTGAGGGAGGAGCCCCGTGAGAATCTCAGTTCTGCCCCCATAAGTGTGCGACCGGGAATGACCGAAGCCTCCCGGAGCCCAGAATTCACCTGGAACAGGGTCTGTGAAGAGCTGGGCTGGCTTAGGGAGAGGACGCGACTGTGCCGGGCAGCACAGCCTCCTTGGTCAGGGCGGCACCTCCGTCCCGGGCCATCACCAGGTGCGGGTGGGCTGCAGGGGCTGGGGAGGAGGGACAGGCTGGGAGCCCTGCTGAGGGAGAGGTGTCCTCCAAAGATGACCAAGGCTGGGCATCTGGCTCTAGGCAGGACTCCCAACCTCGCACCCCAAGTGGGCTATAGGTCAGTGGACCTGCTGATCCCACCTGGCCTGGGACTGGGCGGACCCCAGCAGGAACCTCAGGAGCCCCCAGCTCTCTGTGTGGCTGGGAACGGGATCCATGTTCCCAGGACGCTCTACCCAGGGTCTTGAAACACGAGTGAGTCTGTCCTCAGTGTTTACAGCCAGCCCTGATGATCAGCAGAGGCCCCTCCCCAGACGGGAGCTGTGGCCCTGGCCTATGCCCTCCAGCCTGGGGAGAGGAGCCGTCTTGAAGCTTAGAAAGCAGCTGAGGTGGGGCATGTGAGCCGAAGAGCAGAGGGCGCCTGCAGAGGTGAGTGGAGGGAGGCAGGTCAGGTTGGCAGGGGCAGTTGCTGCCAGGAGCTGGGGGCAGCCTGCTGGGGGGAGCAGCTGGATCGTGCCTGGGCTGCTGACCGACTCAGGGTAGGTTGGCGGGGTGGGGAGCTGCCTTCTTCGGAGGACTTTGCAAGGATAAAGCGTGGGATATCAGAGATGACTCACATCTTCTTCTGTTCCTGGGTGGGAGGGGTCAGTGATGAAGGGAGGCCGGGAAGGGACACACATGGGTCACATAGCTGGGCCCAAACCCGGCTCTTTCCCAAAGAAGTGCTGGACTCACGCCTGGGGCTTCCCGGAGCGCCCTAGAGAGACCACATGGAGCGGCATTCTTCAAGGCCATCCTGACCCTTTCATCTTAGTGAAATTGCAGGTTTCAAGCCGTTGCCAGGGCTCCCGCCATGCCCCTCAATTAGGGTGGCCCGCCCACTGCTGCTGGGGGCCCTCAGGGCAGCCCTTCCTGGGAGAGACAATTCCAGCTTCCATTGCCTCTTCTCGGGGGCCAGACCTGGTGCTTGTATCATGGAAACTGCTTTTAAAAACCCAGCTCCTGGGGAGACAGGGATGTGGGCTCAGCACTGGGCTGAGTGCAGCCACCCCGTCTCCCTGCAGGACCCTCTCTGGGCTCCCACAGCTGTGATGTCACCGTGACTCGCAGCGGCTGCTGAGCACCCAGTGTGAGCCCCTCCTGGCCAGCTCGGCGCTGACGCAAATCAAAAGCTTCCAGATCCCAGAGCAGCTGCGCCGCCCCAGCTGGCAGTCCTAGGCCGCCAGGTGGGGAAGGTGGGGTTCTGGCATGGGGCCTGGCATTCGAGGTCATCAGCTGCTCTTCAGGGACAGCCAGCATGGGGCTCCCCAGAGGTCCGGGAGAGGCAGATACCGTGAAGCTCCTGGTGGGGACGGTGGTGTCATGAAGCCACAGGTCCTGCCTGCCAGACCAGACCCTGCTCGTCTCCCTGTTCCCCAGGGCATGGTGGCCCCTTGGCTCTGGTCGCTGGCTGTTTGGCTCAAGTGGCACCTGAAGCACGGCAGGAATCCAGGCCAGGATGCCCACAGGCTGTGAGGCAGGCACCGCGCGTGCCCCGGGAGTGTGAAGATAGTCCCCAGGAGCATCATGCAGGGCCGCATCTGTGGGTGCGGGGGGCGGTGAGTGGCACCTGGTCTGTGTCCTATTTCCTCTGGGTCCCTTTCACCTGGGTTTCTTAACAGAAGCCAGTGGGAGCTGCAGCACTGGCTTCCAGGGTCTGCCTCACCTTTCAGAAGACCCTTGCTGCGGCGGCTTATGGCCACACAGGCACGCGGAAGGCTCCTGTAAGGAATGAGTCTTCTGAGAGCCACTTGGGGAAGCCTGGGGGCCCTTTAGGACCCGGGAGCCACCATGGAGACCTCGACTGCCCTGGAGAGCTCCACCCACCGCTCCACAGACACACGGGGCCAGCCTGCCGGAGCGACCTGTGCATCCTTAAATATACACTCACACACATGCACATACACATGTACACATGTGCTCACACATGCACGTACACGTGCTCACACATGTGTATGTAAACATGAGCTCACACACATACACATGTACATATGTGCTCACACACATGCGCTCACATGCACATACACATGTACACATGCACTCACATGCATGTACATGTGCTTGCACAGGCACATACATATGTGCTCACACACGCAGGTACACATGTACACGTGCTCACACACATGAACATACACATGAGCTCACACACATGTACACACACGTACACATGTGCTCACACATTCCTGTGCACACCCATACATCACACTGCATGCAATACATATGCACACACACACACAAAGCACTCACACATGCACATGACATGCACACAATACACATGCATGCAAAATGTGCGCATACAGGCACACAGCACATATGCGTGTGTGCACATACAAGCACATGGGTAAGAGCTGAGAGCGTGTCTCAGGATTTTAAGTGTTTTTCTGTCCCCCTCCAGGACACACTCACACTGTGCAGTTGGGACTGAGTCCCTTTGCCCTGCACTCCATGGGCATGGAAGAGCAGGGTGTCCAGGGGCTGAGGTCAGCCACCTGAGGGCTGACGAGGAGGCCACTGCCCAGGGTCAGGGTGATCCAGGTGGGCAGGACAAGACTGGAGTTGAGGACAATGACTTGAGGCCCCTCCAGGGCACCTTTGCCCCTGAGAGGCAGCCTGGGGTGAGAACTGGCTCCAGCCACCTTTCTCTGATATGTGAGGCAGACAGTCACGGGACATGGTGGACATGACACTGCTGTGCAGAGAAACCCCTCTGTGTACACAGCCCAAGTTCACCGGGCGGTCAGAGCTGGGTAAGGACAGGGAACACAGCAGCCCGTGACCTCTCAGCCACTGCAGAGGCCACCTGTGTGGGTGGCCCTCAGAGGGCAAAACCCTCCCTGGGGAGGCACCTTCCTGGCCTGTGCATTCTTGCCTGGAGACAGGAGCCACCAGCCCCCGAGCTGTTTACCTTCCGTCTGGCGGCCCAGCAGGGAGCCACTGCCCTCCCTCTCTCCTGGCCTAGGAGGCCTTGTCCTGGCTTTGCCCTGGGCGGGGACGCTCTGCACTGTGCTACCCTCTTTCCCCAGCAACCGAGGGCCACCAATGGCTCCAGGGACAACCCTGCCTCTAAATTGGGGCCATGGACACCCAAGTTACCCACAGAACAAGTGCCCTTTTCCATGTAGTTCGCTGAGGTGCAGACCCAGAGCTCCTGGCATTGCTGGTGGAAACTTCCAGAAGCATGCAGCAGGATTGCCATAGGGTTAGGAAGCCAAGTGACCAGCAGACAGGCAGGTGTTTCTTGGCAGGACCCCTCACCCCCGGGGCCGGCCCCTGAACTGCATCTCCTGCTTGGGTCAGGGCCAGCCTGCTCCCCAGACACCCCAGGTGCTCCCACAGCAGGGCCGGACTGGCAATCCTGGGTGGGGCTGGTGTAGTGGCCCCAAAGACAAGCCCTGAGCCTGGGCGAACCCAGGGGCTCTGGCTGCAGCTCACCTGCCTGCCCAGGAAGCGGATGCTGGGGGTCTCTAGGAGGCTCCTTCTCCCCATGGGCTCCCCTGCAGCCCCTCCCCTGCCTCCCGGTGCACTTCCCTATGAGGGGTGTGGATTTGGCCTTAATAACCTAACATTGGCCCAGGCTGCATTTGCCGACACACGGCAGACTGACGGTCATGCCCCCACATGGCTGGGCTGGTGGCTGCCAGCAGCACATGTGGACAGAGCTGCAGGGGGACCACCTAGCAAGAGTTTCCACCCTCAGGCACAGCAAAGGCCAGAGAGGCGGAAGGACCCCGGGCCCCGTCGCAGCCCGTGGGGAAAGCAGTGGTCAGGAGGGGGCTAATGGAGGGTTGCTCGGTCACCCCAAGCTGAGGAGTGGTTGATGGCACAGCCGCCTCGGCCCTCCTTCTCTGTTGGCAGGTAAATGGAGGCCCAGGTGGCCCCTAGACCAAGGGAGACGTCTCTGCTCATTTTGGCTGAGCAAGGCCAGAGGCAGCCAAGGGTTTGTTTCCCTGCCCACTCCCAGTTGAAAGTCAATATCCCACACACTCCACACTGCCCTTTAGATCCTAAGACGTAAATATTTGCTCTTCCATTAAGAAAATAATCAGCAGTCCTCCTGTAAGTGCAGCGTACACTCTGGTGCCCTTCAAAAGCAAACGCCGCGGTTTCCAAACAAGGAGTGGAGAAGGCCTGGGTGGGGGCTCCTGGGAGCGCACGCCAACCCTGTGGGCTCTGCCCCAACCTGCCTGAATGTTCTGCAAGCCCTGGGGAGCCAAGGAAGGAAGCTGAGTGTGGGGAGGGGGAGGCTGGCAGGAGCCCAGGGCGCGGAGGCCAAGGCAGGGAGGAAGAGCAGGCTGCTCCTGGCCACTTGGTATTGCACGGCCATCCCCAGGTCCGGCCCCGGGACAGCAGGCAGTGGCTTCTGCAGGGAGTAAGCCGTCTCCAGGTCCCCAGCCCCCACCTGGCCTTGCCAGAGCAGCAGTCAGAGGGCAGAGAGGCAGGGATCTTCAGCTGCACAGAAGGTCTGCGTGTGGGTCTGTTCTGCTTCTCACTGCACACGTGGCCTCGGCAGCCTGTCCACCTCTCCAGGCCTCAATGTTCTCATTTGTTAACGAGGGAATCACAGCTTCCTGGCACCACCACTGACCTCCCTGGGCCGGAGCAAGCTGTGGCCGGTAGCTGGGACCTGTTGGAAATAATTCTCGGTGCACAAAGAAAAAGTAGCACGGAGACAAAGCATTTTTCGGCAACACAATTTTTACTTCCTGGCCATATTTTACCTTTTGTTTTTTTACTTTTTAACACTTTTTACTTTTTAGCATTTTAACATTTGCCCACCACAGCCTGTGGCCTGGGGCGTCTCGTCCTGATGTTGTGTCCGTGACCTCATGTCGGCAGCTCGGAATTGGCCGTGCTAGGAGTGTTTGCACATGGGAACTGGCAGACGCTGGGCATCAAAGCCAGGTCACTGCCCACCCATGGCCCTGGCCTCCCAGGTCCCCACGTGCTCATCCCGGAACTGCATTATGAGCACCTCGGACTGGAACGGCTGCTTATGAGCAAAGCGCTACAGGAGTCACATGAATACACGAGAAAACCAAGGAATGACTAAATAAACATCTGGGGCCATGCTCCCTCACGTCTCCACTTCTGGTGTCAGAACTCCCCGGGGCAGGGAGCAGCCCCTCCCCACAGCGCCTCCCCTGCAGAGAAGACATCCCAGGAACCCTCACTGCAGCAGGGGCGAGCATGGCCGCCCGCCTTCATCCCACATCACGAGGGCCTCGTGCAAGTCCCGAGCGGTCCATGTGCGTGCAGGAAGGCCAGGTGCCTGCGCTTGCTGCCTGCTTGCTGTAGATTTGGATGGAGCTGCCTGGAGCCTCCTGGGCGTGTGCGTTCCTGCACCCTGGCCCCCAGGGAGAGGCTCCTCACTCCCAGCTCAAGCAGCTCCTGGAAGTTGTCTGGATCAGGACCCCGCTCCAGGCCACACTCTGGCTGGGCGCCAGGTTTGGGGCTGATCACGTGAGATTCCCACGGCCCTGGGTTAGAGTCTGCTCCAGGGCTGGGGGAGCAGGGAGGTGCCGGCCGCCCAGACCCCACCGTCTCATCTGGGCCTGAGGCTTCGGCCCCCAGAGCGCCTGCTTCCTGCTGCTCAGAGGGTGTGAGAAGCTCCTGCCCTGCTGGAGCTCAGTGAGGACCCCTCTGGCTTCCTTCATTTTAATCACGTCTTTCCAGGGACCTCTGGATCTGATGCCCACCAGGGCTCCCTGGGCCTCTCTTAGGGGAGGGTGTTACTGGCTTATTTTCTGCCAACAGGAGCAAAGGGTGAGGCAACAGATAGACCTGAGTTGGGGGGTGGAGGGTCAGAGACCTGTGGTCACCTGTGACCCAATGGGAACAGGCAAGTCTGGGGAGCTGTGAGTAAGAAAGCACTCTGGCCTGGCCACGTGCGCTGATGGGGGGCCTGTTCCCCTGATGGAGGCCCTCCCTGCGGCTTCCTCTGCTCTTACCTGCGCCCCTCCTTCCTTCCTGGAGCACCCCTGCCCGAGCCTGTCCTGGCCCCGTTTTAATCCACGCTGCTTCCTCCTCTGGATCTCCGGCCATCAGGGAGGCCCCTCTCACGGGCCTGCTGAGCTCCACCACCCCCTACTCCTGCAGAAGACACCTCTTTCACCTGCCCCAAGGACCAGGCAGCCTCCACCCGGGTTTCTCCTGCATCCCCTCATTCCAGAGGGCTCCCAAGGGCAGAGGCAGCTTGAAGTGAGAGTCTGTGGACGGCAGGCCCGCCTCAGGGGAAGCACACACAGCCTCTGCCGAGCTTGGAGGGTCCCAGTCACCCATGGTCAGTCACCATTCTCCAGCTTGGGGCACGCTGAGCACGGCTGGGAGATGGTGCAGCGAAGGCCCGGAGGAGGTCCTAGCCCAGGCCGCCGGGTGCCTGGCCTGGCTGCTTGGAGAGGGGCAGCCCCTGTGGGCCCCTGGAGGGCCTCTTCTGTGCCAGTGCCCCCACGGCACATGCCGCCCAGGAGTCCCAGGCCCCGGGTCAGGAGGGTGACCACCGCCTGCCTGCACAGGCTGAGGAGCGAGGTCTTCGAGCCTTTGCTTCCTGGCCCGTGGCTGACCGACCCCTGTGCCAGGAACAAGTACGCCGGCCTCTGCAGCTTGGGACGAGACAGCAGCCCCAGCAGAATGCTTCTGGATTGGATCTTCGTGTCCCTCATCTGGCAGCTCCCAGACCACACTGAAGGGGTCAGACACCCAGGTCTCCATACCTCTTGGGGAGCTATGACGGCGCCCCCATCTGTCTGTTTCGGGTGTAATGGGGAGTCCACAGGCCCTGGAACCTGCCAGCAGCTTCAGGTGGCTGCACCTGACCTTCTAGTTGGTACTGAGAGGTCCTTGGCCCTCACCCCCCACCGCCATTGCCACCAAAGAACTCTGTGGTTACCTCAACCTCAGGCCGTGTGGCAGGGACCCCAGGGCCGGCCCTTCTCACCAGGCCCAGTTACAAAGGCAGGGATGGACCCCAACCCTACAGAAAGCAGGGACCCACGCCTTCCAGATGGTTCCCCCACTGCCCCAAAGCACACCTGACGGGTCAGACCGTGGGCCCGATAAACAGATGCCCCACTTGACTGGTGCACAGATTTCCAGGAAACAGCAGTCAGCGGCCCCTCCATTCCTCTGAGGAGAGCAGGAAGAGCTTAGCCCTTTGTGAATTCCTTTCTTCCCCAGCACGTGATGGAGCCACGCCTCACTGCTCAGCATTGACAAGGAGGACAGATGTGCCCGGCAGGCTCCTTCTCACCCACAGCACCGGCCTCCAGCCCAGCCCTGGCCCTGCTAGTCGTGACCATCACAGCCCAGGCAGGGAAGGGACGTCAGGGCCCAGGGACCCTAGGACACCCAGTGGGAAGAGGCCTCAAATCAGCCAGGGCCTTAGGATGCCTGCTTGGATTGTGATTTTAGTGTCTCCTTTTGAACAGTCATGGGTTGGTTTTCTTGTGTATTAGAAAAAAATGTAGGGCGTAAAGACCAAGATGAAGGGTTCTGGAGTTTTTGGCGGAGGCTGAGTTCCTTGTCAGCCGAGCCGGCTGAATGAGAAACTCGAATCGCACCTCAGGTGTGGCTGAGAGCCTGCCACGTCTGGTGAGTGGCTGCAGCCGGAGGCCGCGCTCCTGCCCGCAGCTGTGGTCAGCACGCCGTCTCTGGAAGGGGCCTCGTGGTCTCTGGCCTCAAAGTGCAGAGGCAGCCACAAACGTGGGTTTGGCTTGTGCCAATTACACTGTGTTTATGGACCCGGAGATGGGAATTCTGTGTAACTCTCATGTGTCACAAAGCCTTTTTTCCCCCAACCATCTATAAATGTTAGAATCATTCCCAGCCTGTGGTCAGACATGGGCAGGCTGAACTTGGCCACGGCCGCAGGCCCACAGACCCAGGACGCTGAAGGGGCTCGCTGGGCAGGGCACGTGGCACTGGGCATCGGGGCCTGGGCTGGAACTCCTGTCCCTACCTCAGGGCCCCTAGCTAGGGGTCTTGGGGGCGTGGCGGACACTGGGTGTGGTTCCCACTAGCCATATCCCAGCCCCTTCCTGCCCCCATGGCATCAGTGGGGGGCCTGTTGCCTCTGGGGCTGGACGGATCCCCACTGGGCCACCATGCAGGCTGTGGGGTGCTGTGTGGCCAGGCCGGGCCCGGAAGGAGTTCCATCTGTCCGAGTAGAGAAAGAGGCCCCACCCAGAGAGAAACAGAGTGGATAGCAGCAGGAGGCTGGGTTGCCGAAGGCCCTAAGCCCAGCTTCTCCAGGGACTCGAAACAAACTTCCTTTTTTGCTTAAAGTTATTTCAAGTTCAGGTCTTATTTCCTGCAACTCTCAAAATCCTGAAGCTCCACGAGTTTTCCCTCGGCTCCCAGAGGAGACCCTGGAGGACCCAGCCAGGCTCACGGCAAAACAGCTCCTGGGAGCTCATGGCCCAGCGGGATGGGGTCCCAGCCTCAGCGAGGAAGCAGGGCCTGGGGGCGGGGCCCGCACGCCTGGGAGAGCAGGTGACACACCCAGAAACCCACCGCCTTGGACCTGCCCTGGGCAGCCCGAGACAATCAGGGCGGCGCAGACTGCGTTTCCCTGTGAGAAGCCCTCCTCCCGCCGCTGCCAGTCACGTCCCAATCTGCTTTTGACCTGTCCGGGGCGCCACGGCCCCGCCTGTGAACTGGTTGCTTAGCCAAGATGAGCCCGAGGAGCCGGCAGTTGTACCAGAATATTCCAAAGGCCCAGAGGCTGTCACAGACAGTGACGTGTGATAAAAATCCCCAAATGTCCCAGGGCAGGAAGCCAGTTTAACCCTTCCCATTTCCCTGCCTGCAGCTACTGTGGAAACCATCATTTCATAGGCAGAACTTACCGGTGTCCTGCTGGAAGCCATGTGTGTGTCTGACAAGAGACTGAGACATCTCTTGGCAAGCACGGCTGGCAGAGACCTGAATAAAGACCAGCGTCTTGGATTCCAGCACAGGCCCTAAAGGGGCGCTTGCTTCTTAAGGGGTCCAGGGGCTGAAGCTGGAGGAGGAGGCAGCCAGCTCCCGGGGGAGGGTGGAGGGCAGCCAGCATATCCCCGCGAGGCCCTGTCCGAGCTCAGCCTAGGAGGCTGGAGCTGCAGCCTCTGTCCCCCGCCCCACCCTTGGGGAGGGGCTCCCGAGGAAGGGTTGGCTGTGCCACCAGAAGCTGGGCCTGCCGCTCATTTCCATGGCCCTGGTGGCCTTCATGGAGGAAGCCATTGTGTGCAAAGGAAGGAAGGTAAGAAGCCACCTCCTTCTCTCACCCTATCTGGGGAAACCGAGGCGAGTGACATCTTAAGTCCCAGGGCGCTCCGTGGCACAGCTGAGACTCCAGCTTCTGTCTTCTGACTCCCAGGGAGGTGTCTTTGGGCCCCTGGGATGCAGGCTGAAAGGGCTGGTTTTGGAATCGGCTGCGCATGTTCATTTTCCTCAATTCTGCATTAAAATTGCCTCAAGTCCTAGTTCTGATGACACACGAATGTGTGTGTAGATTCTGCGTATACACAATGGAGCCAATTGATCAGCAAAAGTGTATTTTGCCATAATTTCAAACCGATGTTTCCTATGTAGTGACTGCGGTTTAAAGTCCCTGAAAAATGTTAATAAGAGGTGTGCGTTCTCTGGGAATCTAGCCGACCTCTTGAACCGAGGCAGTTCCGGAGCAGGAGCTATCCGGTCACCTCAGGGTAGAATCCCAAGGGAATTCTCTTCCTCCCCAAGCTCACTCTTTCCCGGCCCATCCCCCCTCCCCTGTCATCCTCTCTCGCCCTGTTTCTGTCACACACACTGTTTTCCAGATGGAGCTAACCCGCAGTCCCTCCGCCCCATCACAGGTGGTCCAGCATCTGGCAGGAGGGGCGTGTGGGGGATAGCCCCCCCAGGACCTTTGGGGGGACAGCCCCAAATGCAGGGGTGCATTGAAGCCCTCTGACACCTCCCCCCGCTCCAAGACATTCTGTGCCAGCCCCAGGTGGCTGGCTGCAGACCTCAGGGAACTGTGACTGTCAGGGGCCATCAGGACTGTGGGACCAACTCCCACTCAGACCAGATCTGGGGTGAGACGGGGGTGGAAGCATGGGGATGTGAGGGCCTGCATGGCTCAGGGCTCTGAGGGGACATTGAACACAGGTGAGCAACCCTCTCCATTCGGCCTGGACTAGGGGGTGTGGGACTTTTAGTGCTGAAACCAAGGAAGTCCCAGGCAGATCAGGGCCCTGGCCCCCTGTTGGGGTGGACGTCTGGGAGGGCTGTGGGGTGGCGGTGTACAGATGAAGGCTGAGACCCCAAGGGCCTGCCATCCCAACAGTGTGCCTGCCACGCAGGTCCCACCCCTTGGTGAGGGCAGTGTTGAGTCCTGGCCCGTTCCCCCCGCCCAGGCTCAGGTGGCAGCTGAGAAGGGCGAGGAGGATGCCTGGTCCCTCGCGCTGAACCTGCTGTCCTCAGGACAGGGGCTCCCCAGGGCCCAGGACACCATCTATGGAATAGTGGTCCTGGGTCCCATCCAACTGCCAGTGTCACCACACACGATTCTCCGACGCTTTTCCTCCTGGCTCCGGGAGACACCAGCAGGAAACACCGTGCCTGAGTGACATGAAGTGCTGCAGGGTCCCCAGCCCAGCAGGGTCCCCAGCCCAGCAGGTGTGGGAGCAGGGCTTGCTGGGTTCAGGGTGGCCCCAGCCGAGGCCTCCTGTCCAGGAAGCCACATAAATAATTTAAACCCTTTTTTCCTGACTATAAAAATAATACATATTCATTGATAGAGAGTTTGAAAATTAAGACCATTACGAGAAACAGAAGGAGAAAAACCACCATATATTCACAACAGCAAGAGAACACCATCAACATTGTGGAATGCTTCCTTCCGGCGCTGCCTGTTCCTGTGCATTTCAACAACATAAACAATGTGTGTGTGTATATGTGTGTGTGTGCGTGTGTATGTGTATGTGTGGGTATGTGTGTTGTGTATGTGTGTTGTGTATGTGTGTGTCTATATGTGTGTGTAAGTGTATATGCGCGTGTGTGCACCTATATGTGTATATGCATGTGTGTATGTGTGTGTATATGTGTGTGTGGGTTTGTGTGTGTGTGTGTGTGTCTATGTGTGTATGTGTGTATATGCATGTGTGTGTGGGGGTATGTGTGGGTGTGTGTATGTGTGTATATGCATGTGTGTGTATATGTGTGTATATGTATGTGTGTGTGTGTGTGTATGTGTGTATGTGTGTATATGCATGTGTATGTGTGGGTTTGCATGTGCATGTGTCTGTATGTGTGTGTGCATGTGTGTCTATGTATGTATATGCATATGTGTGTACATGCGCGCGCGTGTGTGTGTGTATGTGCATATATGCGTGTATGTGTGTATATGCATGTGTAGGTGTGTATGTGTGTATATACATGTGTGTGTATGTGTGTGCCTGTATGTGTGTGTATGTGTATATATACATGTGTATGTGTGGGCTTGCATGTGCATGTGTGTGTCTGTATGTGTGTGTGCATGTGTGTCTGTATATGCATATGTGTGTATGTGTGTATATGCATGTGTGTATGTATGTGTATGTGCGTATATGCATGTGTGTATGTGTGTATATACATGTGTGTGTGTTTGTATGTGTGTATGTGTGTATATGCATGTGTGTGTGTGCCTGTATGTGTGTATATGCATGTGCGTGTGTGCCTGTATGTGTGTATATGCATGTATGTGTGTGTGTGTTCTAGCTGGGTTTTCTGAGACTCTGTATTTGTCTTTTTGGCATCCATTTGTCACAGGGCCAATTGGATTCACTATAATTTTCTTGTTTTCTATATTCTTGATGCTCTGGCATGCAGGGACCCTTGCAGACCAACCCTCCCAGAGCTGGCTGATCTTGGAGCCAACACAGGGCTTGACCTAGAGCAGGCAATCCTGTCTGTACCCCAACCACCTGCTTCATCTCACTCGTACACCAAGCCAGCATTTTCCCTGCCCTAGATGACCCCAGAGCCAGGCAAGCAGGGACAGCCCCTATGCCCCAAAGTCCACCAGAATTGTTCTGGCCAGCCAGTCCTGAGCTGCCCACCCGTCTGCCCTGCCCTGCCCTTCCCAAGGAAACCACAAGAAAGGCTGGTGCCTGCTCCTGCCCAACCTAACTGAAACTTCCTGCCTCCCTCCTCTTGCAAATATAAAAATCTCCCTTCTGGGACATGGCCTCTTCGCATTGACAGTCAGTCATACCTCTGTAAACGCACTCCGGGGTATGATTCTCATCCAACCTGTGTGTGTGGGGTGTGTGTGTGGTGTGCGTGTGTGGGGTGTATGCGTGTGTGTGTAAGCTTAGCTCACTTTTGTAGCTCAACACTATAACTACAGGGATCCCCAGCGCCGTTAGTACCCTTTCTCAATGCAATTTGTAATGATTGTATGGCATTCTCTCCTACGGATATACCCAAATCTCTCCTTTTGCTATATTGGATTTGCTTCTGTGGATTTTTTAATTACGCTGAGATGAATCTTTTTTGCATCAATATTTTCCCATATCTTGGGATCTTTCCTTATGTTAGAGGATCAGAAATAGAAGCCCAGGATTGAAGGAACATTTTTGGGTTGCAGGTTCATGTTGACAATATCCTCCAAAAGTCCACCTGCATTTACACTCCACGGAGGATTATCGGTTAAATAAAAGTTCACCAGTTCAACAGGGAAACTGGTGACCAGATGTGCCTTCTTTTGTCGACTGATGAGTCGAGCCTTCTTCCTGGTGTTCAGTGGTCACTCATACTGACATCCTTGAGAACTCCCTACTCCTGTTCTTGACCTGCCTTTCAAGTTGAGGTCTCTTTTAAAAAGGTAAACTGAGGCATAATACACTTTTTAAAGGGTTGACTTGAGCAAATTGCCATTCATGAATTGGGCAGCCCCACACCAGAGTGAATCAGGAGCTCCACCAAGGGAACACAGGGGCAGCTCTGCAAGGACAGAAGGTATCTGATTAGCTGCAGGTTTGTAGTTGCCTAATGTAAAGAAGAGAAAGCACCTGATTGGCCGCAGGTACAGAGTTGCCTCAGGTAAAGCAGAGAAAGTATCTGATTGGCTGCAGGTACACAGCTGCTTTATGGGGCCCATCCCATTGGAAAGTCCCTGGTTATGTAAGTTTGTTGGCTGCCTCTGATTGGTGGAGCTTAAGTTCTGTTTCTCCTTAATGTAGGCATTTGCAAGAAACAGCTCGGTTTCGCTTACCTCTGCAAATCAAGCAAGGGTGAGGTCACTTGTGAGGCCTGCCTGGCACCATCCGCTTGAGCCTCCTAGGGCCTGGTCTCCAGTTTAATGTAACAGGCCGCTAAGACTTCTTTCTTTCTGTTTGGAGAAAGAAGTTCTTTGCTTATGAGGGGATTGTTCTGGGTTGAGTTACATCTGTCTCCATCCCACTCCCCATGTATATGCTGAAGTCGTGACCCCCACTACCTCAGAGTGTGACTCATTTGGAAACAGCCTCTTTGCAGGTGGAATTCGTTAAAAGGAGGCCTGCTGGGGTAGGCTGTGTCCCTGTTCCAGTGACCACTGGCATTCCGGAAAGGGGAGATCTGGACACAGACAAGCTCTGAAGAGGGTGTGTGAGCTGGGAAGCAGACGGGAACTGGGACGCTGCTTCCACCAGCCAGGGAATGCCAGGGGTCCCAGAGGCACGGAGAGAGACCCGGACAGACACTGCCCACAGCCCCAGCAGGAACCAGCCCTCCCGACACCATCTCTGGCCTCTGGCCCCCAGCACCTCGAGAGAGTGGACGTCTGTGGTCTGGACCCTCGGTCTGCGGTGCTTTGTGCTGCAGCCCCAGACCCCCAGGGGTCAAGCCTGACCAGCCGATGGCTGCCAGCATGGTCTCAATTTTCTCCATGGGGACAGAAGGCAGCTCTGCTCCCCTTTCCTGGCAAGGACCCTCAGGGCTGGCCCCGCGTGGTCCATGTCACAGAAGGGCCAGTCCCCCTTTCCTCCCCAGAGAGGCTGTTCCCAAAAGCCCAGGGCGACACGTCACAAGCAGCCCTCAGTCCCAAGTCCCCTCTGCGACACCTGCTGCTGGTGCTAGGCAGCTGTCAGAGAGCCCTGCCTGAGGGGCTTCCAGCTGTAGCAGGTGAGGGTCCCTCAGTCCTCCAGGATGCGTCCTGGATAGAAGCTACATGTGTCTGGTGCCAGCAAAGAGCCCAGGACAGCAGCTCCTGCTCCCCTGGCTGGGCAAACTGAGTATCTAATGAGGGCCCCAGCACCAAGAATGGCCCCCAGCACAGAGGATGCGGGACTAAAGTGGTATTGGGCGTCGCGGAGTTTCGAACGACAGAGATGGAGTCCTTGGGCCAGCACAGCCCAGGCTGCTGCTGGGTCACAGCCAACAGGACAGCCTGGGCTCGTGCTGAGGCCACCGCAGGGCGGGCGCAGGGCCTACTGCACATTACTGGCACCTCTACTCTCAGCCCCACACTTTGTTTCTAGGGGCCTGGAAGCTGCACACTCACTTCCAGAGCTCTCATGCCCATAGGCGCCTCGGCCAGCTCTGCTGCAGGAGGAGGAGCAATGCTTCTTGCTTCCAGTTGGCACTGGTGGCCACTAGGGTCAGGGCAGGTGTCCTCGCCCTGCTGGAGGCGGCCCCTCAGCAGCACATCCACAGCCAGATACAGCTCAGCAGCACAGACTTCGTGGGCAGGAGCAGCTCCTGTCTCCGGGAGTGCCCTCCTGCCCTGGCCTCCCCTGAGCACGCTTCTCCCTTCTGCTCTTCTGGCACCTCGGTAGCTGATTCCTGGTGTTAAAATTCCTCTGTTGGAACATCTAGACTGGCTGGTGTCCCTCACAGGACACTGACTGCCAGGCCTGCTGTCCTTTAGTGAAGTCAAGAATGAAAGAGCACCCCCGGGCCAGGGATAGCCAGAGACATATCGCATGCAGAGCCACCTGAGAGTGATCACCCTGTTCTACGGCAAATATAGCTGCAAGCCCCAATGCACATGTAAACGCAAGTGCAAGCACAGATGCAAATGCAGTGCAAGTCCGGATGCATCAGCTGCACCCGAGACCACCCCCTGGCCACAGATGCAACATGCACACATACTGTGTAGCCCCGAAGCTGCACCCGAGACCACCCCTCCCCACCACAGACACACGTGCACACATACTGTGCAGCCCCACAGCTGCACCCCTGAGGCCACCCTTCCCCACC
>NW_022436948.1:3120063-3125232 GCF_009761245.1 Sapajus apella | reverse complement strand
CCACAGACACACGTGCACACGTACTGTGCAGCCCCACAGCTGCACCCGAGACCACCCCTCCCCACCACAGACACACATGCACACATGCTGTGCAGCTCCACAGCTGCACCTGAGACCACCCCTCCCCACAACAGACACATATGCACACATGCTGTGCAGCCCCATAGCTGCACCCGAGACCGTCCCCCCGCCACAGATGCACTGTGCAGCCCCTCAGCTGCACCCCTGAGACTATCACCTCCCCGCCGCAGACACACATGCACACATGCTGTGCAGCCCCGCAGCTGCACCCTGTGACCACCCCTCCCCGCTGCAGACACACATGCACACATACTGTGCAGCCCCGCAGCTGCACCCCGTGACCACCCCTCCCCGCTGCAGACACACATGCACACATGCTATGCAGCCCCGCAGCTGCACCCCCTGACCACCCCTCCCCGCTGCAGACATACGTGCACACATGCTATGCAGCCCCGCAGCTGCACCCCCTGACCACCCCTCCCCGCTGCAGACACACGTGCACACATGCTATGCAGCCCCGCAGCTGCACCCCCTGACCACCCCTCCCCGCTGCAGACACACATGCACACATGCTGGCATACTGCAGAGCACAGTGTGGTAGCGTTGTTTTTAATGGCAAAGGCCTGAACGCAACCTAAATATCCATGGGTAGTTATGAGCCCTCCAATGGGCTGCCACTCAGCCATGGGAAAGGCTGGGGCTGTGTGGTGCTGGGGAAAGAGCTCTGACGCATGGCACTCGCTGAAAAAGCGAGAGTGCAGAAGAACACGCGCGGAGAACCCCCACCTCAGCACAGAGGCGCAGACAATGCTTGTGCCTGCTCGCTCATTAATGCACAGAAGGACGCTCACCACAGCTGGCCACGCTGCTTGTCTCGGCGGGCGGGCAGGGAGCGGGTGGAAGGAAGGCTTCACAGAATAGATACCCTGCGGCGCCTGTAGAACTTTGAGGCATATGCCACTCTACAAAATACATGCAAAAATGTACTGTTTGTTAAAGGATTGAATTTGAGTAATGTGATTATTTCACAAAAGACCCTGGCACTCCTGGCAGGCAGCGGTGGGCAGGCAGCCCCCCCGGGGGACACAGCCTGCCCAGGCAGCGGGGAGCAGCAGGAGGAAGACCCCCTGCTCACTGCAGACCTGAGCTCAACCCTGAGGAGCCAGGCCTCTGAGTGCCTTGAGGCTGCTGGAGGCGGGGGGTCTCCCACCCCTGGAGGCCCCGAGAAACCTCATCTGGGGTCAGTGTCCGTGCCTGCTCATTTGGCCGTAATGAATGGGCAGTCCTAGGAGCAGATGTGCCTCAGAACAGCCCAACTAGACGGTCTGGAGAGCCACCTCTGGGGCCCACTTTAAAGCCACACTGTGGCCACAAGGGACACTGCTGATCCGGTGGTCTGCAGAGCTACTTGCTCAGTGTATTTATGTCACCTCACTCACCCCAGCCAGCCAGGGGAGGCCAGGGGAGCCCCTCAATGGAACCACCAATATCATAGCCCCCACCAGGGGCAGGCCCTGCAGCAGCCTGGAGACTGACATGTCCACACCATCAATGGCAGTGGCGAGGGGCTGTGTAGATGGGCAGAGCTGCTGGGGCCTTGGGGAGACGAGGGCCAGCCACTGCCGGCAGCTGCTGGCCGGGCTGTGGGCTCTCGGGGAGGACTGACCACCGTGTGGTCCAGGAAGAGGACTGCTCATTGTTTCAACAGTCTGTGTGCCCTGATGGCAGGCTGTCTACTGACACCTGGTCCAACATCTCTCAGGTGAAGTCTGGGTGGTGCCAGGGCTTGAAAGCCCCTCCCCTGGAGAGCTCCCCTGTTGGTTTTGACTTGCTGTCCTTGGCAGGTGAGCCTTCCTGCCTGTACCGCCAGCTTGAGGCCCACAGCCCCTCACCCTTCTTCCCAGGAGTGCCCTGACATGCCCGCACCCCTGACTGACAGACAAGAGAAACCCGCTGATTCTGAGCACGGGTGGCCTGGCTCCTGCACAGACCCCCACCCCACCGTTTTTGGGCACAAACTTCAAAGAGCCTGCCAGGGTTCATGCCACTTCAAGAAGCCGGCGCACTGGGAATCTGGAATCTTCCAGCTGTCAGTCAGCGGTGCCCACCTGCAGGAGCCAGGTTCTGAGCAAACTCTAGCTCTGTGCTTTCCCAGAATGAACCTTAGACATAAGAGTCATCTTCCAGCCTTTCCTCCACTGTGTGTATCTATCCTGGCCTAAGTAATATAGTGGTGGGACACTAGATAGGAGCCTGTCCCCAAATAAATGAGTTGAACAGTACCTAGTCACTAGTAATTAAACACACACAGACAGATGATTTGCCACTTTAAAAAATAATGCACTAGGCCAGGCACGGTGGCCCACACCTGTAATCCTAGTACTTTGGAAGGCCAAGGCGGGTGGATCACCTGAGGTCAGGAGTTCGAGACCAGCCTCTTCAACATAGTGAAACCACGTATAAAAATTAGCCGGGCGTGGTGGTGCACACCTGTAGTCCCACCTACTCCAGAGGCTGAGGCAGGAGAATCGCTTGAACCTGGGAGGCAGAGGTTACAGTGAGTCGCGATCACACCACTGCACTCCGGCCTTGGTGACAGAGCAAGATTCCGTCTTAAAAATAATAATATTGTACTTAAAAAGAAATTAGCGGCCGGGCGCGGTGGCTCATGCCTGTAATCCCAGCACTTTGGGAGGCCGAGGCGGGTGAATCACGAGGTCAAGAGATCGAGACCACCCTGGTCAACATGGTGAAACCCCGTCTCTACTAAAGCTACAAAAAATTAGCTGGGCATGGTGGCACGTGCCTGTAATCCCAGCTACTCAGGAGGCTGAGGCAGGAGAATTGTCTGAACCCAGGAGGCGGAGGTTGCGGTGAGCCAAGATCGCGCCATTGCACTCCAGCCTGGGTAACAAGTGCGAAACTCCGTCTCACAAAAAAAAAAAAGAAATTAGCAAAGCCGGACCCCCGCTCCCTGCTCCCATCCCGACACTTTGAGTAGAACGATGCCCTCAAAGAATGGGGGTGACCAAACAGGCCAGGACGTGAGCTCCCCAGGCCGCCTGACTCTGGAGCCCAGGGCGGGGGCTGCAGCTTCAGGGAGGCCGCACTGCCGTGTGCCTCAGGCTCCACCACACATTGAATCCGACGTTCCCTGTGCACAAGGAGACCGTCTCCTGGTTGTGCGAGTTCTCTCCTTGTTTGCTGAGCAGGGTATTAGAGCTTTGAGGTCTTTCATTCCTGGCACAGAGGTCTTCTAAAAACAGATGCATCCATCTTCATGGCCTCCTGGCCGGTGGGGTGACAAGCATCCCAAGTTCTGCTTCACAGATGGAAAAAGCCGAGAGGTTAATTAAACTGTGTGTTGTCCCACCCCCGGCAGAGTCGGCTCTGGGGCTGGGAGCCACCACAGGACCTGGCTCCCAAGGACACTGGCTGAGCCCGGTAGCTGGTAGTGGCTGAAGGTTCCAGGCCCCCAGGGCAGCTCCCAGACCGGCGAGGAAGAAGCCAGGGTGAAATCTGCAGGCTGGATTTGTTTCCACTCTTGGAATTCGTGATCACTTTGCTCCTCTGAGTCTCCAGGAATCAGCAAGAGTGTCTACCCACCAAATTAAGGTGCAGATGATTTGTATTGTTAAACGACTCCAATTATTACTTGGAGAAAATCTGACACTTCAATTAACAAAAGGACACATGGGGCCGTTTCTGGACAAAGCCAGATTTTATAATACTCAGAAGAATGAGGTCCAGCCGCGGGCCTCACCTCTCTCCTCTGGGCTTGAGGCCCAGCCTGGCCCTGGCAGTGCCAGCAGCTTATCTGCCAGTCCCCAAGGCGAGCTGTTCCCTTCACACCGGGCTCGCCCCTCCTTTCTTTGAGAAACAGGAACCTGGATGGATCCATCTCAGGGGGGAATCCCCCGGAAGCGAAGTCTGAGGGGAGAGCACTTGTGAAAGTGATTTATTGGGGGAACAGTTGCGGTTTTATGGGGTGAACTGCGTCCCTCAAATTCTCATGCTAACCCCCAGTACCCCAGAATGTGACTGCTGTTGGGACAAGGTCTTTCAAGAACTGATTAAGGTAAATGAGGTCATTAGGGTGGGCCCAGATCCAGTATGACTGGCATCCTTATAAGAACACGGGACGCCAGGGGTCTGCATGCCCAGAGGGGCAGCCCCGAGACTAGGCAGCAAGAGAGTGATGTCTGCGAGCCACGGAGGGAGGGCCGGGGAAAGCAGCGGGGGGGGGGGCCTGGACCCTGGACTTCCAGCCTCCAGATGGTGAGAAGTCAGGTCTGCTGTTGAAGGCCTCAGGGTGCGATATTTCAATTTAGTGGCCTGAGCCCACCGAGACCAGGGGAAGGGGCTGGCAGCCAGGGAAGACGGCGAAGCCAAGATGTGGGCGGGAGGGGAGCTGCACGTCAGGTGGGACCCCTCCTGAAGACTCACAGCTGTGAGCCCCTAGCAGCTGACAGCAGCAGTGGGTGATGAGTCCTGGGAGAGGGTGGGAGTGGAGACTCTGACAGCACTGCCGCTCCGCGCTGGACACTCAGCAAGATCAATGCAGAACTCACAACAGCCACCGCCCGTCACCCATCAGCCAGTGCCCCAGCAGAATTATCTCAGCATCTGGACAGTGGCGCCACGGGGACCTCGGGCTGCAGAGGACAGGCCTGCCTGCGAGTGGAGATGGTACCCAGCCTCGTGGCACTGTCGGCGAAGCCAAGACCAACCCCTGCCCTGCCCGGCTTCCCAGAGCCCCGTGTCCTCGGAGTGTGTCTCAGGGCTCCGGGCTCGCTGGCTTCTAAGTCCCGTCCTTCCGTCCTTCCATCTCGGCCTCAGCTTTCACTCTTACTTCTCTCCGGGAGAAAAATAAACCTCTATAGCTGGCATTTGCAAAAGGGTTAGACTCTTTCTGAGGAAATAAAATCGATTTCAGGCCATGAATATGCAAATGTGAAGCAGGCCAACCCCTGGGAGTCAGGGCTGGGTGACACTGGAGCCAGCAGCCCTGGTCACGCCCACACCAGGCCCATGCTCAGCCAGAGGTGGCAGGTCGTTCACTGTGTAAACACACCACACACACACCACACACGTGCACACACACACCCACATATACACACACCACACACAAACCACACACACACACAC
>NW_022436948.1:3018955-3120053 GCF_009761245.1 Sapajus apella | reverse complement strand
CTTTTACATTGCAGGTGTTTTTTTATTTTATTTAAAAAATCTTTTTAAATCCGGCAGCCCAAGAGTCAGACCAGATTCAGAGAAACTCCCCACAGCATGTTATCTTAAAGCAGGAGGTGGATCTTGGCACTTTTATGACAGCGTCCGGTCCTGAGCGGGTGGCGGCCATCATGCTGGGCACAGACCAGAGAGGAGAGCCATTGCCGAGGGCAGCGGGGGAAGCCACGTGAGGAGACCTGCCTTCCAGAGAGTCCGGAGAGGCTCGTGTTGGGGGAAATGAAAACGGGACTTCCCAGAGGGAGCGGGCGGGAGCCCAGCATGGAATTTTGGGGTTTCTCACCTGAAACAGTCACCAGCTCCGAGACACATGGCGCGGCCTCTGCCTTCACCGTGTGCCACCCGCATATCCCGAGCCACAGGCTCCCCGAAAAGGAGTCACCTGACCATCTGAACCCACACCCCCAACCCTCCCTGCCACTGGCTGCTGATGGGGGCCCATTCACCCCAACACGTCCTGAGCCGAGACCACCCTGGGCCACTGTCATCGATCCCTCACGGCAGGGGCTCGGGCAGCCACCGTGTGAGAGCCTTTCCCCGAGGTTTTGTCCCGGTCTCAGGAATCTGCCTCTGAGCAAAAGCGTGTGTTCCTTGGATGCCTACTCAGAGCAGAAGGAAAAGCAGAGACGCGAGGGGTAGCCGGGAGTGCCGCTTCCCTGCCCATGCTCCAGGTGTGTGTGAGCTCGGGCACACGCAAGTCCTTGGCTCCCACAGGAGGAGCGGGGCCCTCCTGAAACCTAAGGGCCACGTCCTCAGGAGCCTCGGGCAAATGGGCAGGAGGCACCCTGGCGCCAGAGGGAGGACAGGCTTCCCTGCCCCGGCTCCGTCTCAGCAGCAATGATGCCACACGCGTTTGCCTCTGCCTCGGTGTTCTCCTCGGTAAAGGAGGGGTCGCTCTGCCTGCCCAGTTGCCATGCAGATTGAACCAGGCCTGTACAAGTCCACGTGGGGACCCTGGGTGACTGCGCTCTCCTGCCTCCCCTCCCACCCTTCCTGCTGCAGGGCTCTGGTGTGCCAGGGCCACTGGCATCCCCTGCTCTCAGTCTCCAGGCACAGCCACGTGTGGGCAGTGCACGGCGGGCCCAGTGCTTGACTGCAGAGCAGTCGTTCCCAGGTCCCTGTGTGGTGGGGGTCCTTGGCAGGGCCAAGGCCACAAAGCAACGTTGCCTGCCCTCCTGTTCAGTCCTCTGCATCTCCGCTTCAAGTGCAAACAACAGCCACGGTTCACATCTGGATCTGCGTGGCGCCCTTCAGTTTAAACCCCTGTCCAGAGGCCATCTCCTCTGAAACTTTGCAGGCAGGCGTCAGAATGACCCCCTCCCACACACACGTCACAGAAATGCACCCGCAACAGGCCTAAGGCCCCCAGGAGGGGCTGCCACCGGCCCTACCCACAAGCAGCCGCTGGCCCTGTCACAGGCCTCTGAGGAAAGGCTTGTGTTTCCCCCGCCCCTGGGGGCAGGTGTCACGGAGGTCAGTGCCATCTTTGTCCTTTGGATAAATTCCACGGGAGTGGAAGGAAAGATCGGAGCATTTTAGCAGGAGCACTGTTCTCGCCACTCATTTCCAATGCCCAGGGCAGGAGGACGAAGAGAGATGGTTTTCCCTTAAATGGGAGTGAAGGACAGAGGCGGCCCAGGGTGGACAACCCGTGTCTGCTGGCGGGATGCCCCGGCTGCCTCCGTCTCACACGGAGAGAGCTCAGCGATTTCCCTACGAGGCGGCTGCTTTAGGAGGCGGTGCAGCGACCCGGCTCCCTCCTGATGGGTTGGTTCCCAGGCCCTGAGCAGTGTCTTCGGTCACAGTGGTTTGGGCTGTGGTCCTGGTCCTCCTGAGCTCCAGTGGCCCCGCTCAGGAGAACTGCACAGGCCAGGCTTCTGGAACAGACACTGAGCCACAGGCCAGTCTGGCCACACGGGTTCACCACAGCTGCTTTGCGTGTGACGTCCTGGGATCGGCCTGCGCACGTTCAGGTGACACTACATATAAATAACTGTAGCCGAGAATAGGACGGGCTGGGGAGGAGGGAGCAGGGCGGGGGGCAGAGCGCGCCACAGCAGCTGAAGATGCTGAGAAGGCTTCTGGCTTCTCAGGGATGGTTCTAAACCCGGCCCTGCTGAGCAGCCCCTTCCTGGGCCGGGAGGACGACGGAGAGAGAGCTGGGGCTCAGCCTTCACCACCGCAGCCGTTCCTTCTTCCGGCCCCTGAAGGCCTGCTCAGGATCACACTTAGTCTTGGCGGGGGCAGCCCCTGTGACCCGTTAGAGGTGCGAATCCAGGGCAGCAGAAGCCGCCTGCCAGGCCAGGACCCGACACTGCCTAATGCAGGAGAGGGCTCCATCCACTTTCCAAGGGAAGCAGGACCACGGGGAGTGTCTTCCTGTGTATTTTCTCACGACACTTCCTTACCTCCCAGGCCACATTTCTCGACACGTTGTCCCCGCTCTGCCGTCACACACGGGGTAATCCTCGCCCCCCGCCCCCCTCATCAGATGCTCCATGCTGCACTCACAGTCACAGGCCCCAGCCGGCAGCAACCCCACCTCCTCCCGCCCCGGCAGGAAACAAACGCTCAGCAGCACCATCTGCTCGCTCCTCAGCCAGCCACGCTCCAGGAGCCCCGGGGGCGAGGCCACCGCGTCCTCCGTGTCTGTGTCTCCTCGCGTCAGCCGCCCCGCGCCGTCTCTGGAAGCTTCCGGACACCTGGGCCTTCTGCACTCACGCACTGCATGTGTGCCTAGGCTGCGGTCTCGATTTTGCAACATGGGATCTAGCGGTCCTGCAGTCAGGCAGGCGGCTGGCAGGATTTTCTGGCAAACAAAGGGTGTTCTTTCCTGGCCAAAAGAGAAGTCTTTTGGAAAAAGAATACTGTCTTCCTGGGAAAATGGGCTTTTGCACAGTGGGTTTCTTGAAGGGAGTCAGCCCTTGAGATCTTGTTCATAATCCAACATGGCAAGGGTGACCCTGTAATTTCCCGACCCATCTGAGCCCCTTCGGAATAAAGGAGGAGGTTGTGGATACACGCGCCGGATTGCTGGCGTCGCTGGGCCTGTCCTGGGCAAGCCGATTTACGATGGACGTCGCTGACCTGCACCGTGATCGGCCTGAGTGACCTCACGCACGCTGGCCATGATTTCCTGGACTCACTCTCTGGCTTCCAGGCTTCTTGGCCTGTGGTTTTGGGGCTGGTTTCTCTCAGTTCTCAGATCATGGTCAGAAGTTCATGGGCAGATCCGTGTTTCTGATGAATGAGGGATGCTCATTCAAGAAACCAGCGCAGCACATGGGAGGCGGTGTGGGGTCTCCTTCCCACGGGAGGCGGTGCAGGGTCTCCTTCCCACGGGAGGCGGTGCGGGGTCTCCTTTTCACAGGAGGCAATGTGGGGTCTCCTTCCCACGGGAGGCAATGTGGGGTCTCCTTTTCACAAGATGCAATGTGGGGTCTCCTTCCCACGGGAGGCAGTGTGGGGTCTCCTTTTCACAAGATGCAATGTGGGGTCTCCTTCCCACGGGAGGCGGTGTGGGGTCTCCTTTTCACAGGAGTCAATGTGGGGTCTCCTTCCCATGGGAGGCGATGTGGGGTCTCCTTCCCATGGGAGGTGGTGCAGGATCTCCCTGTGAAGCACTCAAGCCCACTTCCCTGCACCCACCTCTCTTGATTTTACTTTGAAATTTCCAGCCGGATGCCACAGTGCCAACCGTGTGCTCATGGGGTCAGGCGCTCAGGCCCAGCAGCTGGACTGCAGCGAGTGCACGTGGCCTCAGGGAAAAGGTCCCCTGCTGCAGGCCATGAGGGACCCCGGTCCTCACGGTGGCTGTGCCTGGGAAAGCCCCTCCAGACTCGACAACCTGGCCCATGTGTCCTGTCCGGAAGGCAGGGTGGAGCTGGTGCTAGTTACAGATGGTCCTCAAGGGCACAGCACGCAGGCAACCGGTGCCCCTCCTCCAGCTGGGGCAGAGAGAGCACAGGGAGACTGACTCCCAGGTCAGGGTCTGCCAAAGCCACCCCGGAGGCCTGCTAGAGAGGAAGGCAGGGGAGGAGCGGCCCTGCCCCCGCAGGCGCATCGTGCAGGTGTCCAGAGGGGGTCATCCGCATCCTGATTGAGAGGGAGCCCACCTGCCTCCCCCAGGTCAGGAACACTCCTTGGAGGCCATGGTGTGCAGCGTCCGCCCAGGCTTCCTCCTTCAGCTCAGCTGCTGGGCCCTGGGAAGGGACAGGCGCAGTACCCGTTCCACCAGGCTGAGCTGCAGGCAGAGCGCCCTGCCTGGGAGAAGCAAACCCACCACTGACGACGCGCCCTCGAAGTTTGTCCTTCCTCGCTTCTGCGACGTCCCTTATCGCTAAGGTGCTAATTCATCTCTAGTTTCAATCGGGCTGATTGCTCTTAAGAGAAAATGGGACTGCACGATCCAGCTGTGGTGGCCGGGGCTCTTGGTCTCCCCCAGGTAAGAGGATGGACATCTCATCCCTGATGATGGTCAGAAGGGCCACATGGAGGTTTTGGCCGATGAAATTGGGCACTATAGCATAGCCCTGGCTGAGTGGAAGCCTCAGAGCCATGCCTAGGCTCCACCAGACCTGGTCCAGCGGCCCTGAGGACTCCGCCCAGCAGGCAGAGGCTGCACCTCCCCCCTGGTTTCAGAGGGAAGAGGCACAGCTGACATGATGCCTGAGCAGGAAACGCTGGTGGAGGTGGGACGTGAGGCCCTGCTGTCTGATACTACAGTGTAACCGGCTAGAAACTGACTCAGAGCGGCACTATTACAGCGGAAAGAGACGATGCGCACACACCAGCACCTGCTGTCCGTGACCGTCAGGCCCCGTCTCGGTGTGGACAGCTCCGTGGTTGTGTTTGAGTCCCACACAGGCCTGGGGGGTGACTGCTGCCCTGGGGGAGAGCTGACCTCAGTTCTCCAAGCTTCCGTTCCCCTCGTGTGCACACAGTGCCCCAACTTTCTTTTGGCAGCTCCCACGCGCCCCAGTGCTGGAGGACTGCAGGGCGTGCGACCTGGTCCCGATGCTCAGAGGCACAGAAACAGCATCCATCAGGGGCCCTGACCTTCTGGCCCAGTTCAGGCTGTGGTGGGGCCTC
Source organism: Sapajus apella (assembly GCF_009761245.1). NCBI lineage: Eukaryota > Metazoa > Chordata > Mammalia > Primates > Cebidae > Sapajus > Sapajus apella. The sequence continues at coordinate 3,114,905 of NW_022436948.1, read as the reverse complement.
GGGATGGTTCCAGAGCCTTGGGAATGGCCAGCACCCTCTGACGGGACAGACACACCTAGAGTCCCAGGCATCATTGGGCCACTGCTGGGACAAGTCCACGGCAGAATGAAGCCTGGCGGGGAGAGCTGCGGGCAGCCCGGGCACTCCTGCTTCTGCAGAGGGCCCAGCGTCTCCTTTCCTACTTCCTTTGGGTTCAAGAGCCTCCCCCAGCCTTTGTCACACATTCTTCTTGGTTTTTGTCCATTATAGCCTTTTAAGGCGGTGCAAAGCATTGTTCTCAGGGCCAACGTGTGGGTCCTGTGGGGAGATTCCTACTAGTGTGGCTCGAGAAGGTCCCCGGCACTGATGAAGCCTGGAGAGGCAGAGCCACACTGCAGAGCCTCAGGCCAAGGGTGGACGCACTGGGCCAAAGCTCCTCACTTTGGCCTCACGACCCCCGAGTTCACTGTCCACCAGGCTGCATCAGCCTGTGGCTGTGGACCCCAGAAGTGCTGTCCAGCAGCAAAGTCTCCTGCTCCTGGCTGCTGGCCAGGAGAGCCCAGCTGGGCCATGCCTGATCAAGAGGAGAGGTCTTTGCCCTCAGATCAGCATTTGGTGACAGAGTCACCCCGGTACAGCAAGTGGGCTTTCAAGGACATCAGGTGGCTGGGCTCAGGCTGGCGCTGACACCGCCTTCAGTTCCCACAGTCTGAGGAAGGCCCCTGAAAAGTCACGGGAGCAGGGCCATGGGAACGCCAGAAAGGCCTTTCCTGCTCCTGGATAGCTCCCTTCACCTAGGACTTCCCGGGCCTGGGTTCCCCAGCCCAGCTTCCAGACCTGAAGGATAAGCAGTGGTCACGTGTGAGGTCCCAGGAGAAGGAGGAGGCAGCGTGGGCGCGGGGTGGAGGGTAACGCCTCCAGAGGAAGACGCTGAGGTCAGGCCGGCCCCGGCTCTGACCTGTCTTTGAGGTGGACAGACTACTGCACCGGGGGCGGGGACCTCCTGGGCAATTGGCCAAGAGGTCACTGACGCAGAGAGAGGAATGCTGAGGCCACGGCCGTTCCAGGCCTTCATGGCCACAGCTTGGCGGCTCCACGCGGGCGCCAGCACGGAGGCCATCTGGGCTCCAGCACTGGGTAGCTCAGGGAAGACCAGTTGTGTTTCCCATGAGTAAGATTCTGCCCTAGGGAACCAGGCGCTGTGGCTCACGCCTGTAACCCCAGCACTTTGGGAAGCTGAGGCGGTCAGATCATGAGGTTAGAAGACCATCCTGGCCAACACGGTGAAACTTCATCTCTACTAAAAATACAAAAATTAGCTGGGCGTGGTGGTATGCTCCTGTAGTCCCTGCTACTCGGGAGGCTGAGGCAGGAGATGGCTTGAACCTGGAAGGCGGAGGTGACAGTGAGCAGAGATCACGCCATTGCACTCCAGCCTGGGTGACAGAGCAAGACTCTGTCTCAAAACAAACAAACAAACAAACAAACAAATAAGATTCTGCCCTGGGGTTGTGGGGCCACAGAGAAACACCAGCCCTTGGGATTTTAGGGTCAGGAGGGCGTGGCTCAGTGCTGCACTGCCTGGAGAGACCCCAGGGGGGTCTCTTTACAGACCCCGGCCCGTTCCCAGAGGGGGGATCTCTTTACAGACTCCGGCCCGTTCCCTGAGGGGGATCTCTTTACAGACCCCGGCCCGTTCCCCGAGGGAGTCTCTTTACAGACCCCGGCCCGTTCCCTGAGGGGGGGTCTCTTTACAGACCCCAGCCCGTTCCCCGAGGGGGATCTCTTTACAGACCCCTGCCCGTTCCCCGAGGGGGGGGGTCTCTTTACAGATCCCGGCCCGTTCCCCGAGGGGGCATCCCACAGGCCCCCGCTTTTGTTTTTTTGTTTTTTCTAGTCCTGGCTCTTTTCATTTGCTTTCAGACCAACTGCTTCATTAGAAAACATCCACCGAAACTCTGCAGACAGAGGAAGGATCCGTGCCTGCCAAGGGCTGGGGGAGGAGGAGCAGGCAGAGCACAGAGGGCTTCAGGGCAGTGCCGCTCTGCGTGACACCATCACGGTGGGCCCGGGTCATCAAGTTTCTCCAGACCCCTAGAATGCCCAGCACTGACTCTCAACGCGGGTCAGGGCGGGTTCATCTGTTGTCAAGTCCGCACCACTGTGGTGGGGGGTAGATAGCAGGGAGGCTGTGCGTGTGTGGGGGCAGGGCGCGTATGGGAAATGTCTGTACCTTCCGCTCAGCTTGGCTGCGAACCTAAAACTGCTCTAAAAAAAGTCTATTTTAAAAAAGCATATGCTCAAAAGTCCTTGAAAATGTGTCTTTCCCTAAATATTCAAATGTACGTTCATTAATAAAATACCACACATTTATTCTAAGTTTTAAATCTTCACAAATATTCCTCCAGTGATTTCATGATTTGTTCTCAAAAAACTTTTCCAGACTGCCTCTGGAAGCTGCATCTAGAGGTCCACGTTCCCGTGGCCAGCTCGCCAGCGGTGGGCATGCGTCAGGGTGGGTGGGTGGGGTCTGGGTGACCCTGGCTCTCTCTGTCCTCTGTGCCTCTGCAGCCCCTTGAAGCGATGCCACCATCCTGCCATGGGTGAAGCCTCATCTCCACCTGTGTGCCTGGAGTGTCCTCGTTGGGAAGTGGGCACTGCAGGGCCACGTTGCTGGCGGAGAAGGTGCGGGTGCTGACATTTTGTGAGAGCTGGGACCCAGCCAGGCGCCCCACGCACAGACCAGGCATGGATCCCTAGGTCATTGAAGAGACAATCCCATGGCAGGCAGAGCCAGGGTGTGGCCCCCAGGATTTTGGCTCCTGGGGATTCAGAGCCCTGGGCCCGGCGCAGCAGGGCGCATTCCTCAGCCCGTCAGATGACACAAATGGAGTGGGTTGAATTGTGCCCCCAAATGATCTGTTGAACCCTCACCCCACATCCGTGAATTCGACCTTCTCTGGAAGTGGAGTCACACTGCAGGTGTGTAAAGCTGTGAGTTGGAATGAGATCACACTGGAGAGGGGGGGCCCCAATCCAGCACCCTGGTGCCTGGTAAGCAGAGGAGAGACGCGGAGTTGCGCACAGAGGGAAGCTCGCGCGAAGGCACAGGAAAGAAGGCCCGAGAGAGAAGGCGGAGGCAGAGGCTGCAGCGACTCCCTGTGAGCCAGCGATGCCAAGGGCTGCTGGCAGCAGAGAAGCCAGAAGAGGCAAGGAACAGATTCCTCCCTGCAGGCTTCCAGGAGCTCAGCTCGACATGCTGCACCTTGATCGCAGACATCTGGCCTCCAGCCGGAGCCAGGACACGTTTCTGCTGTTGTCAATGACCCTGTGTGTGGCCATCTGCTGCAGCAGCCGTGGGGAACTTCTACCAATCTCAGGGCTGGGAACACAGCTGGGCACGGCTCTCCCTGGCTCCCTTGGTCACTGTCCCCGTCACAAATGGAGGGCGGAACAGCCTGGGGGGCCCTTGCTGCCCTCCAGGGCTGTGTCTGAGTGTTGAGCCAGCCCCAGGAGGCCGGGGCTTCGGAGCTCAGGGGAGCCACGCAAAGGGGTGTCTCCACCCAGAACTGGAGCAGGAGGGCGGAGGCCTTCCAGGCCAGGATGGGAACAGGATCAGGGCCTCCTCCTCTCAAGGTGGCCCCTGCCAGCTGCCCTTGGAGCTGCAAGGCTACAAGGACCCGGCCCTGGTGGGCTCCTCTCACCACCCTGCAGGGAACCCACTCTCACCACCAGCCTCTCCTGCCCCTCACACCACCACCCTGCACCCACCCCAAACTGGGGGACCCCCACAATCACAGGCCCTTCCTGCTGGCAGATGTCCCAGGGACACAGAGAGGAGTGCTGGAGGAGGGACAGGGAGAGGAGTGCCCGGGGGGATGACTGGGAGGAGGCCGGCCAGGAACACATGAGTGGCTGCTGAAATGCTCAGCATCACTGGTGCTTGAGGACTTCCAGTGTGCCCAGAAAGAGGAGCACATTTATGAAGGCAGCGATAGGGATGGTGGCCGCCCTCATCAGGGAGCTGGAGGTCCCGCCTAGGGCTCATAAGAGGTGCATGCTGGCAGTGACAATGGGGACAAGAGGGGCAGAGACGAGACACTGATGCAAGGATTGCATTTGAGCCTGATGAAGGAGCTGCTGTTATCGCCCCAGCCCACCAGAGTGGGGGAGTCCCCACGGCTCAAGGGACCCCAGCTTCAGAGACACACACAGGGCGCAAGCCACATAAATGGGCCGGGGCACCCCTCCGCCATGTGAACCCAGCATTCATTGGGGCATTCCAGAAGCAGCGTGATCTTGGTCCCAAGCTGCAGATACAGATGTTCCCAAGGGGAAACACAGTGAAGGGCACATGGAATCTCTGGATTTTTTTTTGCAACCTCCTGTGAATATATAATTGTTTCAAAATAAAAAGTTAATCAGACCAGCATGGTCAGTGGTGTCACCGTGTGTGTGCGCGCGCATGTGTGTGTGTGTGCGCATGTGTGTGCGTGTGCATGTGTCCTTGTGTGTGCATGCATGTGTGTGCTCGTATGCATGCATGTGTGGTGTGTGCATGTGTGTATGCATGTGTATGCATATGTGCATGCATGTGTGGTGTACTTGAGTGCATGTGTGCACGCATATGTGCAGGTGTGTGTGCATGCGTGTGTAGTATGTGTGCATGTATGCGTGCATGTGTGTGCATATGTGCACGTGTGCGTGTGCATGTGTTGTGTGTGTATGTGTGTGCGTGCATGTGTGCGCATGTGCATGTGTGCATGTGTGCACGTGTGTGTTCATGCTTATGCATGTGTTCATTTGTGTGTGTGCGTGTGAGCATGCATGTGTGGTATGTGTGCATGCATGTGGGCTGATGGCAGAATCTCAGGAGCATGGCTAATCTGACCCATTTCAATCTAGTCCATAAAGTAAATGATCCTGGAAAGACCTCTGTGGCAAACCGTGAGAAGACTTGGTGACAGAGCCACTCAGCCATGAGACCAGGCTCATCCTGAAGACAGCGTTGACCCTTTTCTGTTTGTGCCACTCGATGTGGATGGAGGCAGCAAGGCAAGGCAAGCACTGGCCACGCATGCATGTGAGGGAGAGGATGAGTCATCGCCACACGTCCCTGTTCCCTGTCCCCACCGCTGTGAGCCCAGAGCTGTGAGGCAAGATGAGGGGCAGATGAGAGCTGAGGGCAGAAGGAAAGAGCCAGACGCCCTAGCAGAAAACACAGACCTGGGCAGGAGGGCGACGGGAGCTCAGGGGAGAGGCAGGTGTGGAGGAGGCTGTCAGGAGAGGCTGCCGTACTTTCTTGAATGCAGCCCCATTGGTTAAGATGCAGGAAGACAGGGGTTCCTTTTAAAATGCTCTACGTCAGCTGGAAGAATGGGGGTCTTGGATGAAGCCTGTAGGGGCTGGACCTCATGGGGCAGCCAGCAGTAGGTTTCACAGCAGCTCCACAATAGTTGGGATACCAGGTTTTCTTGGTGGGCAAAGTTTACTTGCGGCTCCATCTCTCAGAGCACAGCTCCCTCTGACAGGGCAGATGCTGATGACCTCAGTGCAGCCTTGGCACTTACGGCACAGCTGCGTGGGGATCGTGCATCAAACCACGACTTGACTTATTCCACAACTCTGGGATTCCCCTGGCGTGGGAGGCTGGTGCTGGGCCGGTGGTCACCAGCCTCACTGCCGGCCCACTCCCCACCCTGTGGCTCCTCCTTGTCCCCTCCAGCACATAGGACCCGGCTCAGTTGCTCAGGGAGGGATTTTTCCAGCAAGGCATTTGTAGGAGCTCTGGTAGTGCTCCTGACCCACCCGCAGGTTTCTGAGGAGCCGCTGCAGGCTCTTTCTTGCAGGATGTGAAGCCGTAATTAGTTTTTCCTCCCTTGCCAAATTGGGAGCCTGCGGGTCTGGTAGCCCTGAGGAAGACGCAGCTCAGCGTATGGCTGAACAGTGAGCCCAGGGCACACGTGCATGCACGTGCATGAGGAAGAGAGCGGACGCTGAGGCAGGGAGCCTCTTCTCCAAGGATGTCACCTGTCTGGCCAGGCCACACGTCCCCCAGCAGCACCACTTTCAGCAGAGCTAACAGAGTCATCCGTTTTGCTTCAGCAAAAGAAACGTCGGCCTAGAAGCTTTAAGCATATTCCCACAACGGGCTTTAATTATCGGAGAAGGTTGGCAATACATTTGCATTTTAATTAAGATTAATGAATCATGCATGATTCATCAGGCCATTCCTCTCCGTTGGCGGAGCAGTGATGAGAAGGCCACCGTGTCGCTGAACCCACAGCCGAGAACCCCGCTTGGCGGTCCCTCCCCGCAGTCCCAGCAGCTATCTGTCCTCACACACGCCGCAGCCACTCCTCATCCATGTGACCTGGGGGTTTTCTGCTTCTCCAGAAAGGGTGTACTGGGTGCAACCACACACACAGTTACCCTGTAGGTGCCAGGAAACGCAGCATTAAACAACGGCAAGTCTATGGCTAAGTACATTTGAGAATTGCCAGGTTACACACACAGGTGAGCAGAGTCGTGTGTGTTTCCACTGTGGGACTTCTCAGAGCCTTTAATATGCACATGGGCTCTGTGAACCCCCAGATTCATTTGCACACAGAAGCTTTCCTTCCAGTAAACCAAAAATAGAATTCTAAGCCCCCAACTGCCCAAACGGCTCCCTTGCTCTTGGCCAAGGGGATCCCAAAGGAACCTAGTTCAGGCCTGGATGGGAAGAGGCGGGGCTGAGCAGGCCTCATACACTCTCCCCGCCTGGAGTGGAGGCACAGCTGACTAGCATTAACGTGAAAACAGAGATCAGAAGACTGGCAGGACAGATGCTTTGCAGCAATAGCACACCACATTCCAACCTGACTCCTATGGTGTCGCATGATGGACAGCAAACCTGGAAAGAAATCAAATTACTTTACCCCCAGAATACGCTTCTTTGACATATTGTGAAATGGCCCTGCAAACCGTCTCTTAGGGGGGAAATTTGCATTCTGTAGAGAATTCCCTGCCCTTCATCGGTCTTTTACAGAGAATCTGACACATTTTAAGGTCCCACAAGAGACATTCACCCCCTGTTCTCTCTGAGGCCTGCTAACCGGGAGCTGTGTCTACGTAACAACAACCTTGGCTTCCAGGACCCCCTTGTCTTAACTCAAACATTTTTTCCTGCTCACCCCAAACTTCTTAGGCAACACGCAATTCTTTCAGCCAATTGCCAGTCAGGAAGACTTTGAATCCACCTAGGACCTGGAAGTCCCTGGCTTTCTGGGTCAAACCAATGTACACTTTATACGTGTTGATGTACGTCTCTGCCTGTCACTTCTGTCTCCCTAACGTGCATGAAAGCAAGCTGCAACCCGACCACCTTGGTCACATGCTGACAGGACCTCCTGAGACTATGTCACGGGCCATGGTCCTTAGCCTTAGTGAAATAAACCTATAAATTGCTTGAGACCTGTCTGACATTCTTTGGGTTACACCTCCAAACTGGGAATTGGTGATCCAGGAAAATGCTCCATGGTGGGGTGATTAGCAGGTGACAGAGCCCAGGCAGCCCTCCGGGAATGGATGTACATTGGTGTCAGGGAAATCTTCGCAGAGATGGGGTGGGGGAGGGGTTTCTCAACACTTCACGGTGACCAGGCGTCAGCGTACATCTTTGCCGGACGCTGCTCTCTGTCACTCAGCTGGCCTGTGAGTGCAGCATGGGCCACTCCCTCGTGTGGCTTGCTCACTGTGGGATCCCCAGCACTTCAAGTTGTACCCAGAGCACAGTGGGGGTCCCCAGACAGCGCAGAACCCCCATCTCCTAAGGAGGCTGTGTCCCGCCCTGGTGGGACGACCACGGAGGGGCAAGTGTCTCAATAACCCCCTAAACCCTGAAAACCCCAGCACCCTTCCAACAGCTTCCTGAGAGGGGGATATGAGGCTCACTGCACGTGAGAAACTTACTGAATAACATACAAAGGCTGTTACAGTCCACTTAATGACTCGGGGACTAGGAAGACAGCTGGCGTCTATGAATTAGACAATAAGGGAACTCTTCCGGGCGTGGGGGGCAGGGGAAGAGGTTTCTGTGTATTCATTCTCCCCCCTCACCCTGGCCACATGGGTACGGATTGCACTGGGATGGAGGTCTGGGTCTCAGGGCTTGGGGAGCTGCTCCCGCACCTCTGCCTGTTCTCACCACCAGGCTACCAGTCAGTGCATCCCCCCAGGGAGCCACATCAGCACCAGCAGCTCCCTGACCCCTGTCCAGGCCTCAGGAGATGAAATAGACCCAGGCCCAGCCAGGGTGGGGGATAGGGAGTGATTGGGGGGTCATTTGGGGCCCAAGGGAAGGAGAGACCATTCTGGGGAACGGGGCAGGGAGGGAACGAGGACAGAGGGGTGAGAGCTGGGCTGAGGCCTGCAGGGACCCTGGGGGCAGCAGTGGTGCCTACCCCACAGGGCAGACAGCCTCTGGCGAGTGAGTGTGTGTGGCCTCCCTGGCAACTCCGGTCCCCGCTTCCCTGTCTCTTCTCTACCTGAGCCTGGGTAGGAAGGTGGCAATACATCTGCTGAAAGGCAGAAACCAAACCCTCAGAGCCAGGCAAAGCCAAAAGGAAGGGACCCCTGACCGCTGGGAAAAGCGCCCCAGAGCCGCACCATGGGGTGAGCCGATGGCACGTCCGAGTCGCCGGCGGGGGTGGTGCTGCCCGGGGCCGCAGGGCTGCCAGGGCTTGGGCACGTCTTTAGCCATGACGCACGTTTGGGTCAGGACTAGGCCTGGAATTTGGTTCTGGCTTTACTGAGAAATCTGGAGGGATCGGGACACCGCCTGGGTCACCTGCGCGCCAGCACTGTGAACCACAGGAATGGAGGTTGGGCGGAAGGCGGCTCTGCTCTGCGCCAGGCCCCCTCCTCCTCACTCACCCTCTTCAGTCAAAGAAAATATGAAATGGGGCCCAAGTAAAAGTAACGCAAACGTCCACGTGTCTGGATTTTCAAGTTTTCCAAGCAGAGCTGGAAACCTGCCTTTCATGTCAACTCTCCCACATGGTCAAGACTTGAAGTCCTGGCTTGGCCACTCACCAGCCTGGGACAGGCTCCAGACTCATTCCAATTTGGTTCAAGAACCTTAACAAATGGCGGCGTTTGCTGGGGATGGGAGTGGTTGGGGGAGGAGGGGGTTTGGGTGAGAATCCAGAGTTCCCTTGAGATAAGTCTGAACACCGATGCCCGTGACATCCCAGGACCCTGGGGCTCTGTCCTCAGCCCTGGGCCCACACACAGGGCTCTGCACCAGGCCTTGGAGCCCCTGGCCTGGCACGCCCGGCACACCCCACTAGTCGGGCCTGCTCTACCCCCCAGCCTGCTCCACCCAAGCTGACTGTCTGCTGGGGCCCGTCCCTCAGCCATGTCTTTCAGCCTGGCCGCCTGGCCCCTGCTCAGGCCAAGTCCTCAGACTGCAAAGGTGTCTGTTGTAGGTCTGAAATTCAAACTGAGCTGTGCATTCGTGGTGTTTTCTTGGTCACCCCATGGAGGGAGGGCCTCGCTGGAGTCTCCTTTCTTAGGATCTGCGGGAAGTCCTGACCCAGGTGGCCGCAGCTTACCTGGCACACTGGCAAAGGAGAATGCTCCAATGCCAGCCACCTGAGCTCACCTTGGCACCCCCGTTCCGGGAGGCAGGGCCTTAGAGTGAAGGGCCTGTGTCCCTCCTCCCTAGGCAGGTGCGGGCCTTCTTCCGTGTCCTTCGGTCTCTGTCTTGTGCAGGGCACCCTCACAGGTCTGCTGGCCCTGCACTCTGGCTCTAGTTTGGAGGAGGCTTCTCTGAGCACAGGTGGATCTAATCAGGGATGAGCTTGACAGTTGTGTGCACATTGTGCATGTGTGTTCCTGTGTGTTGTGTGCATGTGTGTGTTGTATGCATGTGTGTGCACATGTCTGTGTGCACACATGTCTGTGTGCACTATGTGCATGTGTGTGTGGCATGTGCATGTGTGAGCATGTGTGGAGCCGTGTGTGGTGTGTGCACATGTGTGCATCTGTGCTATGTGCATGTGTGTACGTGTGTGCCTATGTGCTATATGCATGCGTGTGGTGTGTGCACGCCTGTGTGCACATTGTGCATGTGTGTCCCTGTGTTATGTGCGTGTGTGTGGTATGTGCACATGCATGTTTGCCTGTGTGCATTATGTGCATGTGTGTGCATGTGTGGCCTGTGTGTGTGGTATGCATGTGTGTGCACGTGTGGGCATATGTGTTATGTGCATGTGTGTGGTGTGTACACATGTGTGCATGTGTGCATGTGTTTGGTGTGTACACATGTGTGCATGTGTGCACTGTGTGGTGTGTGCATGTGTGTGCCTTTGTGTGGTGTGTGCCTGTGTATAGGCCTGTCCTTTAGCAAGTGTGGCAGGTCCCATTCCCCCTAGGTGACAAGCACCCCTCCCTGCAGCTGTCCCCTCACACCCCAGGGCCAGCGGGGTGTCTCAGCCCACTCACCACTCTGCCTCAGTCTCCCAGTCTGTCAGTCGGCCAGTACAGTGTGCCTCACCTGAGGTCTCCAGAGACAGCCAGTCCGGGCGGCAGGCAAATGCCCGGACACGGGTGGGGTCCTATTCCCGGCGCTCCCCGGACTCACTCCAACTCCACAGCCTCGGGTCGGGGCCTGGACACCTGGCCCTTGGCAAGCTTTCAGGGAAGCTGAGGCAACCTGGTCTTTGCAGGCAGGTGCAGTGCCATGGTGCACAGCAGCTGAACCCCACTTTCCGGCCACCGCAGGCCACCCCACCGAATTTCTCACCAGTGGCCTCCTGCAGTGTTTGGGTTTCGTGCAAATGGGGTCCCTGCTGCCGCTCCTGTGCTCCTGTGCTGGGCAGTGCCGGGCAGTGTGTGGTCGGGGTTCCCCACTTGGATGGGTATTTGGGGGTTTCTGGTCTGGGCTGTGTCGACAGGAGCTGCAGAGAGCAGGCTTCTGATTTCTGGTGTGTGGGTGTGCTGCTGTGCCCCAAGGGTGTGTTAGTTCCGTGTTTGCCAAAGCACCCAGATGATGATGTCCCCAACCGGAATAAGAAGCACAGGGAATGGGCACTCAACACGGAGGAGCCGTGCCTGAGCAAAGGGCCGTGCTCACCCGAGGACAGCGACCCACGCTCCCCACTTCCACTCCGCGAACTGGGGGCAGAGGGGCCCCAGAGGCTCCGCCAGAGGCAGCCTGGCTGGGCCCTCCTGAGCCAATGCAGGGCCCCCAGAGACTGCTTGGCAGGGCCCTGGGTCGGCTTCCTCGGCTCGTCTGCACTTGGCTGGACAAACTGTGGGTTGTTTGTTTGTGTGCTTTTATGGGTGCCGAGCGAGAAGCCACTGAATCTGATCTGTCCCGAGCCACCTGAGCAGCTATGCCTGACACGCACCACACTGGGCACTGCCCTGGACAGCTGCAGGATCAGAGAGAAGGAACCAGACGCACAGACCTGCACCTGGGCCCACCACCTGTTGGAAGGAGAGGCGCACAGCTCACAGCAAAGGCCACACGTTCCCAGCCTGAGGGGTCCTTCCCCTCCTGGGCACCCAGGTGTATGGCAAGGCAGGGAGTCACCCTCGGACACCACAGAAGCTGCGGGCACTCCCCGAGGCCCAGTGAGCAGGATCCCTGCCCAGGACTCTTCTACGGGCTCCAGCTCACGTTAGTTTCTAGACAGTTCCGTGGCAGCTTCGGTGCTTGGCTGGTTGGCCTCCCTGCATTGAGGACTTTGCCCAGCGCTGGAGAAGCGCAGTGCCACCCACACCTGCCTCTGCTCGCTGAGACCTTTTCCTAGAGGAAGAGATGCCTCCCTCTCCACAGCTCTCCATTTCAGGGGTCCTTGAAGACCCCACAGGAAATCCCGCCAGGAATGTGGAGGCAGTTCCGTTCCGCTGCACCCCAGCTCTGGGTCAGCCCTTTGGCAAGGCCCCTTGGGGGATCCATGCAGAGGGCGGGGGGCCAGGAGCACCCAACATCCCAGAGCAGCCCTTCCTCTGGAGAGTTCATTATGGGCAGAAGTTAAGGGGCTTTTCTGATGCCAGGAAAACAAGCTCTGCGGGCCTTAAACACAGGTTCAAGTGTTTGCCGCTGTCCCAGAGGAGAGGGGAGCACAGGAAGCAACAGACATCGGCTGGGAGGAGCTGGGCGTCCCTTCCCAGCCCTGAGCGCCCCTCCCCAGCCCTGAGCACCCCTCCCCAGCCCTGAGCTGCCGGGAATTCCAGGGAGAGCACAGACCAGGAGAAGCCACCACCCAGCCCTCTGCCTGGCTGCAGCTTTCGGGAGATGCCTGCCCCTCTTCTCTCCTTCTCCGTCCTTCCAGAGGCTTCCCTGACTCACCTGCTCTGCCACACACACTGTTGGCCAAAATTCACTTTAAAGTATTGATAGAAAAGTGTCTTTACTGCTGGTGTCCTGCCTATTTGTGGATAATTGAACTCCGAGCGGTGCCTTATTTTGTTTTCACGTGAGCTGGTGGGCCTGGAAGACCTTCCACAGAGGAGCCTCCAGCTCTGGTCCCAAGCCCTGTCTCCCCTTAACTCCTGGGACTCAGTCCTGTCCCAACACAACCTCCCACTTGCAGGTGCGCGGGGCAGTTTCCCGGAAGCCACGTGTGTTCTGGACAGCTGTGACGTGCCCATAAGTGACCATGAGCCATCCCTACAGTCACCTCATAACCCCAACTAGATACAGTTTGGGTAGCTGTACCCCCAAAATGCCATGGCCACTCCAACGCCCCGGCGGAGGGTGCGTGGGGTGGGGAGGGGAGCTGCAGGCTAGAGAGCCGGTGGGAAGCAGGAGTGGGCGACACACTTTCGTGGCGTTTGCTCTGACTCACACCACTCACACAGCTGCCGGGGGCCCATCCTATCCAGGGTCCAGTGTCTCTGGCAGGTGGGAGCCCCGTTCAGTGACCACGGCCCCCAGCCCTGAACCTCCAAAGAAAGGAGCATTGCTTACCCAGCAACAAGCCCTGTGGACAGTGAGGGTCCCAGGAGGGAACAAGGAGGAACTGAAGATCAGCTCCAGGGGACAGAGGCACCGGCTGTCTCCAGACTGCAGTCCCCTGACCGGAATGGGGGAGTGGGCAGGTGTGACTAGGACCCAGTAGCCAGCGTGTGTGTGGCTGCTGCAGTGCCTCTTCCGTCCCCCTCCCAAGCCCCTGTGAATCATGGGGCACCGTCACCCCTGTGGAGTGTGAGAAGCCACCCGCCCACCCGGGGGCTGCCAAACGTCATTAAGTCCCTACAGTGATGGTGACTCGGGCATTGAAAGCCCTGAAAAATAGGCCAGCAGGGGGAAGGAGGGAGGGAGGGATCCGGGATGCCGGGCCTTTGCGTCCAGGCTCAGGGACATCAGGGACATCGTCTGCGCCTCGAAAGAAGGAGGCTGGGGGCTGGGGCCAGGGCAGGGGCCCTGTGTGTATAGGAAGGGAAGACCTGGGCAGGGAGCCCAGCCTGCTAAAGGCACCGGGAATTAAGACACAAAAGGCACAAGGTGGAACGCGCGTGGGCCTCGAAAGTCTCCCTCGGAGCTGTGCGTGGGCTAGCCCCAGGAGTGTTAGCGAGAGCGCCCACTGTTCCAGCCCATGGACCCCCCCGCCCAGCAGGCTGTGGACCAAGCCTTGTTCCTGGGGCTCCGTAGAGTATGAAGGGGAGAGAGTGCCACCCAGAACAGACCTCAGAGAGGGTCCCTCCAACGGCGAAGGCCCACCCTCTGTCCTTTCCTTGCTGGGCACGACACAGGGAATAAAATAATTCCTGATAGTCCTTTCCTGAGGTTTAAGGCCAATTTTTAGATACCCACCCCAGGCTGCGGCCAGGAAAAAGTGAGGTGGGGCGTCAGGTGCAATGATGAGTGGCCGTGGGCAAGCCCCTGCCTTCTGGGCCTCGGCCGGGACACAGGTGTCCCTCCCCTGGCTTGAATGATGCCCAGCGTGGGCCCGTCCAGCTCCACCCTACCCCCAGCCTCCCCTGGGCTCACCACGCACAGGCCCACCAGGGAAGTGGGGCTGGGTACTGCCCAGCACCCCCAAGAGCTGGGGCCAGGCAGGGAGGCCATACAGACCCACTGGTGCCCAGGTAGGCAGGTCCCACAGAACCTGGACAGGTGTGTGACCTGGGCAGGGGTGACAGCAGAAACACAGCTCCTCATTAAAGAGAATGCCCCATCCTGGGTGTGTGCGTGGCTGTGAGTATGCACGCTTGTGAGTCTGTGGGAGAGTGTGTGTTGTGGCATGTGTGGTGTGTGTGTGTCCCTGGTGTGTGTGTGTCCCTGGAGCGGTGTGGTGTGTGTCCCTGGTGTGTGTGTGTCCCTGGTGTGTGTGTCCCTGGTGTGTGTGTGTCCCTGGAGTGGTATGGTGTGTGTCCCTGGTGTATGTGTGTCCCTGGTATGTGTGTCCCTGGTGTGTGTGCGTGTCCCTGGAGTGTGTGTGGTGTGTGTGTCCCTGKTATGAGTGTGGAAGAATGTGCACTGTGGCATGTGTGATGTGTGTGTGTCCCTGGTGTGTGTGTGTCCCTGGTGTGTGTGTGTCCCTGGTGTGTGTGTCCCTGGTGTGTGTGTATGTCCCTGGTGTGTGTGTCCCTGGAGTGTGTGTTGTGTGTGTCCCTGGTGTGTGTGTTGTGTGTGTCCCTGGTGTGTGTGTGCCCCTGGTGTGTGTGTCCCTGGAGTGTGTGTGGTGTGTGTGTCCCTGGTATGTGTGTGGGAGAGTGTGGTTGTCCCAGAATGTGGTTTGGGGAACCCCAGCACCTGTGGTGAGTGGGCACAGCGTGCTCCTGTGTTGCTGAGAGCCAGAGAGGACACCTCCGAACCCATGGGGCTTTCCCGATCCGGGTATCTGGGCCCAAGACCTGGCTGCTGGGGGGACCAGGGAGCGGGCCAGGGAGCGCCCCATGGAGAGCCTTCCAGGATGACATTGGCCTGGCCGCTGCTGCAGTCTCAGCCCAGCCTTCCAGCCTCTCCTGCTTCAGAAGCCCTTGGCCGACCCCAGGCACTGCCCGGCCATCACCCAGAGCGGCGGCCATAAGATAGCAAGACCTGCCATGCCCTCTGGGTGCTGCTAGGACTGCCCAGCTCCCCTGCTGCTCCGTGGACCTCCTGGACCCGGGTGGGGTGGGTCGGGCCCCTCCTGGTGACTGGTGTTTACTGGGTTTCAGTGGGGCCGCCGCGCACAGACACCGGGTCACAGTGAGGAGCGATAAAGCCCAAAGCCTGCCCTCGTGGGGAGTCAGTCTCCTCAGGGCACGGCCTTGTTCCAGTGATCACAGAGGCTGACAAGTGCCACGCCGTCCCTGAGCATCATGCACCTGCCCAGCATCTGGGACAGGAGGCCCAGGGAAGCGAAGGATGAGGCCCAAGGGCACCGGGCTGGCCAGGGCGAGCCCACACCTGCCTGCCCCAAAGCCTGGTTCCTGTCTCCACCCGGCTCCCAGCTTTGTCCCAGAAAGCAGGAAGGACTAGGCACTTGATTTGGGGCACAACTTAAGTGGGAGGGTGCTGAAAAAATCAAGATCAATAATATTTGAGTGCAGTACTTTTTAAGTGAACGTTAATGCACAATTCATGATGAGCAAAATGTCAAACTCTGAATAAGTCAAGGCCCGCCTCTGTGTGACACTGCCGTGGGGGGTGAGTGCTCAGCCCACCCCAAACCCCTGGGCCGAGCTCCAGGGAAATGCTGCCAGCTTCTGACTTCCAGCAGAGCCGCCCCCCCCCCCCCCCCCCCCCCCCCCCCCCCCCTGCTAGACGGTTTCCATAGCCACCAGCCCAGGTAGCAGGGAGGCACACCAGTTCAGGGGCTGCTAAAAGACACTGGGAAGAAGGGGGATTCCTGCCAGGAAGGGCCTCCACACTTCCTCTGGAGGAAACTCGACCTTGAAGGGTGAGGAGAGGAAATCCCTCCTTCCCGGGGAATTTCCCAAGCCAGGGCTCTCTGCTTCATGAGAATGGAGCCACCGGCCCCAGGGCTAGGGGAGGCTGCTCCCATCCTTCCTTCCTCCTTTCCACCCTCCCTCCCTCCCTTCCTTGTCCCTGTCCCTGCCCCTGGGGCCTCAGAGCTGGCTACCTGGGGGGAATGCCCAGTAGACCGTGCCGATCCGGCTCTCTCACACACTGTCCTTTTGGATGATGATTTATGGATGCCAGTCATGAAGGAAGCAAAAGCCGTGTGCGGTGCAGGAGTGAGCTTGCTTGATTAAAAGCCCTCACCGGTTGCCGACACCCTGGGGATGTGTCTGAGGGGTGGTGAACGTGGCTTCCAGATTTCTCTTGCTGCAGAGGCTTGGGCAGTCCCAGTGGCAGTTGGCTGCAGGGTGAGCGGGCAGTGCCAGGCAGGAGGCAGGGGCCTGGCAGGAAATAGATGCTACATGCAAATTGGATCACTTAAGGAGCATTTAATAAAGGAATTACTTACAAGAACAGGACAGGCTTGGGAGACCAGGAGGGAAGGGGTGCTCTGGGGGCAGCCTGGGAGGGAGCTGCATCTTCCCAAGGCCTGGAAGGGGAGGGTGGGAGCTGGTGCCTACCCGAGCCTTGTAGCTGTTGGTAAGAAGGCCCTGGACAGGAGCCGTCTCCTCCCCACCACAAAGGACACAGCGACCCCTGAACCCGGGAGGGCAGTGGAAATGGCTTCATCAGGCAGGGTTCTCCCGAGTAATAGACAGGGGGATTTGTCCCGGTTTTCCTGACATAAAAACAATAGGCTGTTTACATAGATGTATACATGTTTAGAGTTTTGTTTGTTTGTTTGAGACACCAGGCTGGAGTGCAGTGGCACAATCTTGGCTCACTGCAACCACCTTCTCCCAGGTTCACGTGATTCTCCCGTCTCAGCCTACTGAGTAGCTGGGATTACAGGCACCTGCCATCATGCCTGGCTAATTTTTGTATTTTAGTAGCGAGGGGGTTTCACCATGCTGGCCAGGCTGGTGTTGAACTCCTGACTCAGGTGATCCGCCTGGCTCAGCCTCCCAAAGTAGAGATTTATTTTAAAGCATTGGCTCCTGGCAGCCGCAGGGCAGGCGGTGGCGGGAGACAGGCGGTGATGTGTGCATTACAGTTTTGAGGCAGGAGTTCTTTTCAATGAAGCCTCCGTTTTCACCCTTAAGGGCTTCCTTTTCCCTCCCGGAAAAGTCGAGGCTAACCTCCTTTGGGTCATCTGACTATGGGTATTGAGCACCTCTGCAGAATACCTGTCCAGCTACACCTGGGTTCGCGTTTGACTGAGCACTTAGGCACTGTGGCCTGGCCAGGATTACAGGTAATGCAAACCTCATCCTCCCAATTGTGCCCCTCCCATCCTGGGCTTCTCTGCCAGGGCTTCCTACGGCTGAGCCAGAGGAGGATAGGGTCTTGGGGGTGTGCAGAGAGCTCAGCAGAGCAAGAAGACGTTGGCCAGGCGGGGATTCCTGGAGACCTGGGCAGGAACCCGACGTTTGGTTCCAGGTCTGCAGGAAACACCTGGATCTCCGGGTGGGAGAGGGCTCCCTGTGATAAGATCCCGTAAGAGACAGCCTTCTTCCTTCCCCTCCCCTTCCCCGTCACCAGTGGAACCCCTGGTGGTGGAGTATGGGCAAACGCCTGTGCTGACCACCTGTGAGCTTTGGTTTCCTCCACTAGAAAACTGGAGAGCTGAAAACACGTCCTTGCAGAACATGTGAAATGACCTCCTGACGTGCCCGACCATGCCTGTGCGGGCTCTGGTGATGCTCAGTGCCTTCCTAAGACACACCCTCCTTCACCCCACACAGTCCCTGGGGCAGAGATGAGAGAGCTGGGGGCTCAGGCGATTTTCCCCACCAAGTGTTGCAATGGATTGAGAACTCCCAGAGCGTCTGAGCCCACCTGCATTTTCAGAAGAAACTTCCACCATGCAGGTGCTTTTTTTCGGGATGGGGGGAAGGCTTGAGAGACACAGCCCTGACTGGCACAGCATCTGAGCTCTGAGACCCTCCTGCTGCGCCCGAGAACCCAGTGTTACTGAAGATGATGGCACCAGACCCCCGAGCAGGCAGGGAGGCAGCGGGCACTCCTGGGTGTATGCAGGCTCTTCTGCAGGGCAGGGAGGCGCCGGCTCACTTAGGCTACTCCATCCATTACAGAGTAGAATGTGGAGGCAGCCACGAAAATCACAGAAACCATGGGTGGGCCCCCAGTCTGGCAGGAGGGAGGAAGTGAAATTGGGGGTGCACCCGGTAGAGACACCTCCCCAACCCCAGACCCGCTGGGCCCTCTGCAGGCTCCTCCCCTAGCCTGGCCAGTGTTCACAGTGGGGGCATGCTCACTGAGCTCTCACACTGCTTTCCCTCCTCTCCCTGGCCCCCAGGGACTCCCTGTCTGCCAAGTGATACAATGCACACCTTCAACTTAGCACGTTCCACCCTGACACAGCGTCACTCCGGTCCATGTGTGTCTAAGAGCCCTGCCACAGCGACTCCATCGCTCTTGGTGCTGGTTTTTTCTTTCCTTTCCTTTTCTTTCTTTTTTTTTTTTTTTTTGAGATGGAGTCTCGTTCTATTGCCTGGGCTGCAGTGCAGTGCTTCGATCTCAGCTCACTGCAACCTCCGCCTCCTGGATTCAAGCGATTCTCCTGTCTCAGCCCCCTGAGTAGCTGGGACTACAGGCACCTGCCACCACACCCAGCTACTTTTTGTAATTTTAGTAAAGACGGGATTTCACCATGTTGGTCACGCTGGCCTCAAACTCCTGACCTCGTGATCCGCCCCATGCAGGTGTTTTGACTGCCATTGTTAGCTGCCGCAGAGGGTTGGGAGATGCTGGACCGTGACATAGCAACAAACAAACCTCCAAAATCTCAGAGTTTCATCCTGCTACAACGTATTTCTCTCTAGGGCAAGCAGCACACTGATTGGCAGGGCTCTCCTCCGGGGTCACTGGGGATCCCGGCCCCCCATCTCCTGTGCCACCCTCACAGACATGCGTCCAGGATCCCACAGCAGAGAGGGGCCTGTGGAGGAGGCGTGCAGCTCCGAGTGTGTTGGCAAGCAGACACACCGTCCTTCTGCTCAGAGCCCATTGGCCACAGCTGGTCACGTGGTCCCAACCTCACCTGGAGGGACGCTGGGAGTGAAGAAGAGCACGTGGACTGTTTGGCGAATACTACTGCCCTTCCTCCACAGAAATGTGGGACAGCTGGGCATGTCTAAAATTAATCAGTTTTTAAGAATGTTCAGTAAGATCCCATCCTGGGAAGAAAACCCTATTTAAAAATATATCATATAGAATATATAAAACATATACACATACAGATATAGAGTGTATGTGTTATCTATTGCCGTGTAGCAAATTACCCCAAAACTGAGCAGCGTAAAACAACAAACCTTCATTATCTTACAGTTTCAGTGGCTCAGGACTTCCAAGAAGCCTCGTGGGGTGGCTGCAGCTCAGGATCTGGCTGAGGTTGCCCCCGAGAAGTCAGCTGGGACTGCAACACCTGCAGGTACCCTGGGCTGGGACATCCGTTTCCAAGGAAGCTTGCTCACGTGGTTGCTGGGGAGAGGCCTCCGATCCTCACAAGGCCATTGGTGGGGGCTGGAGCTCCTCACGGGCTGTTGGAGGGAGGCCTCCGTCCCTGGCCCATGGGCTTCTCCACAGGGCTCCTTGAGCATCCTCCCAACATGGTGACTGGCTTCCCCTAGAGTGACCCCAGAGAGAGCAAGGTAGAATCCACAAAGCCATTTGCCAACTAGTCTTGGACATCACTCACTGTCACATGGGCCAACTCAGATGCCGTGATACCAGGACGCTGTGATGGTCAATTTCACGTGTTACCTTGAGTGGGCCATGAGGTGGTGGGACATTTGGCCACTCATGCTCTGGGGTGTCTGTGAGCTGTCTCTGGATGAGATCAGCATCTGAGTTGAAGGACCTCTGTGTGGGTGGGCCTCCTCCAATCCCTTGAAGGCCTGAACAGACAAAAGGCTGAGGGTGGGCTAACCCGCTTTCTCTGCCTTGTAGGCTTCAAGCTGGGGCATGGGTCTTGTCTGGTCTTCAGATTTGAACTTGGACTACAACCTCAGTGCTCCTGGGTCTCAGGCCTTCAGACTCAGATGGGGACATGGGACCTCCTCAGTCTCCAGGTGACAGATCTCAGCGCATCTCAACTTCTGTGATCACGTGAGCCAGTTCCCCAGGACTAATAAGCAAGCCCATCTCCTCTCGGTTCTGTTTCTCTGGAGAGCCCTGTTGCATACACTGTGGAGCCTGGTGGTGAGCACCCTGGGTGACATCCTGGAAGCTGCCACAGAGAGAGGGAGGGTGCATGGTTTTATTTTGAGTGGGATTTTTACTAGAGCCCTGGAATTGATGTCTAAGGACCACAGATGAAAATGGCAGAGGGTCCAAGCGAAGCCCCCCCGACACCACCCAGCACAATCTCCACATTGTAAGAAACTCATCAGGCCCAGACACGCCCTGCAGGGCTGAGCACGAGGGACCCGTGAGTCACCCAGCCGTGGCCCCAGCCTCCACGTGGGGACAGGGAGGTCAGAGTCATCAGAGCTGGTGGCTCACCAAGGCAGCCAGCCCAGAGGGTGGAGGGGAATGAACAGGAGAGCACGCACACCTCTGTCCTCACCCCCAGTCTGGAGAGCCGGCAGCCTCGCCCCGGGCCCGGGAGCACTGACCTTTCAGGAGATTTGAGCTTTCAACTGGGCTGGGCTGCATTTCCACAACTAAAAGTGAGCAGACGGCCACGCGCAGTGGCTCATGCCTATAATCCCAGAAGAGGTTATAGCTTGGGAGGCCAAAGCAGGTGAATCACTTGAGGTCAGGAATTCAAGACCAACCTGGCCAACACAGCAAGACCAGTCTCTGCTAAAAATACAAAACATTAGGCAGGCGTGGTGGTGGGTGCCTGTAATCCCAGCTACTCCGGAGGCTGAGGCATGAGAATCGCTTGAACCTGGGAGACGGAGGTTGCGGTGAGCTGAGGTGGTGCCACTGCACTCCAGTCTGGGCGAGAGAGCGAGACTCAGTGGAGTCTGCCCCAGCGGCTGTGAGGACAGGGTGGGGAGTGGGACAGGGCTTGGCTGAAAGCTTTGATTGGCCAAAACAATGCAGCCAGTGCTCACCCCAGGGCTGAGGCCGGGCCACTGATGGTGTGCAGGCAGCACAGATGCAGCCAGGCTCTGTCTGCTCGGCCATGTCCACGACCTGCCTAATTCTAAGAAAAACAATGACAGGTAGTGTGTGTTCTTCCGTTCTCACATTACTATAACGAAGTACACGAGGCCGGGCTCGGTGGCTCACGCCTGTAATCCCAGCACTTTAGGAGGCCGAGGCCGGCAGATCACGAGGTCAGGAGATGGAGACCATCCTGGCCAATAGGGTGAAACCCCATCTCTACTAAAAATACAAAAGGTGGTGCGTGCCTGCAGTCCCAGCTACTCCGGAGGCTGAGGCAGGAAAATTGCTTGAACCCCGGGAGGTGGAGGTTGCAGTCAGCTGAGATCGCGCCACTGCACTCCAGACAGAATGAGACTGTGTCGAAAGAAAGAAAGAGAGAGAGAGGAGCGTGGGAGGGAGAGAGGGAGGGAGGGAGGGAGAGAGGGAGGAAGACACGAGACTGGAAAGCTGAAGGAAGGAGGCTGAACTGGCTCATGGTTCTGCTCGTTGTACAGGAAGCACGGCAGCCTCAGCTTCTCTTCTGGGGAGGCCTCTGGAATCTTCGAGTCATGGCAGGAGGTGACAGGGAGCAGGTGCGTCTTCCGTGGCGACAGCAGGAGGAAGAGAGGAGTGAGGCGAGGGGCCAGACGCTTTTAAATGACCAGATCTCATGAGCACTCACTGTTGTGAGGACAGTGCCAAGGGCACGGTGCTGAACCGTCCATGGGAAATCCACCCCGACGTGCCGACTGCCTCCCCCAGGCCCCACCTCCGACGTGGGGGATTAGAATTCCGTCTGAGGTTTCAGGGGACAGCTCAAAACCCTGGCCGTGTACATGCTTTAAGGAGCTGATTTATAGCCCGGAAGTGAAAAGACGGGAAGAAGAAAGGAGTTAGGAAGGGACAGGCTGAGACGCACGAGGTCGAGACTCCTGTCTGACCACTGCGAATGGGCTGGCGCTGCTCCCCACGATTAAGAGTAAGTGGGGCCTGGGGTGTCTGCAGGGTGAGGGCAGGCACAGTTGCTCCTGCCAAGCGGGGGGCTCTCCCGGCCCTCAGGGACAGAGAGCCATGGGAGGATGCATGCAGCCCAGCCAACGCAGGGAGGCCGAGGAACCCCCAGTCCATGGCCAGCACATGCACTTGGCCTCACAGGACGTGGGTGGTCCTGTTTGTAATGACAGGCAGCAGAAGGCGTTTCCATATAAATTCTCACAAAGCTCAGGCTCTCTTGCTCTGGCTTCTGTGACCGGGAATCCTGGGACACTGATTCGGAGGAACTTCAGCCAGAAAGGGGACCTGCCACCTTCACAGCAGCACCCAGAGAGCAGTTTCCACAGGTTGGACCCAGGACGGCAAACCGTGGCCCTGAGGCTCCGCCCCTCGGCCAGGCTGGCGCCAGGTGTCCTGCCCGGCATGACCACGGCAGCCAGTGGCCGTGTCCACCCAGATCTGCTCTCCCACTGTCCCCGAATGAGCTTCTTGGGCCAGAGGTTTTGACTTGGAATTGAGGGAGGTGAAAACTGTGAGAAGGGCCCCGGGGCAAGGAAGCCCCTCCCCCAGCACAGTCAATTCTGCTGCAAAATGTATTCCTGTCCCTCCAGGCCACCAGCGGTGGGAGAACCAAGGCCCAGGAGGCTGTGTGAAGAAACCCTGGCCACCGGCCGCGTCCCCAGAGCCTACATGCTCCATTCTCTTTGTTCAGAGTCCCTGGTGCAGGGGGCGGCTGGTCCATAAAGATGGTGTCCACTTATGCACCAGGCACGGGGAAGGGGCCGGGGATACAGTGCGCCCTGAAACGCACGCCTCTCCCTCACAGTGCTTGCCCATTTGGCCAGGGAGGTGCAGACCCTGCCCAGCCTCTGTCCTCCCCTCTGCTGGCTGCAGACAAGCCTCTCTTTTCTGTAGGCCGACCCTATCCAATTGTCAGGATAGACGCAGGCTCCCTCGCCAGCCACGGTGATCGGTTCTGGGAGCTCACACAGCCCAGGCTTCACCACTGAAAGCCCCCCAGAGACTTGTTCACAGAGTGAATGGAACAGTGGCCTCTTCCTATCAAGGCTGCTAACCTGGGATTGCCAGAGGCCACCCCCACCACATGGAGAGAGAGTAGACACAAGACAAGCAGAGCTGAGAATGGGGAGAGAGACTGCCGAGTCCATTACTGAGGTCCTGGATGCAGCCATGCCTGCAGCTGCACCTGGGCGAGATAGTTACGTAAGCCAGCAGGTTCCCTTTGGGCTTATGTGCATCTGAGTTGGGATTCTGCACCAAGAGAGCTCTCCCTACCAGAGGTATCAGCGCTCCTGCAGCGACGCTGGATTCACACAATAGGTGCACCGGGAGGGCTACGCAGAGGTGCTGTGGAAATGAGGCGGCGGCAGGCGGGACTCAGGTCTTCAAGGGTGACAGCAGCTCTCCAGGCAAAGGCCCTCAGAGGGCAAGAAAACTGCAGGAGCCCCAGCAAGAAGTGAGGGAGCAGGTCGGGCACGTGCAGTTTGCAGTGGCCACGAGGGCTGAGAGCCGGCCGCGGGCAGTGGAAGGGGAGCCGGGTACAGGAAGGCAGAGGGTGATGGTGGGGGCAGCAGCTCCACTTTCCATCCTGGAGCAGAGAGGGAGTTAAACGCCCACCACACGCACTCACAGCAAGCAGACGCCATTCACAGACCACCCGGCCTGCGTTCTCTCCCAGCTTGTGAGGGAGGCATGGAACCAGCATCTCCTCCCAAAGTCCCTGAAGCCTCCTCCTTGCTGGCCCTGCACAGCCAAGGGGACACCTGCTGGTCTTCCTCTCCCCTAGCCCGTAACTGAGCCACGGCTAGACCCGGCTTCTCCCTTCCTCCTTCCCTCTCCCTCCCACCAAAGCCCTTCAGCCAGTCAGGCCTGAGGCTCCAGCCTGGCTCAGAGGGGCCTGCCCTGGTGTGGCACTGGTGGTCACCACCCAACACTCTCAGAAAGGCCACGTTTCTGTTCTGAACTGGGCCCTGAAGCGCGTATCATTGGCCCTGACCGCCGTAGCAATCCCAGATCCTCTGACCCTGACCCCCGCTGCAGCCACCCCGCCCCTTTCTTGGGGCTGGTTTACACCCCAGGATGCAGGGAAGGCCCTGGTGCGGAGCCCCAGGGAGGCCAGGAGCTGTCACAACTCTAGGAAGCCATGCTGGGCCTTGGTTGACAGAGAAGGTAACATGTTCGTGTGGGTCTTGCCTGCTGATCAGCGTCCTCCACCCATGGGCATAGGCGCTGCTCCCGGGTTGCCCAGGCAGGGTAGAGCTGGGGCGGATGGCAGGCTGCAGGGACCCAGCCCCATGAGTCACTCGGAAGGCATTTGCCCCAAAGCTTCCCAGGCCACCTCGCCTCCTCCCACCCCAATCTAGCCCCACCTGGGTCTGAGCCTCAGGAGAGGCCCCTGCGAGGTCAGGATGCAGTTCCTGCGCCCCTGGCTGTGTTTGTGGGAGGACAGTGAGCACAGCCCCAGCCCCTCGCCTAGCGGAGGCTTCACAGGACGGTGCCCCCCCACCCCCCACCCCCACCATGGTGTTGCTTCTGTGGCCCCCGCCAGGGCACAGCAGAGGGAAGGGGCCCGGCTCGCCCACGGGGCCTCTGTAATAATATTTAACCGTAAACCACAGCTGTGGGGGACCCAGTTTGCTGTGAACTTTCATTTCTCTCTCCTGTATACACAGGACTCCGCTCAGCCGGGAAGGAGAATCTGCACTGACCCGGATTCCAGAGCAAGGAGGCTGCTGGCACCAGGGCTACCACCCCTCGGCTTCCTCGGGCCACGCAGGAGTCCCCAGCCCGCCTCCCCCAAGACAGTGCGTACATTTTACCAGTGACAACACAGGCCTCAGACAGGGTGCTAAGCCCAGGCACACACGGGCACACGCCCCTCCCACCTCCAGGCCAGGTCCTGTCGGAGTCCACCCTCCTGGGCGCAGGGCAAGCTTGACTCTCAGCCTTGCCCAGCGTGGCCAGTCGGGACCCCAGAACCACAGGTGGCCTGGCCTCTGAGGATGGTAGGGGGCTGAGGGTGAGACCTCAGCTCTGTGGCACTGAGGGTTCCAGGCCATGCCAGTAGTCCACCTCAGGCCCACCTGCAGGCCAGGAGGAAGGAGCCCGCCGCCCAGTGCCACAGCGTCGGTTCTAAGGAGCGCAGTGACAGGGCCTCCCCTACAGGCGAGGCCACAGAGTGGGCCACTTCCTCCTCCTTGGCCCCTTCCTCCATGGGGGTTGCTCCCTTATCCTGTTCTGTGGGGCTGGTGTTACTCCCAAAAAGCCATTGCCCCCCATGACCCCCACCATGGTCACCTGCCCGCCAGGTCACCTCCTCCCACAGTTACTTGGAGAAGTGGTCACTCCCCACTGTGGTCACCTCCCCCCAGGCCACCTCCATGCCAGGTCAGTCCCCACTAGTAATCACCTCCTCCTGCAGCCAGCTCCCCACTGTGGTCATCTGCCCCCAAGTGACCTGACCCTGTCAGGTCATCTTCCTCCTGTGGTCACCTCCCCCAGAAGCCACCTCTTCCCGTGGTCACCTCCCACCAGGTTGTCTCCTCCCACGTCACCTCCTCCTGTGGCCTGCTCCCCACTGTGGTCCTCTGCTCATCTGCCCCCAGATAACCTCCCCATCAGATCATCTTCCCCGTGGTCACCTCCCCCAGAAGCCACCTCTCCCTGTGGTCACCTCCCTCCCAGGTCAGCTTCCCCCTGTGGTCACCTTCCTTCAGGTCACCTCTACCCCATGCTCACACTGACTGGCTCTCCTGCCGGGAACCCAGCCGGTCTACCCGGTCACCAGCACTCCCCCTGGGGCTCTCTGGCTCCTGACCTGGAGTCACTGGGGCCAACCCCATCAGATGTGCTGGACAACTTTATGTGGGTCACTTAACGGCTCTGAACCTCAGCTTCCTCTTCTGCACCATGAAGAGAAAAACATTTGCTTTTCAAGCCTGTGGTGGTGACCAGGTCAGAGTAAACAGGAAGACAGCTTTCGGCCATGCGCTGCAGCTTGGTGCCCATGAGCATGAGCGTGTAAGCGTGTGCAGGTGTGTGTAGACGCTGCCTTCTCCGCCGCAGTGCCTGGCCCTTTGCAGGTGACCCACAGCCAGCCGCAGGGCTGCCCCGCCTCTCCCCCGTGGATGAGTACATCATTTGGGGTGAAGTGGGGGGCCTGGGAGTGTGAGGGCGCTTTGGGGCACAGGGGCACACTTGGACCCCTCTCTTCTGCTCTCTGCAGGTCAAGTGCTGGGGCTCAGTTTCCTCCTCTGTGCCCTGGAGATGTGGCACAGGCCTTGCATGACCCAGGCATGGGCAGCCAGCCTGTCACCGGAGGCCACCCGCCCAGCCACGGTGCTTGCGGACTTTAGGTCCGGCAATGCCTATGTGTCGCCTTCCACGAGGCAGCCCCAGCCTCTGCTGACCGTGCGCCGGTCCTGGGTCTGGTCAGCTCTGCAGCAGTGCTGCAGCCCACGCTGGGGAATTTTTGGGCAGAGGCGACAGTGGTGCCCACGTTCTGTGGGGTAACTTCCAAGCACACAGAACCCAAGACCACAGTGCCGCGCCTGCACGTCCAACTGGGCCAGGCCCATGCATCGCCACCCGATGTCCTCTCCCAGTCCCCTTGCATCTACCCAGGGAGTCTCCGGGCTGTGCCCCACGGTGGGGGTCAGGAGAGGGGCAACGTTGCACATCCTGGGGAGGCTGAGCCTGGTGCGGCTGGGGGGCGAGGGGGTGGGAAGCCGGGGTGCTGCCTTGAGGATGCCCCCATGTGCTCTCCTGGGGCCCTGAGCAGCTGCCACATGCGTCCCGGGTTCTGGCCACAGGGTGGGCAGGGGCCCCGTGCTCCTCACTGGAGGCCTCTGAGGCTCTGGAACCAAGATCAGCCACCCGCTGGCCCCCTCGCCGGCTGCGGCACCCCTGCACGCTGTGACTTCCTGCCCCCGACTCGCTCTGCCAGCTTGGGGTAACCACTTCCCTCTGGGGTTTTCACTTCCCTCAAGTGGGGAACGACCACCTGCCCTCCACCCAGGAAGGGCCCCTGTCCAACGGCAGCAGCAGTGCCAGGCTGGCATGTGAGGCCTGGAGCGGGCCGGCTCCCAGAGGCACAGCAGAGGCTCTGTGGGATGCTGTGTGGTTTCTAAGTACAAGGTCAGGAGAGGAGTCGCCTGACCTCGGAGGGGAGGGGAGGCAGGACAGGAAATGCCACCATCTCAGCCCACAGGCCTGGCTGCCGGGCATGGCTCACAGGCTGGCTCACAGGAGATCCTCCCGGGCCCCAGGCCCAAGGCCACCCCGGGGTGCAGCTGTCGACTGGGCCAGCCGTGCTCCCAGCCAACAGACCCACAGGGCCCACTTGGAGGAAGGAAAGGAGAGTTAAGGCGCGGGCCCCACAGAAAGCGTTGCCAGGGGATATTTCCCAAACCAAATGCGCGGGTGGACGAGCGGGCCCCGTGGACGCCTAGGCCAGAGGCAGCGGAGCTGGGACAGGGAGCCTCCTGGGCCCCACTCCCGAGACTAGGGCGGGCAGGGAGCGTGGTCCATTTCCTTCCCGGCGGCCACCTCCCACGGCCTCCCCACCTGCCCTCCGCCATCCCAGGTAGCCCCGACACATCTGCTGGGGTCCTCACTGGCTGCCCATGAGTCTGGCCACCAGGACGAGTGGCTATCAGCATCTAGACCCCGGCCGCTGGGAGGTCGGGCGCCCAGGAGCAGGGCCCAGAATGCCAGGAGTGAGCCCCCTCACCACGGCCACACGCCCAGCCCTCTTCCCACCACTGAGGACCGGGCCGGCCCAGGACATAGGCCCACTCAGTTCCTTCACCCCTGCTTAGGCCTTTCTGTGGTTGGGGTGGGGCAGGCCCTGTCCTGCCCTGTCCTGTCTTCCACCCCCATTCCTGCCCTCCCCAGCATGCCCTGAGTGGCCAACTGCCCACAAGGTTTGCCCCCTGCTGAAACCCTCCCGTGCCTGGCTGGCACTGCCGGCCCATGTCCCGCAGCAGCAGCCCCTCCAGCCGGAGCCTGACCTCACAATGGCTTCCCTAGAAGCGTCCCAGGAGCAAGGCGCCCTTCCTGCCCCCAGCAGCCCTGCGGGGGCTAAGGTCCGAGAAGCCTGGGGGAGATCCAGGAGCCATTTCCCAGGACGGAGCTGGGACTTCCAGGCAGCCTGGGGAGCAGGGAAACGAGCTTGTGTGGGTTGAGCAGGAACAGGCAGCCCGTGTGCCCGCTGGGGTCCCCCCTTCTGAGAGCCCCGCGTGTCTAGGCCTCCACCTCCCGGGAAAGCACCTCATCTCGGATCCTTGCCTCGAGAGCCCAGAGCCTCCAGAACAGCACGAGGAGGCCGCTGGACACGGGGGCCCCAAGGTTGTTTCTGGGGGCCATAGGGAAGGAGAGCCAGGGGCTCCGAACGAAGAGGAGGAAGCAGAAGTGGGCAGGGAACAGGAGGCTGGGGAGACACAGGGCCTGCCCACAGGCGAGGGCTCTGCGCCCTGTTTTCGGAGTCTCTCCATCTGCCTCTGTCTACCCCAACAGGGAGGATGTGTTTATTTAAAGATGCCGCTACTCACAGCAGAAGTGTCTGTTTCAAAGCAGAAATATGACCGTGCTTGGTTTGGAGGAGGGAGTCATTCCATGCGAAGAATATTTCCTCTTTACAAAAAGAGGGCCCTGGAGCGTCGAGAGGGTGGGAGAGCGGACAGCAGGGGCAGCTGAGAACTGGAAGGGGGCATCTGGGCTCTGGGGCTGGGCCCCTGGCCCAGGCTCTTCCCCGACAGCCCTTGGTGACTCAACACTCGGGTCTTTTTCCTTCACAGACAGGAACTGGCATGTTTGGGCCTCTATCTTAGTTTCCTGTGGCTGCAGAAATTCATTCCATCACAGCTCTGGAGGCTAGGAGTTCAAGGTCAGCACGTGGGGAAGGCACGTGCCCTCCAGGGCTCCAGGGGACCATCCCTGCCTGCCTATCCGTCCCTTCCCGTTCCTGGTGGCCCCGGTGGCCCGTGGCTTGTGGCTGTGCCACTCCAGTCTACATCCTCACGTGGCCATCTCCCTTGTGCCCGTGTCTCTGGGTCCCCATCTCCCTCTTCCTGTAAGGACACCTGTCGTCTGGGGATTAGGCCCACCTTACTCAAGTAGGTATGACCTCATCTTAGCCTGATGGCAGCTGCAGAGACTATTTTCAAATAAGATCACTACAGGTGCCAGGGGTTAGGACCTGGACAGATCACTGTGGGGCCACAATTAACCCCTAACACCCTCCATCTCGAAAAGAAACAGCAAGGCCTTCTTCCTGCGGGACGATGGGGGTCCTGGCCACCCACGGAGCCCCGGTCTCAGGCAGCGTCTCTGGTAGTGGGGAGGGGCCCTGGAAGCCAGCATAGGCAATGAAACCAGGGAAACCACCCCCAGGAGCCCACCCCCTGCAACCCCACCCCCAGCAACCCTCCCCCCAGAACCCACCCCCCTGGAGTGCCCCAAGAGGTCTGTCACTTCCCAGGGGGCTCTGAGGCCCAGCTGCAGGACCAGGGTCTGACCACACTGGGACATTTACCACCTCTGTGATCTGGACTGAAGGCTTTAACCCTTAGCTCTCCCTCTGTAAGATG
The DNA here is from genome assembly GCF_009761245.1 of Sapajus apella. NCBI lineage: Eukaryota > Metazoa > Chordata > Mammalia > Primates > Cebidae > Sapajus > Sapajus apella. The sequence goes on along the minus strand of NW_022436948.1, from coordinate 3,085,196 downwards.
GGCTGACTGAGAGGCCTTGGTGAGGTCACCAGGAGAGCTTGCCTGTGGCCAACGAGGGAAGGAGGAAGGATGGTGGGCCCAGGTTCTGCCCGGACCCCCCTGCGGCAGCCAGGCTGGCTGCTCCACTCAGCTGCAGGACCACACCCTCATGTGCTTCCCAGCTAACCTGAGACCTCAGTTTCCCCATCTGCACCCCTGCAAGGACAAAATCTCGGCTTTGCTCCCTGCCTTATCCATGCATGAGACCTTACCCTCTGACCCAGGAAGAATGGGAGGTGGAAGGCAGCCCAGCCAGCCTCCAAGTCCAGAGACCCACAGCTCCGGCCCCACATCCGGGAAATTCCCCAGAGTCCAACCAGCCCCCATCTGAGGGGCTGGGGTCCTGCTGCTGCAGACGACTGCACCCACCCTGGACGGGCAGGCATGCACCCCTGCTCAGGACACCTGCCCTGCTCAGGTGCTGGAGCAGGCAGGGACAATTCAGCCCTGTCACCGGAGCACTGCTGGGGGCCTCTGGTCTCCCAGCCACGTGTGCCTCAGTTTCCTGACCCATAAAGCAGGGAAGCTGTGATAACAACCTTGGCGGAACACCTCCAGGGCCCTGGGCAGGGGACACGAACCACTGTGGCCGCAGCCTCTGGAACAGGCTTCTGAGCCCGTGCCCTCAGGAAAGTGGGGAGAAGCCAGCCACTGGGTCTAGGAAGCAGAGGGCACCCTCTGTGGGGATTCCCTTGGGCTCAAAACAAGACCAGAAGCCCTTAGGAATGAGAGCCTGGCCACCGTGGGGGCCCAGGGATACAGAGGGATTCCACGTGCAGAGCTCATCCCCAGGAGATCCTAGACCTGGATGGCCAGCAAGGCCTGGCGTGAGGAACAGCTTGGCCCCAGGTGGGAGGGGCGCCCAGAGCCGCCATGGGCTCTGTGATGGGAGGGCCAGGCTGCTGTCACTGCTCCACTGGGCTGAGCCTACCCTGCACTTCCAGTTCCTGCTCCTGGAAACTGCCTAGGGGAGGGCAGGGCAAGAGGGTGATCCCACAGCACTGTGGCTCAGGACCCAGAAAGGCAAGCTTCACCCCACTCCGACCACTGCTACTGCCCGTGGTCAGCCCCACATCACTGGAGCCCAGGCTCTTTCTCCAACTGGGGGCATTGTGGGGTGTGTGCTGGGGTGTGCCCCTGTCCCCAGCAGGACTCGGTTGTGCGCTTTCCTCACCAAGGGCAGCTCCCGCCGTCCCCTGCAAGCTCTGCTGGGCCTCCCCCTCCCTCACCCGCTGGTGTAACCTTCCCGCCACCCTTGGTGCCACCCCTACACCTGGGAGCCACAAGTGCCTCTTGGCCCCCAGGCCTCCAGGCAGGGTGATTCTGAGCAGGTGGCATCTCCCAAGCCCTTGCCAGCTTAGAACCCCCTGCACCACCCCGGCAGGGTCCGGGGACCTGCAGTGCTCTGAATTCTGAGTGGCCAATGGCACGTCATGCCCGTGAAAGGCAATAATCACTGCCTGACTCAGACAGGCAGACTGTTGGGCTGTCATGCCTATTTCAGGAAAATTAATTACACCCCAGGCCGAGAGGGAACTCGCCCATTAAATGTCTTAAACGCACCTGCCCAGAATGCCATGGCACGGCCTGCCTGCAGCCCCGGGCACGGGAGAGGGTGGGCAGAGCCCCCAGTTTCCCCAGGCATCTGGAGGGCCGGGCACGGGAGAGGGTGGGCAGGGCCCCCAGGTTCCCCAGGCGTCTGGAGGGCCGGGCACGGGAGAGGGTGGGCAGAGCCCCCAGGCGTCTGGAGTGCTCGTAGGGCGGTGCCCAAAAGGGCTCCAGGCCTTTCCGGCCCGGCGCAATCCCTGCCACCACTGATGTTGGAAACTGCAACCTCTGCCTGGGGAACCCCCTTCGAAAGTCAAGCCTTTGATCCAGCTGGGTGGCAGGAAAGGCCTTGGCTGGCCTTGGGGCTAGACCGAGGACCTGGCCCAAGGAGCTGGCTGGCCCCACTGTGGCCTTAGAAGGCTCTGCAGCAGAAGGCCGAGCGTTGCTCACACAGGGAAGGCCACCCTAGGCCCCTCTGGACCCCTGGCCCTGCCGGCGAGCCTCTTTCCTTCTCCCGCTTACTCTTTGGGGTCTGCTAGGATGGACAACCGGCACTTCTGGGACCAGAGGCTAGGAGTCGCGTTCTGCTGCCCTGGGCTGAAAATTCCGCCCAGGCCTGTAGGTCCTGAGCTTCACCTTTCCCCGGCAAGAGTTGATGTACACGTTGGCGTAAGCCAGGCTGCACACACCCCCGGACAAGCTTCCCGACCGTGGATGACCATGGCTCGTGTTTGCCTGGGTCCCCCCTCCAGGTTCCCCCTGGGACCCCTGTCCAGGCTTCCCCCAGGCCTACCCTTGCTGTGTCCTGGCAGGCAGAAGAGAAGGGCTTGGAGCAGTTCTACAGCTCAGCAAGGCTACAGGGTTTTGCAGGGAGGCACCGCCCAGCCCCGGGCATCACGTGTGAGCAAGGCAAGGCCTACAGATGAAACTGGCCGGCCTCTATGCAGGCCCGGGGCTCCTGGGGACACAGATCCACCCTGTGCTGGAGAAGCTGTCATTGCCACGTCTGCTAATTGAGGCTGTTGCATTTGTTAGTGGTTTTCAATTTTTTGTGTAAAATATATATATATTTTGAGCCGGAGTCTTGCTCTGTCCCCCAGGCTGGAGTGCAGTGGGGTGGTCTCAGCTCTCTCTACCTCCCAGTTTCCAGCGATTCTCCTGCCTCAGCCTCCCGAGTAGCTGGGATTACAGGCATGCACCACCATGCCCAGCTAATTTTTGTATTTTTAGTAGAGATGGGGTTTCACCATGTTGGCCAGGCTGGTCTCAAACTCCTGACCTCAGGTGATCCGCCTGCCTCAGCTTCTCACAGTGCTGGGATTACAGGTGTGAGCCACCGTGGCTGGCCTATAAAAATAAATTTTATAAGAACACCAGTCCATCAAACACAGTAAGAGTGATGGTTTCACGCAAACCCACAGCCTCCCTGATGCTTGCTGTGGCCCAGCGTCCACTGTCTGACCACGAAGATGTGGACAGAGGTATGTGCACCCCATCCCCTTCCCACATGGAGATACGATGGGTAATTAAAGCATAGTCGACCCAGGAGAAGACATGAAAAGAGGACATGCCCAGGAGCAAAGAGGAGCCTCGACGGAGCAAAGGGAACGGAGCACCATGGCAGAAGCGGAAGCACGCCGTCACTGCACGTGCTCAGTGGCGTCAGCACTCTACGCGTGCACAGAGAACCTGTGATGCACGTACACACCACGGAACACTACTCACCACAAAAAGGAGTGAACCGATGGCACTCACAGCAACCTGGGTGAGACTGGAGGCCATTCTTCTAAGTGAAGTGACTCAGGAATGGAAAAGCAAGCATCGTGTGTTCTCCCTTCAGGTGGGAACTGGGCTATGAGGATGCAAAGGCATAGGAATGACACAGTGGACTTTTGAGACTCAGGGCAAAGGGTGGGAGGGGTGAGGGATGAAAGGCTACAAATCAGGTTTAGTGCATGCTGCTCGGGTGATGGGTGCACCAAAATCTCACAAATCAACACTAAAGAACTTCCTTGTGTAACCAAACACCACCTGTTCCCCAAAAACCTATGGAAATAAAAAAGATAAAAGAATGTTTAGTGCGCTAAACTCACCAATGAAAGGCAGAGATGGTGGGACAGGCTAAAACTCAAAGACTCAAATGTACATACGCTATGTGCAAGAATGACACTTGAAAGGCCAGGATCGATTGTAAAAATAGAAATGGCCAATAATATGGAGTACCGCCCTGCAGCCCAAGCTGTAGCGCAATGGTGTGATCCCGGCTGACTGCAACCTCCACCTCCCAGGTTCAAGTGATTCACCTAGACTGGACAGCGAAAATGTGGCACATATGCACCATGGAATATTATGCAGCCATCAAAAATGATGAGTTCATGTCCTTTTTAGGGACATGGGTGAACCTGGAAACCATCATTCTCAGCAAACTGACACAAGAACAGAAAATCAAACACTGCATGTTCTCACTCATAGGCGGGTGTTGAACAACGAGAACACATGGACACAGGGAGGGGAGCACCACACACTGGGGTCTGTTGGGGGGAAATAGGGGAGGGACAGCGGGGGGTGGGGAGTTAGTGAGAGATAGCATGGGGAGAAATGCCAGATATAGGTTAAGGGGAAGAAGGCAGCAAATCACACTGCCACGTGTGTACCTATGCAACAATCTTGCATGTTCTTCACATGTACCCCAAAACCTAATATGCAATAAAAAAATGGCCAATGATGCAGCACGCAAACCCTGACCCTGGGATGGCTGGCACGGCCATGAACATCGCAGGCACAGTGGACTCCAGGGCAAGGAAGACGGATGAAGGATACGTGGAGACCGTCCATCTGTGACCAAAGGGTCATCCTGTTAAGGAGACACACAGTCCTAAATACGCACGCACCTGATGAAAAGCTTCAAAATATGCAGCTGAAACTGAGGGCAGTGAAGACACAGATGAAGGCACGAGCTCCGCCCGCCGCCACTGCATTCCTCTCTCAGCGAGGAACAGAGAAAAAGACGAAAGTCACTGGAATGCAGACGGCTGGAGCGACAGCACCACCAGCTCGCCCCGATGTCTGGAGACTTCACCCAGCCTCAGCAGAACACGCGTTCTTCTCAGGGCACGTCGAGCAGACCCAAGCAGTCAGCTGTAAGTTAAAAATTAACCACTGAAAGATGCCTAAAAACTGCTGAGTATTAAATAATTAGAAATGAAACACGTTTCTAAGTGACCCACAGGTAAAAAAGGAAATTACAAGAAAAAGAGAACACTTTGCTTTTTTTTTTTTTTTTTTTTGAGAGGGGGTTTTACTCTTGTCACCAGGCTGGAGTGTAGTGGTACAATTTCAATTCACTGCAACCGCCGTCTCCCGGGTTCAAGTGATTCTCCTGCCTCAGCCTCCCAAGTAGCTGGGATTAGAGGCACATGCCACCAAGCCCAGCTAATTTTTGTATTTTTAGTTGAGACAGGGTTTCACCATGTTGGCCAGGCTGGTCTCAAACTCCTGACCTCACGTGATTCACCCACCTCAGCCTCCCAAAGTGCTGGGAGTGTGAGCCACCGCACCCAGCCTAAAAACAAAACATTTTGAACTGAATGAAAATAAAAACGCAACACACCAAAACATACAGGGTGTCACTAAAGTCATGCTTGTAGAGAAATCAGAGCTTGAAATGTGTATATCAAAAACAAAATACAAAATCAATGATCTGATCTTTAAAAAAAAAAAAACTAAAGAAGAGAAAATTCAACCCAAAATAAGTAGAAAGGGGTGATAATAAAGAGAATAAATCAATTACTTAGAAAATGAATAAGCAATAAAGCAAATCCATGGAACCCAAGGGTGGATCTTGAAAAATCAAAACAAATTGATAAACTTCCAATCAAAAAAAAGAGAGTAAATACAAATTTTCAATATCAGAAATAAAGTGGAAGACGTTAGCACAGATTCTACACAACAGAAAGGTAATACAAGAAAATTGTGGACAGGGCGTGGTGGCTCACACTCCCAGCACTTTGGGAGGCTGAGGCAGGCGGATCACCTGAGGTCAGGAGTTCGTGATCGGTTTGGACAACATGGTGAAATGCTGTCTCTACTAAAAATACAAAAATTAGTGTGGTGGCATGCACCTATAATCCCAGCTACTCAGGAGGCTGAGGCAGGAAAATCACTTGAACCAGGGAGGTGGAGATTGCAGTGAGCTGAGAGCACCCTGCTATACTCTAGCTTAGGCGACAAAGCAAGACTCCATCTCAAAAAACAAAAAAAGACAGAGAGTGTTGTGGGCTTTACACTGATAGACCTGGCAACTCAGAGGAAAGGAACAAGAAAGACACCAGCTTCCAAACTTACTCGAAAATGAGATCCCAAATCTGAATAGCTCTCAATCTACTAAAGAAACTGAATTTGGAATGCAAAACCTTCTGACTAAGAAATTCTAGCCCCAAATGCCTTTGATAATTTAAAGAAGCATTTAGGGACTGAACATTTAAGGAGGAAATAGTAGCGATTCTATACAAGTATAGAGAGTCAATATCGGTGCAGAAATTGACAAGCTGATTCTAAAAGTTACACGGAAATGCTAAGGACCTAAAAAAGCAAAAATAATTTAGAGAAAGAACAAAATTAGACAATTTCTCCTACCTGGTTTCACTGAGATTTAAGCTATGAGGATAAGAATAATCAAGACACACGCTGTGCCACAGGACAGACGGACCAGCAGACCACCGGCTGTCCTGGTGACGGTCACTCCATTTCTCACACATGTGTCATATTAATTCACTGGGCAAAGCTGGCACAACTGGTTATCCACAGAAAAAATAAAAGTAACCCTCCACTGCTATCCCAGACCAGAGGCAAAAGCAACTCAGAGTGCACAGAGCTGGAGGCATGCAGGCTGAAAGCATAAACCCGCTGGAGGGGTGTGCAGGAGAGCCTGCAGTACTGGGGTAGGCAGAGCTTTCCTGATAAGACACTCGTGTAACAAAGGGACTTGGAATCAGCATATAAGGAGCCCCTACAACAGCATTAAGAATTCAAACAACCCAATTAAAAACTGGCAAAGTCAGGCACGGGGGCTCTGGCCTATAATCCCAGCACTTTGGGAGGATCCTTTTAGCGCAGGAATTCAAGTCCAGCCTAAGCAACATGGTGAAATCCTTTCTCCACCAAAAATAATATATAAAAATTAGCCAGGTGTGGTGGTGCATGCCTGTAGCTCCAGCCACTAGGGAGGCTGACATGTGAGGATTGATTGAGTCCAAGAGACGGAGGTTACAGTGAACCAAGATGGCACCACTGCATTCCAGCCTGGGTGATGGAATGAGACCCTGTCTCAAAAAACAAACAAACAAAACCCAGCAAAGATGTAAATAAGCATGAAAAACAGAATGGCTAATTACAAGATGGTAAATGTCACTAGCCATCAGGAAAATGCAAGATAAAATCATAAGATGCCACGACAGGCTATCCAAGTGGCTAAAACTTAAAATACAGACGACGCCAAGTGTTGGCGAGTCTGGGACATGGTGGGCAGGAATGCACGTAGGTGCAGCCACTGTGGAGAACAGCCGGGCGGGTTCTGTTACGTGACTGGCTCCCATGCCACACAAGCCAGCCTCTGCACCTTGGCCTACATTACCCAAGAGAAATGAGACACGTCCACACTGGGATTCACAGCAGCATCATTTATAATCGCCCCATGCCAGGAACCACCCAGGAATCCATCACCAGGTGAGTGTATAAACAAACGGTGGCCATCCCCACCACGGAACATGACGCAGCAGGAAACAGAAATGAGCTCCTGATGGGCAACACGTGGAGGAAGCCACATCATGCTGCTGAGAGAGGGAGAAGCGAAGCTCGTCAAGAGCACACGCTGTCTGATTGCATTCCCAGGAGTTCTGGGAAGGGCAAACGCACGCCCAGGGACAGGAAGCAGGCCACCCGTTGCCTGGGGCAGGGAGCATGGCACGGGGAGGGGCGGAGAGCCCATGGGAGCTTTGCGGGTGACAGGTGTGTTCCTCGTGTGGACTCTGACGGTGGAGATCCAAGTGGGTGTGGCAGCAAACTCCTCAAACTTCGCGCCTGCATTTGGTACAGGTCACGGAGAGCGAGGGGGAGCTGGTTTGCTTCTTTCTGCTGGAGAGGGTTTGGTCCTCCCTGCGCCCCACAGTCTTCAGGCCCCGCCTGGAACCCAGGGCCCCCGGCTTCTCACTTCACCTCTGGGCTCGGTTCCTGCTCTGTGATCGCAGGAAGGCACCTTCCTCTTCCTCTTCGGATTTCACAGAAAAGCCCCTAAAATCTCCTGGGGAAGCCCATTCACTCCAGCCCAGAATGCTGCAAAGGACAAAAGGGGAATGGAGCATTTCTGGCCACCTGGGTTCCCTGAGCACTTTTTCTAAGTCCTTTCTCTTTTTCTTTCTTTTTTTATTTTTGCGGAAATCACATTCAAATAAGTGAAATAATAATAATTAGAAAGGAGTGAGTCAGACCGAGACCCCAGCAGTTCCCCTGAGGAGAGGAACTGAACACCCCTTGCTCTCCCTCCCTCCCTCCCTCCTCTCTCCCCCTTCCCCTCCCCCTCCCCTTTCCCTCCCCTCTCCCTCCCTCCTCTCTCCCTCTTTCCCTCCTCTCTCTCTCCGTCTCTTCTCCCTCCCTCTCTCCCTCCCTCCCTCCCTGTCTTTCTCCCTCCTCCCTCCTTGTCTTTCTCCCTCCTCCCTCCCTCCTCCCTCCCTCCCTCCTCCCTCCTCTCTCCCTCTTTCCCTCCTTCTCCCTCCCTCTCTTCTCCCTCCCTCTCTCCCTTCCTCCCTCCCTCCGCCCTCCTCTCTCCCTCTTTCCCTCCTTCTCCCTCCCTCTCTTCTCCCTCCCTCTCTCCCTTCCTCCCTCCCTCCGCCCTCCTCTCTCCCTCTTTCCCTCCTCTCTCGCTCCCTCTCTTCTCCCTCTCTGCCTCCCTCCTCTCTCTCCTTTCCTCCTCTCTCCCTCTGTCTCTCCCTCTCTCCTCTCTGCCGCAGCTGCATAAGCAGGAACCCAAGCCCAGCCTCCCAGTCTCTGAGCCCCAGGCCTGGCCACCTTCCCCAGGACCACCCCGCACCAAAGGTCAGAGGTGTGGCCACTCGCAGGGCGATGTGCTCACCACCCCTCAGCGGCACGGCATGCCCGCTAAACAGCCCGGAGTTATTCTGGAAGAAAAACCAAGAGGCCAGCTCTTTCCTTCCACCCCAAGCGAGTCAGTTCCTGCCTCCGAGAAGGTGAGCGCAGCAGAAACAGGAGGAACTTCCCTCAGCTCCTCTGGGCTGGCCCCGGGGACCCCGCTTGGCCGGGACATCCCCTCTCTCCCCACCCCCACCCTGAGAAGCCGGCGGGGAGACAGTATTCCTGACTGGCAGGAAGCCTTCTTCCTATCCATGGCCTAGCGAGGGGAGCACCACGCTTCCTGCAGGCAGGAAAGCACAGAGGCAGGGCCCAGGCGCCTCAAGGCCAAGGTCCGGCTCCTGCCCCTGTGAGAGGAGGTACGTCCACGACGGGACGGGACGCAGCAGGTGCCGGGTCACCACCAATCCGGCCCACCACAGTGCTTCCCTGGTGGGTGTCTGGCCCGGTTCTTGCTGGGGCGGCGCCCGGGGACGCCACTGTGTCCCCTCAGGGCCCGCTGCGCACCCACCATGGTCGGCACCCTTGTCACGGGAGCTGCCTGTCAACACGGAGTGCGTGTGGCCATCGCTTCATCAGCAAAGGGCTGGAAAGCTGCAGCACCAGAAGGCAAGCCCAGGCATGTGGCCATGGAGGCTGCATCCTCAGCCACCGTGCCACTCTGCACTCGGGCTGGCTGGGCACCCCTTCGCCTTGTACAGCAAGTACACAGCAGCCACTTGCTTCCGTTGAAGCTCCAGGCTGTGCCTGGCCCTCACCAGACCGAAAGAGAAAGTTGTAGAACCTCAAGAGCCCTGGATGGCTCAGAAGTGCCATCAAGTACTAGGGGTGTGCCCAGGTTGTGCCAGGGCCCAGCTCTGCCCGGCCAGGCCCAGCAGGAAGGAGCATGTCCACAATGGGAAAATTCTGCCAAACGCCGGGGTGGATGGGGGACGCTCACAGTGCCAGACCTGGGCAAGGGGCCATGAAGGGACCCTCAGGCAAGGGGCAAACACACCCATGGGTGTGGCCAACTGTCCTGCCCCTTGGGACCACCCCAGCGGAGGGACTGAAATGACTCAGGAGCAGATCAAGAAGCCCAGGGCAGAATTCTGGGGTCCTATAAGGCCTGCAAGAGGCCCCATGAGTGGGGCTCCAACTTTCAACCTGAGAATTCCAAGCCTCTGTCACCATCACCATCTTTGCCATCATCACAGTCATCACCATCATCATCACCATCATCACCGTCATCACTGTCACCATCATCACTGTCATCACCATCATCATCATCATCACCATCGTCACCATCATCACCATCATCAGCATCATCATCACCATCATCATCATCGTCACCATCGTCATCAGCATCATCACCATCATCATCGCCACCATCGTCACCATTGCCATCATCACCGTCATTATCACCATCGTCACCATCATCACCATCGTCACCATCACCACCGTCACCATCACCATCATCACTGTCATCACCGTCATCATCACCATCATCACCATCAGCATCATCATCATCACCATCACTATCATCACTGTCATCACCATCATCATCGTCACCATCGTCACCATCATCACCATCATCACCGTCACCATGGTCACCATCGTCACCATCATCACCGTCACCATCGTCACCATTGTCACCATCGTCACCATCATCACCGTCACCGTCACCATCATCACCGTCATCACCATCATCACCGTCATCACCGTCACCACCGTCACCGTCACCATCACCATCGTCACCACTGTCACCATCGTCACCGTCACCATCGTCACCATCATCACCATCACCATCGTCACCATCGTCACCATCATCACCATCATCACCATCATCAGCATCACTATCGTCACCACCACCACCGTCACCATCATCACCATCATTAGCATCACCACTGTCATCATCGCCATCTTTGTGGCACCCATCACGAGTTCTGGAAGAAGCGGCCAAGCATGAGAGATGCAGGGGTGGCTTCGGCAGTGCTGTGTCCTAAGGAGCGGCCGCCTGCCAGGGCTGCTCGGGACACCCTGGAGCACCACAAGACACTGTCGTCCCCATGAGGAGCTGAGACACAGGCAGGTCGCACTGTGAATTCGCATGCACGACATGACAAGAGGTTCTGGCTCGAGGTTCCCGGTTTCCAAGGCTCCATGCTCCCAAACAGTAAACACAGATGCCCTCGGCACAGCCACCCAACTCTGTTCAGCAGGTGCCACACAGCCTGACCTCAGTGTCCCAAGCTGGCCCCGCTCTGAGGGGGGTGACCAGGCTGCCTGGAGACAGAACAGCTCCGTGGACCCCCAGCTCCCCTGCCGCCCTCCCCGACACAGGCACGGCCGGAGCCGGGGCCTCCACTCACTCAGGAGTGCTGATCCCTGGTTCAGCCTCCCTGTCAGACGGCCCCAAGCCACTAAGCCAGCGCCAGCCACAGCCAGGACCTCAGAGGCTACCACTCTGTTCTTAGAGGACACTCAGAAGACACAGCCCCTCCCCCTCCTTCCCACCATCCAGCTGCATGAGGGGCTGTCCCAGGGCAGGCTGTCCCAAGGACCAGGACGCCCTGGCTGAGCAGGGTTCCAGGAACAATAAGGCTGGCCCTGGCCACACTTATACCCTGCCAACATTACCAGCGACAGTGGCCTGCCCTGCGCCTGCCCCCCCATGGCTCCTGCCTGCTCTCCTCGTGGGAGCTGCTATCCACTCACTAGTCATCTGCTCCCTTGAGAAAAAACTTCCTTTTTAAAAAAAAATTGTGGGCCAGACACAGTGGCTCACACCTGTAATCCCAGCACTTTGGGAGGCTGAGACAGGCAGATCACTTGAGGTCAGGAGTTCGAGACCAGCCTGACCAACATGGTGAAACCCTATCTCTTCTAAAAATACAAAAGTTAGCCGGGCATGATGGTGGGTGCTTGTAATCCCAGCTACCCAGGAGGCTGAGGCTGGAGAATCACTTGAACCTGGGAGGCGGAGGTTGCAGTGAGCCAAGATCACGCCATTGCACTCCAGCCTGGGCAACAAAGCAAGGCTCAAAAAAGAAAAACTGTAGTAAAATACACATAACATACAACTTATCATTTTGACCACTTTTGGGTACATGGTTCAGTGGCATGAAGAACGTTCATATTGTTATGCAGCCGTCACCACCGTCCACCTCCAGAGCGTTTCCGTCCTCTGAAACCGCAATTCCGACCTATTCATCTCTGGTCGGAATTGCAACCCTCGCTCAGCCTCGGCACCTACCACTCCAGCTTCTATCTCTGTGAATCTGACCACAATAGGGAACTCTGGGGTCTGTGTTCTTTTGTGACTGGCTTGTTGCATTGAGCATAGTGTCCTCAGGGTCCACCCCGGTTGTGGGCCGCGTGGGGCAGAGGCCTGTTCCACTGTCAGGTGCGCTTCTCGGCCCCTTCCTCGCCGACCGCCACTTGGCAGCTTCCTAGCTTGGCTGTCATGCTGCTATGAACAGGGGTGTACAAACATCCCTGGACCCTGCCTTCAGCGATTCGGGTATACACCACGGAGAGAGGAGCGGCTAGCTCGGTTCTGTCTCATCTTTTGAGGAACTGGTACACTGCTTTCCATAAAGGCTGCGCCACCCAACCCTCCCACCAGCAGCGCACAAGGAGTCCGCTTTGGTAACGACCACCTTCCTGGACGCCAAGAGGCTGAAGAACTTTTTTAACCAAAATATCCACCAGGTGCCAACATGAACAAATCCTTTGTTCTTATGAGCTGCAACGCCTGCACTATAGCTAGAAGGTGATGAACTCTTTTAAGGACCAGGAAATGGTTTGGCCGTGAGATTCTTCCAACTGCTTCATTTATAACCAGACTCAGACCCTGACGGAGGAGGATGGGGTAAGAATAGATAGCACTGGCAGCCCTGGGCGGTGCCGAGACTCGGTGACTGACACCACGGCCTGGCCTGGCCTCCAGGGAGGGGTCCTGAGGAGCAGGCAGACCCTGGAGCCACCTGTGGCTGCAGGGCAGGGGTCACCTGCAGCCAGAAGGCCGTTAGTTCCCTGCGGTGAGGTGGAATGCAGGGCTTAGCTCCGTGACCTCCCCTTTAAAATCTGAAACTCCCACAGACCTGGAAGATGTGGCCTCTCAGGGAAGCTGCTCAGAGGGAAAGACCTCCCACAGGGACGAGGGAGGAACGGGGAAAATTCAAGGCGTTTTCCTTCCAAATATTTTATTTAAATATTAAATTAAAAAACATACATCAACTAATTATTTGGCATACATTTCTCATGTTAACGTAAGAGGTAAAATAATTCAGTTATGGTAAAAAAAACTATGTACATCTCAATCAGATCACGTAGTGTCTTTAAATAGGCTACTGCATTGCCGTCTGTATACAGCACTGTCAAGAAATCTACAAAACACACATCACACACTCTTAAAAAAACAAGAAAAACACGCCTTTAACGTCCTCCAAAAGAGGTTCTACAGCAGTAAGGAAAAACAAAACCACTACGAAAGTAAAGTGCTTGTCATTGCTTCGAAGAGGAAACACACATGGTGTCTGAGGCCTTTGATCTGTGGCATTAGAACAGAAATCGTTTTGAAAAGGGGAGGGGTTTTGTGTTGGAATCAATTGTGCTACCTCTGTAAAAATGAAGGCAAGGGCCTGGCTGCCCCACGATGGTCTGGATGCTCTCCCACCCCAAAAATTTCTCTATGAGCAAAAGGAGACTTTGGTGTTTTCTCGGCGGCGAGGCCCCAGGTCTGCCCTCCAGACAGCCCCTCGCCCCGCCAGAGCAGCAGTAGCAGCAGGAACGGGGGCGGCCAGCTCCCCCCGGCACGGCACAGGCGCAGCCCTCGGTGGGCGCTGGCAGCCCAGGGACCGCCTCTCGAACCGGCCCGCCTCCCTACCCTCAAGTAACTGGGTCAATCTTTGGCTTTTAAAAATACCCGCCTTTCCCCTTTCCCAACGCCTCTGTTTAACACTGCAGGGTGTAAGAAGCCGAAGCAGCTGAAGGCACCTGGGCTGGGTTCAGGGCGAGTGGGAGCAGCATTTCCTTTGTTGCCTTCCAGAGGCTTCTGGCTGATGGAGCCTCTCGGAGTCCACCTGCCAGTGGTGTGCCCCAACCTGCCAGGTGAGGGCCGCCCCTTCTTGCCGCCTCCACCCCAGCACTGAGGGAGGAAGGCCCTGGGGCCCCTTCCTCAATGCACGCCTCGTGCTGACAGGGACGCTTCTTACCATGAGTGAGGGAAGCGGAAACCTAAACACAAAGTGCACAAAACCTAACCACGAAGTAGTGTCTACCTGTCACCCGTGCAGATGCATGCACAGGGTCTGCTTTAAAAAAAAAAGAAACAAAAACTTAAAAACACTGACCTAAACGTCTCTTTACCTTCCTTGAACAAAAGCCAAAGAGCCCACGCAGGGACCGGGCGATTTCTCGGGAGGGTCCTGGCCCAGGCAGGCGGCCCTGAGCCCCGAGTGTCTCCTAGCTGCCTGGCCTGCAGTCAGCCCCTGCTACTGCACAGCCTGACCCAAGTCAGGTGTTCTTGGGGACCCCACCATGAAATGCATGAAGGTCTTCAGCAGCCGAACTCGAGGTGCAGCAGGAAGAAGCTTCTGGGCTTCCGCCCCGGGGACTGGGGGCCAAGTGACCCTTAGGACGGAGCCCCCAGCACTTTGACATCACCTCTGCCGTCTTTGAGGTTCTTCCTGCAGTTCCTCCAAAGCCCTGGAAAACTAACTCTTGAGCAGTTTATAAAACTCACCTAAAATAAGGAAAAAAGTGTCTTCCAGGTTTTGATTTCAGGGGAGAGAATTCCAAGAACGTGTAGCTGATCTTTGCCTGGGCTGACCACGTAGAGCTGCTTTAAAACGGATACATGAAGCCGAAAGTTCACAGTTTTCATTAAAGCATGGATCAGGAAGTGGTGAGTGTTAACTAAAGAAATGGATAGTAATCAATGCCCACATGTGCACACACACACGCGGGCACACACACACAGACGTGGACGACAGACAACGCGCCCGCTTGTTTCCGTGGATGTCCGACGTAATCATCTCAACCACGACGAAGCTGCAGAGGGGCTGATCCCCACACCATGGAGCTGCACATGTCCTCCTCCACCCTGCTCCCCTCCTGCCCCCGCCCCCAAGACACACCACTCAATTATCTTTCTTCTTAAAGTTTCCAGTCCCTACTCAGAGTTGAGGTCACTCAGTGCAAGAAAAAAATTAAACAAAAATAAACTAAAAAGCCAAAACACCTAACGTATTGCTTGTTTTGCTTCTAGAAAGTTCTTGGCTTTGAGTCCAGATGTCTTCACCTACTCTGAAGTTATTGCTTGGAAGAGTCAGTGTCCGAGCCAGGACGCGGGGCCGCCCTCACTGCACCAGGACGAAGGTCCCCAGGGGGCAGGGGCTCAGGTCCTCCATCTCGAAGTCCCCCTGCAGCAGCCCCAGGGGCTCACAGCCTGGGGCCAGCCTGGCCGGGCGTGGCGAGAGCGCAGCGGGGAGGGCGGTGGGGCTGGCGCCAATATGCAGCTGTGTGTCCAGGAGCTGCGCGGCCGAGGCCACGGGGGAGACGCCGGCCTGCAGGAGTGGGGGTGGCAGCAGCGGGAGCCCCGACATGAAGAGGGTGCTGGGGAGCAGCGTGGCCCCAGGGCCATCACAGGGGGCTATCACAAATGGGGTGGAGGTCGGCTGGGGGGCCTGTGAGCAGCTGGGCGTGGCGGCCGGGTGGTGCTGTAACTGGAGCAGCCTGTGGGAACAGAAGACGGGCGGTCACCGAGCCGGCTCACAGGGTTCTCGGGTTTCCGAGTGCCTGTGTGGCAGGGCCCGCCTGTGGAGCTGCTGGCTATGGCTGCCGAGGGCAGGTGCGTGGCTGATTCCCCACGGCACCCCACCTTGCCTTCTCCACCTGGCCTCTCAGCAGCTCAGAGGTGCAGTCACGAGGTGCTCTCACTCGCCGTCACCCTTGCCCACCCCAGGGCTTTAGAAGACACATCTGCCTGCTGCACCCCGTGGCTCAGCACCTAGGACCTGTGCCCCCCACACTTCCCTGGCTGGGGCCGGGGGTACCTGCTGGGCTACACGGAGGAGGGAACCGCTCAGCAGATGAGGTTTCTCCAGGAGACAACCTGCCGTGTGCCCTCCCGGGGTCCCAGGGTGGGGGCAGGCCCTACCTCTGCTGCTCCAGCACCTCCTCCAGCAGGCTCCGGCCCTCCCGGCTGCCGGCCGCACTGCTGTGCAGGCCCGGACTCTGTGCAGGTGTGTGGAAGGGGCTCAGGCCACCCCTGCTGGTGCGGCTGGCGGGGGCCTGGCACACCTGGCGGGCGAGCCCCTTGATTTTGTTCAGCCCGAGAAACCCTTTAGTCCGCGTGGTCTTCCTCAGTTGCTGCCGAAAGGCCTTCAGCCCTGCGGGGAGACCAGGTCAGAAGGTCAGCGGCCTCCCGCCTCCCAGCCCAGCATCCACAGCCCTTGGCTTATGGGGGTTTCCAAGCCTCAGGGAGGACAAGGAAAGGACGGGGGACACAAGCATGGCCGGAGAGGAGTCTGACGGAAGCCAGGGGCCCTCCGTAACCCCATGCCTGCTCCAGGTGGGGAGGGGCTGCTCAGCACGGGATCATCTCCTGTGCTTTCAGAAGCAGTCTCGGAGGTCATGTGCTCAGTGACCCAAGTATGCTTCCGTCCCAGCAGGCTGTGACCTCCAGAGCAGGGCACACCCCAGCCTGCCCAGAGCACTGCAAGTCCCACCCAGGTCTGGTGGAGAATATGGGGGGCACCGTCCGCCATCAAGGACAAAGTCACATACTGCCAGAGGCACGCATGGTGCCCTGGGGAAAGTGCAGGTGAGTGTGAGAGGAGCATGGCTCACCCTGAGTCAGTGAGGTGTCCGACGCCCTCCGTCCCTCTTGGAAGCTGACAGGAAGCAGGACAGCTCCTCCCAAGCCCCCCTGGGCCTGCAGCGCCGGGGTGGCAGACTGCGACCCCAGAAAGGGCGAGGCCAACCTGACCGGGGAGCCGGGGCCCAGCAGCCCCTGAGTGGCCGGGGTGCCACTGAGCTCCGCAGGGCCTCTGCTCGCGGAGAAGGTCAGACAACTGTCCGAGCTGGTTCCCTCTGCAGGGCTCGCTGTGGAGGACGGGGAGACGACTATGCCTGTGGGGGAGCACGGTTCTCTTGATGCTGCGTGCAGAGGAACAGGCTGCCCCGACCTCCCCATCCCTGCCCACAACCTGGCCGGAACAGGGCTCGAGGCCACCAGAGCCCAGGCATCCCCAAAGGCAGGCCACCATCGTGTGCAGCTTCAGGTGGCGGGTCGTAGAGGACCTCGGACCCGGGGGCTACCCTCCCAGCACCCGGGGGTGGCCTGGGAAGACCCTGCTGGCGGCCAAAACCCATGCCGTGTCCTCTGCTAGAAGGGGCACAGGCAGGGCAGACTCTAAGCATCCACGATGTGGTCTCAGGGATTAAAACAAGTGGCAAATCCAAAGTCCAACCCTGAGAGGCTGCCAGGCAAAGTGTCCATTCTAAATGAGCCTGCTCTCCCATCGACTGTGAGCCCACCCATCAGTGTCCTCCTGGGTTCCCAGGGCCACTTACATGGAGCGGTGAGTGGGGACAGGCGGGTGGAGACCTCGGCCAGGGTGTGCCTCCGACCCGTGCTGCCAGGCAGGGACTCCTGAGCATCCTGCTCCTCCTCGAGGCCGGGCCCCTGCCTGGCCTCCTCACTGATGGCCGTGTCCAGCAGGCTGCTGGGGGACAGGGGCCGGGGCCGGAACACTCCGCTGCAGCCAGCATCCACCGGGAAGAACAGGGGCTGCATTGAAGAGACAAGCCAGTGACTTTTTGGGCTCCGGGAGAGCCAGACGCACACACTGAGGGCACCACGCCAGGCTGAGGTGAGCCCTCTGCACGCCCACTCTGGGCACTCACCCACTGCAGCGAGCTCTGGAGCTCACAGTCCATCTCGGCCTGCAGGACGGACTGCACCAAGGCCTGCGGCTGTGGGCACAGCAGGGCGGGTCGGAAAGGGTCGGTGGAAAGACCTTCCTGAGGCACCTGGGCCGGAGACAGGAAAGAGGCCATCAGGGGAGTGGCTGGGGACCGCCGGCGCCATCAAGAGGAGAAACAAGCTGGCTGCTGTCTGGACCATGAGCTGCCTGGTGGGTGGGCGTGACGGCTGACTGAGGGGCACAGGCTGGCTGGGCTGGCTCAGGACCACGTGCTGGTGCTATGCTGCCAGGGGGTGGCATGACAAGCCGGCCCCGGGGATGAGTCAGGAGCAAGTGGCCTCTGGGCAGGGTCCAGCCCCCAACAGCTGGCACCCCATTCCCCACGCAGCCTGGGACCCGCTGCCCACACAAGGAACCGCTCTCCAAGCTGGTGCCTGAAGGGGGAGGAAGCCTGGGGCCCAGGAGGAGATGCCTGCTCACCTCCAAGCCGCTGAGGTCTGAGCTCCGAGGCCGTGGCTGCCTGGCAGGCCCAGGGCGGGCGCACTGGGCATTCCGATACTCCTTGAGCCGCTCGAGGAGGAGGTAATAAATGGCAGCGAAGTGGTTATAGCTGCTGTTTTGCAGTGACTGGGGATGAGAGAAGCTGAGGTCAGCTCGGGGGCGGCGGGAGCCCCAGGGCCCACCCGCTCCAGGTTATTCTTGGGTGACTGAGAATATCCTTTAGCCGGGTGGACAAGCTGGCCCCTAAATTAGCTGCACTCCTGTTTTAACTCGGCTGGTGAGCACCTGCTTCCCCGACAAAGCTGCCCAGCCCCTGCACGCGAGGCCGGGGCAAGGGTGGCCAAGCTCACCTCCACCGTCCTCTGCCGGTCGACGCCCAGAGTCTGCATGATGCCCAGCGCCTGCTCATCGTAGTCGCCAAGGTTGGAGCTGTAGCTGTGTGCGGAGAAGGTGGGGCAGGCGGGCCCCGGCAGGCAGGGCCCCGGCAGGCAGGGCTCCGGCAGGCAGGGCTCGGCCCGCATCCACCGATGCTGCCGGATCTGGGCGATGGTGATGCGCCTGGCGGGGTCCACCACCAGCATGCGGCGGATCAGGCTCTCACAGTCTGCAGAGGGGCCGAGAGGCTGAGCCAGGGCAACTGGGACCGTGCCTGCGCTCCCACCCACCACCCCACCTGGGCTGGTATGCCAGGGGCCAGGAGCAGGGACTAGGCCATTAGCTCAGTCCTGCCACCCAAGGCGAGGCGCCAGACAGGATCCAGTCCCTGGGGGCTGCCTGCCACACTTGTATCCACCACACAGAGAACCACTTGGGTCCACCCTTCTGCCACGCCCCGTGCCTGAGCACCGACACAGAAAAGCCAGGAGTACCACAGCCAGTGGGTTAGACTCAGAGATGAGGCTGGCACCTGGGCAAGGCTGCTGGGCAGGGACAGAAGAAGCAAGGCACCAGCCTATACAGTGAGGGCACCACCCACCCATCCTGAGAAGGCACCAGGGGCGGGCTTTCTCCTGCGGCCCACAGTAAGCTGGGCCTGAGTCCCAGACTCAACACGGACTCAGAAGCCAGCTGCACAGGGGCTGCAGGAGACACAGGCCCCTGTCCACAGGGGACCCCACGACCCACCTTGAGACATGAAGAAGGGGATGCGGAAGCGGCCCTCCAGCACCCGCTGTCTCAGCGTCGGCAGGTTGGGTCCGTCGAAGGGGAGAGAACCGCAGACCAGAACATACAGCACCACGCCCAGGCTCTGCAGAGGACCACGGAGCCACATCAGCGCCAGCGCCCCAGGGAACACAGCACCCCCAGGGAACATGGCCTCCGGCAGGGGGTCTGGCTCCTACCCAGATGTCCAGCTGGGGGCCTTCATATTCCTTTCCCTCAAAGACTTCCGGGGCGGCATACGGGGGGCTCCCACACCATGTGGAGAGAGGCTCTCCTGACTTGTAGAAATTCCCAAATCCAAAATCTGAGAGGCAAAGAAACCGATGGATGAAGTTAAACCACGCATGGCAAGGGGCTGCGGTTTCAGAGCATGTCGGGAAGCTGGGGCGGCTTACGGGCACGCTCCCACCTCAGGGCCTCCATGCCTGCCAGCCTGATGCCCCTGCCCCCACCCTTGGGCCCGGAGCCTCCATACCTGCCAGCTTGATGTCCATGTTGCCATCCAGCAGCAGGTTCTCGGTCTTGAGGTCCCGGTGGACGATGTGGTGGTCGTGACAGTACTCCACGGCCGACAGGATCTGCCAGAACTTCTTCCGCGCCTCGTTCTCACTCAGGTGCCCGTTGGAAGTCAGATAATCTGAGGAACCACAAAATAAGCTAGAGCCCCAGGGCAAAGCCCCCAGCACCCAGGAGGGCCTGGAGACACCTCACGGTCCCAGGACGCGTGGGCCCAAACACCAGTTGCGCAAATCCAGACACGATCATGCCATTTTCTTTCAATGGATATTAAAAACGAGTGTGGCTTACCAAACATTTCTCCGTTTTTAGCAAATTCAGTAACGATGTAAAGCATGTCCTTTGTTTCCATAACCTAAAGAAGAGAGACCTGAGTTTAACCACACAGAAAAGGCAGACGCCAGCGCTACCAATAACCCACCAGAACCCCAGCAAATTTTTAACTTCTCCAGGACAAAGGCATTCATCATTTAAAAATGCAAAGAAAAAGAAAAACTTCTGCAATTAAAAAAAAAAAATACAGGAAATTCCTACTCACAAAGACGGCTTTAAAAAATCAGAGGTGAATTCCTCACTGACTATCCTGATACACCTTTGCTCTTACAAAAAAGCCTAAATATATTAGAATTCTCCTCTGTGGTCATATTTAATTCAAGTCACCTCACCTACAACTTGAGACTGCTTAGGTCGGGTGTGGTGGCTCACACTTGTAATCCTAGCACTTTGGGAAGCCAAGGCAGGAGAGTCGCCTGAGCCCAGGAGTTCGAGACCAGCCTGGTCAACATGGCAAGACCCAATCTCTACAAAAAAGACAAAAACTAACTAGGTGTGGTGGCAGGTGCCTGTAATCCCAGCTACTCAGGAGGCTGAGGCAGAAGGATCATTTGAACCCGGGAGGCGGAGGTTGCAGCGAGCCGAGATCACACCACTGCCCTCCAGCCTGGGCAACAGGGCAAGATTCTGTCTCAAAAAAAAACAGAGACAAAATTATAAATAAGGGTTACAGAGGAGGAGACTGCTAGAAGTCTGCTGGGCTTTATAGAAGGCTAGCAGGCAACAGACTATTCCAGTCGACGGTCAGAGCCACCTGAATAAGAGAGAACGCATGCCCCATTCCCACTTGCTTTATTGACAGGACGAACCAGGCTGTGAGAAGCCGGCTGTGCCAGGTCAGTTGAGGTGGGCTGCTCGGCGCACAGCCCATCACTCAGCATGAAGCCACGTGACAGCCGTGCCAATGCAGCCTTTCAAAGTTCATTTATTGATCAATAACTTTATTTTGCTTAAAAAAAGATTTAAAATATAACTTATGTCTGTGAGTACTGAAAATTTTTGGAGAGGGTGAGACAATATATTCTTATGAAAAAAGATTTCTTTGGGTTCAAAATATACAGTTACTCCTTTAAAAAGATGTTTTGTGCTGGGCGTGGTGGCTCACGCTGGTAATCCCAGCACTCTGGGATTACCCAGGCAGATCACTTGAGGTCAGGAGTTCGAGACCAGCCTAGCCAACGTGGCGAAACTCCATCTCTACCGTAAATACAAAAATTGGGCAGACATCACGGCCTGCGCCTGTAGTCCCAGCCTCTTGGGAGGCTGAGGGAGGGAAATCGCTTGAACCCAGCAGGCAGAGGTAGCAGTGAGCAGAGACTGCACCACTGCCCTCCAGCCTGGCTGACAAAGCGAGACTCCATCCCCCGCTCCAAAAAATGCTTCAAAGATAGCTGCTTTGAACTGTAAATCTAGTAAGCAAAGTGTTGTATAAATTTTAGCAGTTTGGCAAGAATTTTAACTGCACCTGTGTGTGGTGGGATGACTCGAAGGCCACCGCTCACCCTGTCCCCAACTGAAGAAAGGCAGGAGGAGGAAAAGAATTCAGAGTCAAAGTGTTTGAACTTTTTAAAAGCCTAAAAAAAAGGGGAACGTGTCTCAGCAGGGTTCTGGAGCCCTGGCCAGCAGAATGAAAATTAGACACTAGCAGCCTGGCACAGCGGCTCACGCCTGTAATCCCAGCACTTTGGAGGCGAAGGTGGACAGATCATGAGGTCAGGAGATCGAGACCAGCTTGGCCAACATGGCAAAACCCCGTCTCTACTAAAAATACAAAAATGAGCCGGGTGTGGTGGCAGGCACCTGTAGTCCCAGCTACCCAGGAGGCTGAGGCAGAAAAATCGCTTGAAGCCGTGAGGCAGAGGTTGCAGTGAGCCGAGATCGCACCACTGTACTTCAGCCTGGGCGACAGAGGGAGACTCTGTCTCAAAAAAAAAAAAAAAGAAATTAGACACTAGCGTCAAAACCAGAGGAATAAAAGTCATTGCTACACCACTGAATTCTATCATCTTCAAATAGTTAAGAATCCCGAACAGCAGCCGTAAGTAAGTGTACCCCCAGCAAAGGCCTCCAGCACCAATCACATGGGCAATCTGTTTCTTTAACAGAGCTAATTCCACACAATGGGCAAAGGGGAAGAATAGGAAGAAAAGGAAGGTACTGCCATTAGAGTTCAGCCCTTGAGCAAAGTCAAAAACAAAACCAGCTCAGCCCACTCCCGAGGAAATGGGCCGGGCACGCTGCACAGGCAGTGACATCAGCGACCAGGGAGCGCACAACTTAAAGATGACAACAGAAACAAAACACGAACCGGGCGCTTTGGCACGATTCTGCACTGAAAGACGCCCAGTAAACGGCACCACGGTGGGCACAGGCTCCCGCAAGACCGCTACTTTTAATTTAATCTAGTGCAGAGGCTTAGAGGGATCACTTCAAATCTTAATTCTCTCTCCTACCACACTGTACACCGAGCCGTCCCAATTGCACAACACAACCACATCCCAGAGTCATCTCAGATTCCACTGTGTAAGAATCATCAAGAGGAAGGCCAGCCCAGCACGAATGGATGAACAGCACCTGCAAAGAGCTTATTCTTCTGAAAGAAGACTTGATTTCACCTTTGCAAAAGTGGTCATTTATCATTAGGGAGGTGAAAAGGCTGCTTTGCTGTTCTAATTAAATTAGTACTTATTTCCCGAAGATATAAGTTACTAATTTCAACATGAGAACAAAAATTAAGTCACAAAATAAACCAACAGATGGGCAGAGCGAGGCATGTTCCTAGCTCGGATTAAATGACAAGCTCCTCGCTCTTACTATGGGAAAGTATTTTCATCTCTGTTTTTCACAGAAGAGTTTAAACAGGGAAAACAAACGCTCACAACTGTCCTTGCAAAGATAAACCAATGAAAAACCGGTAAGAACGGCGGGAAGCTTCACTCAAATTTGTCCTTTTACACTAAATGTGTGACCTGTGGCAATACCTATAGATGCATTTATTTTCACAGTAAAGCAAATTTAACAACAGACCTGTACACATTTAAAACTGGATCAAGTTAGGACACTTAATAAAATTCTCATGAAGCAAATCTCAATTGTGATCCAAAAACAATAAAATAATTGTAAATATATCTGCACAGTCTATAGAAAACTCAATCTATTTACCTTACACAACCAAATACCCAACTTCCACACACCCTCCAAAAGGGAAGCCACCTTCAGAAATTGCAGACTTACATTGTTGAAAATAAAATAGAACACATTTGCCAGGATTAGCAAGACAACCTGAGCCCTTACCTGGTAAAGCTTTATGATGTGTGGGTGGTTCAGAAGCTTCATTAGCTGAACCTCACGATAGATTTTCTCCAAGTTGCTTGAATCTAATCGTGTTTTATCAATTATTTTTATTGCAACCTACAGATTTTAAAAAGAAAAAGGATATTTTGTGTTTTTTTTAAAAAAAACCTCAACCTAATTTACACATTTCATTTTTTGCGAGATAATTTCTCAACACTTTGTCTCCAAAATGTCATAAGAAGTTAAGAAAACATAACCAAGTAACCACTAACGTTATTTAAAGTAATCGGAGCTAAGTAAGAGCTTTTTAAGCATCTACAGTCTCACTTTACAGGGCTCAGCTGAGTCCAGGAACCACCGCACTCTCAGGATGGTTCTTTATTTGCCATTATCCTCCCTGCTTTCTCCGAACGTTTGTGCGAATTATGCAGAAACACAATATAAAACATTTTTATTCTTTACCGAACTAAAAAACGGTGACTGTTTACCACGACAATCAAGCCTGGAGCGCTGAATCTGCATGGGGTCCACCTGCCAACGTTGGGGTCGACCCGGGCCCAGTGGGGAAGCCCGGCCCGCTGTGTCCCGCCGCCCCCACTCACCTGCGTTTTGGTGACTCGATGCCGCGCCAGCTTCACCACGGCGAAGTTGCCTTTGCCGAGGGTCCGCTCGATGTCGTAGAAACCCACCCGGAGGGGCTTCTGCTGGCCCTGGCCCGCGGGGTCTGCGCTGAACTCCGACATGATAACCATGGCTCCTCGCGCACCTGCGGGGTCGCACAACGCTCAGAGACCACCAGCGCCCCCGCCGCCTGCGGTCGACTCCATCCGTGCCCGCGGAGCCCCCAGTCCCCACGCCTGCCGCCGCCACTCTATCCACCCGCCCCTCCAGCCCCCGGAGAGGTGTGGACCCGCCCCGGCCGCCCGCAGTCCGCTCCACCCGGACCCCCGACCCCCTGAGCCCCGCGGGGCGCGCGGACCCGCTCCCACACCCGCCCCCGCCGCCCGAGTTCAGTTCCGTCCCGATCCCAGGACCCCTGAGCCCCGCTTCCATCCTCACCCCCCGCCGCCCGCTGTCGGTTCCGTCCCCACACACGACCCCCTCGGCACCTCGGGGCGCGGATTCGCTCCCACACCCGGCCCTGCCGCCCGAGGTCTGCTAGATCCGGATCCCAGGACCGCCCCCAGCCCCGCTCCCACACCCGGCCCCCGCCGCCGCCATCCGTCCCGTCCCCACCCCCGACCTCCCCGGCACCGCCGGGCTCGCGGACCCGCCCCCCACGCCGGGCCCCTCCGCCCGTGGTCGGCTCCAACCCGACCCCCGGATCCCCAGCCCCCGAGCCCCGCAGACCCGCTCCCACCACGGCCCATGCAACAAAGGGTAGCCCGCGGGCGGCGGGGCCACCGACCCGGCCCGCGACCCCCCGCGCGCGGACGATCGGGGACCCTACGCGGTGGCCGCAACCCCGAGCCCCGGCCCGGCGCCCGCGCGGAGCCCCCACGGCGGCCACCCCAGCCCGCCCAGAGCCCGGAGCCCGGAGCCCGCCGCCGCCGCCGCCGCCGCCGCCTCACCTCCGCCGCCCCCGGAGCGCTCAGGCCGGGAAGCCGCCCGCTCGGCCGCTCGCGCTGCTCGGGAGCCTACCGCTCCGGCCGCCGCCGCTGCCGCTGCTGCCGCCTCCGGGGCCGCGCCGCATGTCAGCCCGGAGCCGCCGCGCTCTGCCGCACGCGGCGCCCGGCCCCGCCCCGCCCCGCCCCTCGGGCCCCGCCCCCTGCCCCGCCCCCGCCGCCTGGGCGGGGGCCGCCCATTGACGTCACTTTGACGCCAGAGCGACGCGCGGCCGAGCGCTGGGCGGAGGGAGAGCGGGAGATCGGGCGGTTGCCAAGAGACTGGCGGCTCTGACGCGCGCTGGATGAGGCCGTCGCCCTGGCGACCGCGGGCCGGTGACGTCAGGAGCGCCCGCCGCCCGAGGCCCGCCCGCCTGCGCTCCGCCGGGCGCCCCCTCCCGGGCGCTGGGGGCACTGCGGGCGGCCTGCCCTCCGCTCGCGGGGACTCGGGCCGGTTCCCGAGGGCGCCCTCGGCTCGCCCCCTCCGGGTGGGGACGGCTCTCGGGCGGGGGTCGCCGGGCCTTCCGCGCGGCCCGCGTGGGTCCTGGCTCCCGGTGTCCGGACGTGCGGGGGCCCGGAGGCCTTGCCGGTTCGCTGGCGGGGCGGGCGGCGCGGAGGCCCCCGGGCGCTGCAGGGCGCGGGACACGCGAGTCTCGGCGTCCACGCCCGGACGCCCCAGGCCCCGAGAGGCCGCCTGCGCGCGGGGACGCCGGCCGCTTTCGCTGTTAAAATCTCAGATGTTCGGCAAGTTCGAAACTTGAAACCCGAGGAAGCGCGGCCAGCCGCTCGGGAAGCCCCCGCCGCGCCGCAAGGAGCCTCCCGCCCGCGGCCGGCCGGGCCCCGACCTCGGTGGCACTGGCGTCCCCACGGGCGGTGTTGGAGCCCGGCCGGCCGGCCGCCCGGGAAGGGGGCGGGCGCGCGGGCAGGGGATGGGGGGGCGCGCGGGGGGGGGATGGGGGGGCGCGGGCGGGGGGGGGGGGGGCGCGGGGCCCCTTTCCTGCGCGCGGCTGCTGCCATGTCAGCACCGAAAGCCTTTTCTCAAGGGGACACTGAGTATGGGCGAAGATAAACGTGAGGACCCACTTGGGCATTAGAGTCTGGATCGAGCCTCGAGTCGTGTTTCTTTGTGTTAAATACTTCTCAGAAGTGGGAGCGAGAATTCAGGGAAGTTGGCACAAAACTTGGAACCCTTCTCAGGAGACTGTCCTGCCTTGGCGGACGCCTGGGAGGAGGGCCCGGAGGATCTGGGATGAGAACAGATCTCCCAGTTGCCCCCCTGCCCCCCCTCCCCGCCACACACACGCACTTTTACACACACGCGCGTGCACGGAGGTTATCTGGGAGTCAGTTGGGTTTGAAAGGCTTTCAAAGAAATGAAGAGTCCCCAAGTTTTCCTTAATCGTTCTAAGTGCTTTTTCTTTGTCCCAGGTTTATACACCACGAATACGGGGGAATATTTTTAGTTCCTTTCAGCTAAAGAGTTTACGGGGGCTCTTCTCCCTTCTGGGGTCCCAGCACCCTGTTAGTCTGCTCGGAGGGGAAGTAAGCAGAAGCAGGGCTGGACGGTGGCTCCCGCCTGTAATCCCAGTGCTTTGGGAGGCTGAGGCAGAAGGGATCACTTGAGCTCAGGAGTTTGAGACGGGCTTGGACAACATCGTGAGACCTCACCTCTATAAAATATTTTTTAAATAGCCGGGCATGGTGGTGCATGCCTGTGGGGCAGCTACTTGGGAGCCTGAGCTGGGAGGATGGCTTGGCTGGGAGGTTGAGGCTGCAGTGAGCTGTCATTGCACCCCTGCACCCCTGCGCCCCAGCCTGAGCAACAGAATAAGACCCAGTCTCAAATAAAGATCAAAGGTGGGGTGGGGGAGAAAGCAGGCTTCCCCACCCCTCCCATCCTAGCCAGAGTCTTCCAAAAGGTCTTGGGTATTTGCAAACACCTGGCTGGCTGTTTGGAAACATGTCATCAGCACCAAATAAAAACTGCAGCCAAACTGCATCAGCAGAACAGGTCCCCAAACTCAGGTGCACTTGACCTTTCACCCCGACCCAGTCCTGAGCTTCCAAAACCCGGACAGTCCTGTGCCAACCGTGGCCGTCCTGTTTTTCCTTCCCCTGCCTGGTGGGTGAGGAGCTTGCTCTGCAGAGAAAGGCAGGAAGTGCAGAGGAAAACGCCAAGCTTGGAACGGCTGTCCCCTCTCCCAGTGGGGGAACCCCTGGACCCCTCATCACTAAGTCTGTGCTCCAACCTGCCGGGCCTCTGCCACCTAGTGTCTTTGGTTGTTTTTTGTGTCCTTGACCTCCAGAGGCTGTGTTTCCTTTCAGAAGCTTTGATTGCTTTTCTGTTTTCTGGTCTTCCATGCTTTTAACACATGGGGAGAAAGAAAGTGTGAGGCTAAGGCTGCAAGCAAATGACTGGAGGAGCTCCTCTCTGAGCGTGATGGAAGAAACGCTCTCAAAGTCTGCAGGAATGGCACTTTATTATTATTTTTTTTGCATATTATTACAGATTTGTGGGAAGCAGTAAGTTGGTTTTCCTTTCCATGCAGAATTTCTTCAGCCTGTCTTATGATTTCTGTGTTTCTGGAGTTCATCTTCTGTCTTGGGTCTTAACACTCGAAACCACAACAGGAAATGGGTCTTTAATATTCATAGTTCTAGCGCTGGCCACAGGCATGTCATAAAACTCCCAAATCCATAAACGCAGAGACTGAAGCGTGGGGCAGCATTTTTACAAAGGCATGGGTGCCCAGCTGTCCCCAGCGCCGCCCTCCCTGAGGAAGGAATCTCCCCGTGCAGCCACAAGTGAGCCGGGCCGTTCCCTGACCCCCCCTCCCCTCTGTGGTGCCCGTCTCTGTCCTCCTGGATGCTTCAGGTGGTTTTGTCCTTTTGGCTTCAGCCTAGTGGCTTTAGGTGCCAGAAAATCAGATTAACCTCTGCAGCAGTACCCTTCTCAGGGACCTGGAGGCCACCTTGGTCATTCTGCCCCACTGTATCTGGAGAGCTTGACAGACAGACATGTGTGCACCAGGTCAGGAATTCACGGCCCTGGCCTGGGAAGGGCAGGTGGGAGAAAAGCCCCCAGTCCTCTCCACCCTCGGGGAATGGCCCATTTGTCCACAGGTTAACTCAGGAACCACAATGAACAGGTCAAACCAGAGACTGCCCAGTCCCAGCATCCACCCGAGGGAGTGGCCTCTGTTGCCTCCTACCCCAGCTCCCAGCTGACGCAGCTGTGTGGGTCTGACTGCTCCCAGGGCCCCTCCCCATCTCAGCACCCACTTTCAGGCCAGGTCTTCCACAGGCCAGTGCGTTTTCCTGATATTTAAGCAGGGCTGTGGGAGATCAAGGCTGCTTAAATGGATTATGAAGACTAGCAAAACACAGCTCACTCTCGCGTCCCGACAGGGAGCGAGGCGCAGGGACCTGGGCAAGGAGGTCCTTGGGGCCTGGGGATGTAACTAGGGTAGGGTGTTAGGATTGGAGGGGCTAGAGGGGCGGCTTCAGGTCTGCAGAGCAGAACTGGGACCAGCAGAAACTTGCCTGTTCACGAGCCAGCTGGCCCTCCCCACTCCAGCCCTCTAGGGTTTCTGGTTCCGGTTTCTGCCACTGCTGTTAGTGAGGAATTATTCATGTGGCCAATGCGTTTTCTTGATACTTAAGCAGGGACGTGGTAGAGATCAAGGCTGAGGACCCAAGAGGCCTTTGGGTGTCTGCCTTCCTGACCCATATGCTGAAGTTGGAGGGCAGGGAAGTGGGGGTACAGGTGGGGGCCAGCCCCAGTGCGAGTCAGCCAGGCCCCAACAGAGCCATGGGTTGACCCAGGGCGGGGGATGCTCACTTAGGAAGAGCACCATGGACAGCCTGGCTGGGGTCCGCCCTGTGCTGAGCAGGCAGCTCTGGAGTAAACCACACACTGCAGGTGGAAGGAAACCACGTCTGCAAATGGAGCAAAGGTCCCCAGAGGTGGAGCAGAAGCCTCTGGGATGCTGCAGCCTCATGCAGACTCAGGGGACCAGTACTGGGGCCCAGAGCAGGCTGCAGGTGCTGGCCATGCCCTTTATCCTGGGCACCCTGCCAGGGCCGCACAGAGCACGGCTCCCGGGAGGTGGAGATGTCTGAGTGGCGGCTCTCATCTCAATATTGCCGGGTGACCTGCTGGCTGCTGGCGCAGAGCACGGTAAACACTCTTTTTTTCTTTTTTGGTTACTGTTTACTCATTCAAACAAATGTGTGAGTTTCTGTCATTTGCAAGAAGTGTGCTAGCTGCCATGAGTCAGCAGGTGGACATGGGTGAGCATGGCCAGACTGTGCCGAGACATGTTGACAGGCAGACATGCTTCAAAGGTCACCGTGGGAATGGACGGGTCCCCGGAGGGAGGTGAGATGGTGCCATGCGAGAGTGAGTTTGGAGTCGTCCTCTAGATGTACACAAAGGCTCGGGAGGCCCTGCTATGTGTCAGGTGCTCTGTGAAGGTTGTGGGCACACTGGGAGGGACCCAAGGCACCTTCTCTCGAGGACCGCCCTTTCCAGTTACGGAGACACGAACAGCACGAACGATGAGTAAGAAAAGAAATCTGGGTGGTGGAAGAGTGCTGGCAGGAAAGCCGTCTGGAAGGAGCTGCTTCTGGGCAGCTCCAAGGGATTTGCCGGGCATAGACTGAGCACGAACCTGCCCTGAGGACACCGACTGCTCCAGGAGAGGGAAGAGGTGAGGCCCGGCAGGGGCACGGGCAGGAGGCAGCACCCACACCTTCCCTCTCTCAGTGCTGAGCAGAGGTTCCCAGCAGAAGGGAAAGAAGATCAGAAGCCAAGATTGGGAAGACAAGCCGGTGGGAGCACTCAGCACCATCACCATGCATCTGCAGTCCTCTGCCCAGCGCCTGCCTTTCTGCCTGGGGTGCATGTGGAACAGGCACGGACTGTCCCAGCTTCAGGCATTGGGTACTGCCAGGCAAGGATGACAGGGAAAGGGAGGCAGGGACTCAGGCAGTTGGAGCAGGGCTGAGGAGGAAGGAGCAGGGACAGGAAGCGGGTGGCAGGAAGGAGTGTGGGGCCTGTGGGTGGAAGGTCCTGGTGGCAGAGGTTGAGGCATTCCTCTTGTGCATCTCACAGCCCAGAGAGGCCAAGCACAGACCATGGGGGAGAGGAGAGGACCCCCATCTGGGGGCAGGTTCTTGGGGTGAGGGCTGAGGAGACACTGGCTCTCACTGAGGCTTCCGGATGGATCTCTGTCCATTTCAGCTGCATCTATGGGAAGAAGATGAAATGCTCCCTCCACTGCTGGTCTTTTCTCATAAAGCAGGATTTTTTCTAAGTGTAAAGATTAGTAGAAAAGGTTCCACAGAAAACCAAGAAAGTGAGCATGTGAAGATGAAAACAAAAAGCACTGGAAATGCTCCTCAGAGCTGAGGTTTTCTCACCCACCTTTTATTAACACAGGATGAGGCATCCTGCCTTGTCCAGCTTTAGGTAGGAAGTGTCTTGCCAGATCACCAAATGCCAGGCAGAACCGTAGCTGAAGCCGTCTGCCTAGAGTTCCACCGTGGCAATGTTCAGCATCCCTACCCAGCAGCCCCGCACGCACGGCAGCGTCGAGGGGCCCTTTTCTCTTCATCACACGGACTGAAGGCCCCTTGGAAACAGATCACACAGCTCAGCCCGAGACTGCGGCCCAGCCTCTCTCACTGCCCCAGCGCCATGCGGACATTTGCCCCTTGACGGACCATTTCTCCATACTGCATGTGCCTTGTTGAGACAGCCTGGCTGGCTGAGAGCCATCGGCATTGAGACTGGATGCCCAGCCGGGTGCCCACAGGCCAGTACCACCTGAGAAGGAGGGGTCTCTGGAGGCCACAGGCAGAGCCACTGAGATGGATTTTTAGGCAGAGGGCCCCAGATGCCTCCTGGGACCCCCGGCCTGGCTGCCAGGAAGGGTCTGTGAGCTACAGACTAGGGAGCTGAGTCCCTGGGTTGCCAAGGCAACATGGAAGCCCCTGACTTTGAGCAGAACGCAGGGCCCTAGGGACCGCCACAGCCCCTGCAGTGGAGCCCGCAAAGGTGTCATTCTTTCTGATCCGGCTCTTGTGGTTTTGGGTGGTATCATTGTTTAGGAAGAAAACACATTGGCTGTGTATGGCATGAGCAAGTACAGACGTCACTGGGATCGGCTAATGAAGATGACAGAGGATTCTAAAGTGACTCGGGGATGCCGTGATGGGGACAGGCTGGGTGGCATCAGCACACTGCTGTCATGCTGACATTTCCACTGCAGTCCCTGTTAAGCCAGAAAGAACAAAAGCATGCTAGGGAAAATAAGCATGGCTTTCTTGTGAAACAGCTCATTTCAAAACTACTGACCACAAGCTCGCAGTCCGACATTGGGCAGAGCCTCTTGGGACCAGCTGGACCAGGAAGAAGGTCCAACCAGCCTTTCCTCAGGGCCTGGACTCTCTGGGTAACCCCAAGGCCTGGAAGAAAGTTTCCAGATCCTTCTTTGCACAAATGAACGCAGATTTGAAATCAGCAAGAAGGTTCAGAACCTGGGCCCACAGGACTGGAACCACGGGAGTCTCAGATCCTCAAACCGGCTGGGTTTGCTTCAGTTTCCTCAGAACCAGCGTGCTGGTGCGCAGCTGGTGGGACGGGCCACCTGGGTTTCTAGGGACGATGTCCCGACAGCAGAGGTGAGATTTCACAGAATGGAGGATGTGACATGATCTGTAACGAATCCAGCAGAAGCTCCGGCACTTAGAGAGAGAATGGAGGCCTGGGTGTCCCGGCCCACCTCATTGTTCCCTCTCCTGGAGCAGTCTGTGTCCATGGGGAAGGTTCTCACTCAGTCCATGCCTGGCAAGTCCCATGGAGATGCCAGGCTGATCCTGGAACAAGGGCTGGCTGGAGCTGGCTCACAGGTCTGGGGCTGGTCAGCAGCAGGGCAGTGGGAAGAAGTGAGCTTTGGACTCCTCTACCTGGCTCATAGCCGAGCTCCAGCTGTCCCTGCTGGGCACCCCTGGTGGTGGTGTCACCAGCCTGGGCCTCCGTTTCTTTTTCCTTTTTTTTTTCTGAAAGACAGTCTTGCTCTGTCACCCAGGCTGGATTACAGTGGCTTACAGGCACGCACCACCACACCCAGCTAATTTTTGTATTTTTAGTAGAGACAGAGTTTCGCCATGTTGGCCAGGCTGGTCTTGAACTCTTGACCTCAGGTAATCTGCCCACCTCCCAAAGTGCTGGGATGACAGGTGTGAGCCGCTGCACCCGGCCTTTGTTTCTTTATGGACAGTGTGCGGTCCCAGCATCCTGAAGCGGGTGTGAGGTGCGAGTGGGCAGCCTTAGGGTGGGCCCTGCTGCTGCCCTTGCCCCTGCGCTCCTAAGCTGGCCACGTGCTACTCTGCTGCTCTTCTGGGTGCTTTTTCTTCTTTTTAAACCAGGCTTGATTGGCTTAGGAAGAAACAGGAGACACCATGTACCATGCAGTTAAAAATAAAACTCAGATTAAATCAATATTGAATTCAGTCCTGTCCTGGCTTCCTAGGGCTGCGGAAATGCAAACTGGAGGGTTTAAAACCACGGCGACTTATTCCCTCCCAGTTCTGGAAACTAGATGCCCAAATGCGTGTTGAGGGGCTGAGCTCCCTGCAGGCTGTGGGGAAGGACCCATCCCACGCCTCTCCTGGCTGCCAGTGGCTTGTAGACGCCTCTCTCCAGTCGCTGTCTCTACCACCGTCTCCACATCTTCCCGTGGCCTCCTTGCAACGACAGCCATTGGAGTGAGGGCCACTCAAGTCTAGTCTGACTTCACTCCATTTAACTGATTCTATCTACAAAGGTCCTATTTCCAAATAAGGTCACATTTTGAGCATCCAAGGGGATGTGTTTTGGGGAGACTGGATTCCACCAGCACCAGCATCAGGGAGGGTGGGGCACGGAGATGACGCCAAGCCCAGGGTGCGCGCCCTGGAGGGGCTCGGGCGAGGGTGGGCCGGGCTGCTCTGAGGCGTGAGCTGCGTGGGTACATCTCGCTCGCAGGGGCCGTGGATTCAGGGAGGGTGGGGAGGAAACTGCCCAGAAGGGGAGACACCAGCTCAGTGGTGAGGCTGGTAAGAGGCCTCTAGCAGAAGGGGCAGCTGGGCAGGGCAGAGGTGTGGGAGCCACACAGCAGAGGACATGGTCCACCCAGGCTCCTCGCCCTGCCTTCGCCTTGGGCCCCAGACTAGACTCACCCTGACAACGCCTGCTCCCCATCTGCCGTCTCTGGGGACCCCTCTGGGTTCCCCCACTCATAGAGAATGCCGAGGAGTTCAGGATAGGACAAGCACATGTCCCTCAAGGCTGCTGTGGCGACGCCCAAGACCTGATGTCTGAGCTCTTCTCTAGACTGGCTGGTCACCCACCTGCTGCCTCCAAAACCAGATAAGAGAAGGTGGGGGAGAGGGTCAGGAGCCGCTCCGGCCCAGGAGCAGAAGCCCCCCGTGGCGGCCTCAGTGTGGGCCTCCTGCAGGCTGTACTAGAGGGGTCACAGCAGTCCTCACCCAGGGGCCACGCCATCCCAACAGGAGACCACCAGAGGCCCCGTCCTACGTTTTGGAGCGTGGACAGCCAAATTGGGTCATTCAGAACCAACCCGGTCACTTTGGAGGGAATGGGCTGTGCCCCATCCTCCACGCAATACCGGGCCAAGGGCAGCAGGACTAAGGGGCCCCTGGGAGCTCTCTCCTGCACCCAGCCCCGGCCAGCTCTCCCGCAGGCCTCTCTTCTTAGGTGAGGCTGAAAAGGTGGGTCGAAGGCAACAACCCCAGAGCCTCTGGCCGCTCCTACCGGTGCCGGTGCTGGAGAGCGAGTGTGTAACAGGGTCAGAGTTTCAGTTTGGGAAGAGGGGAAAGTTCGGAGATGGATGGTGTGATGGTTCCCTAACAGTGTCAGTGCACTTAATGTCACTAAACTATGGTTTACATTTCATGTTATGTGTATTTACTGCAATAAAACAATTTAAGCCAGGTCCAAGAGTCCAGCAGGAACCAAAAGGACCTCCCAGTAACTCCCTGCCCTGTCCTTAGAAACCCAAGCCCCCTCTGGCATGGAGAGAGGCCTAGCACAAGAGGCTGGCAGTAGGCTGGGCCTTGGCACCCCACCTGCGGCCCTGCCTGGGCCCCACATCTGTGAGGGCTACACCAGGTGCCCCCAGGAGCTCCGAGTTCTCAAGAGACACTTTAGCTTTCTCATCCCCACAACCTCGTTCCCTCCATTCTGAGTGCCTCCCCTGAACCTGACACATTCTCCCAGTGGGAGCTATGCTCTCCCCCACCCCAGCCTGATGACGGGTCCTGCTGCTGCCCTGATACCCTGGCACTTCAGGCATCTGCTAAAAGGGCCCAGAACCAGGAACACAGGTGCTTCTGAGCAAGGCCCAGCTGCTCCTCCAGACCAGGCTTGGGCCAAGCTCAACCGCAGAACCACCACCAGCTGCTGGAGGATCAGGGCAGGGGTCGGGCTGTGACAGCCACCCATTACTTTCTCCTAATCACACCTGAACAAGTGAGCACATTCTCCTGCCAGATACCAGCAGCCAGACAGCTAGTGCCCCTCCAGCCTAGGAGCGCATCTTCCTCAGACGTGTGCCTGCACTGCCACACACGTGGTGCTGGACAGACCTGTGTACCGGGGGTGGTATGTGTCTGTGTGTGCACCAGGCATGGTGTGTGTATGTGCTTGCTAGGGGTGGTGTGTTTGTGTGGGTGTGTCTGTGTGCCAGGGTGGTGTCTGTGTGTGGGTCTGTGTGCACCAAGGGTGGTGTGTGTGTGTCTGCAAGTGGGTCTGTGTGTATGTGTCTTTGTGCACTAGGGGTGCTGTGTGTCTGTATGTGTCTGTGTGCTGTGTATCTGTGTCTCTGTGTGATTCTGTGTGTGCACTGGGGATGCTGTGTGTCTGTGTGTGCACCAGGGGCAGTGTGTGTGTCTGTGTGCACTGAGGGTGCTGTGTGTGCGCACTGGGGACAGTATGTATGTCTGTGTGTGTGTGTTGGGGTGCTGTGCATGTCTGTGTGTGTGCATCTGTGTGTGTATGTGTGTGCGCTGGGGGGAGTCTGTGTGGGGATGTGTCTGTGTGCTGGGAGTGGTGTGTGTGTGTGTGTGTCCCACGCTGTGGTCAGCTCTGCCCCTCTCTGGGGACTTGCTGGGTCGGAACCCAAGGGCCTCAGCCACTGCTGACGAAGGGGAAACGTCTTTCTTGGGGTCACTGTCAGGACTCCTGACTGCACTGCGGGCGCTGATGAGGGGGGACACTGTTCCTCCCTGGAAGGGTGTGGCCCCTTGGAAAGCCCAGGCAGGAGAAGCCGGCCACAGCCAGGCTGCCCGCCAAGAGCTTCCCAGGCCCTAGGTCCCGGCCAGAGGCAAGTGCACGCGGCAGCAAGGGCCTGATTGGCCACTGTGAGTCATGTGACACCCAGTGAGTGGGCGTGAGCACAGCCCTGACTGGCCGCTGCTGGGCCACGTGACTGCCAGCTGCGAGCCTGATTGGCCGCGGTGCGGTCACGGCGCCTGGCTGAGGGGTTGTGGGCGAGCGCAGCGGCTCCCTGCGCTGGCCATGGGCTGTGGCGGCTGCCATGTTCCCGCAGCGCCCCCAGGGAGCTCTTCCACAAGGGTCCCGCACGGAGGGAGGCCTGGAGGGTCCCTGGAGGACCCTGGAGGGTCCAAGCCTCTCGCAGCCTCCATGGAAGAAGGGCTGGGCTGCCTGGAGCGTCCCGGGGCTAAGGGGGAGCCGGAGCCTGGCAAAGCCCGGGGGTCCTGCCCGGGGTCGCCCACCTTCCTTCCCCCGCCAAGCTCCCCGCCAGCCCCGCGCGCCCAGGCTTCAGGCCTGGGGAGGGCGACATGATGCACACAGGCCTGGCCCGACACGCCTCTCAGGACCACGGGGCAGGGAGCGCGTCTCACAGCTCGGGGACCTCGGGGGCCTGGCCTGGGCTTCTGCCCTCCATGCCCTCCAGGAAGGGGCGCTCCCTGTCCCCGGGACTGCCCCGTGAGCCGCTCGAAGTGACCTGGTGGCGGCTGCAGAAGCCCAGCTTCTCGCCTGAGCCTGCCCCCAGCCCGCGGGTGACCTGGAGCCAACCTCCCCACCTCCCCGGGTGTAGGTGTCCCTTCACACTCAGCATTCGCACGTGGTGGGGACTGGGGGGAAATGCAGCAGCGGAGGGAGGAGGAAGACGGGTACGCTGCTTTCTATGCCCGGGTGGGGGAGCCTCCGTGGCTGCACCATGTCCTGGAGGGTTTTAGGAAAAGACTGTGTTTGCTTTGCCCCTAGATATCACTAAGAAACACTATGTCCCCTAATTGCTCTTTGGGGGAGGTTGACTTTTTTTTTTTACCTTGAGACGGAGTTTGGCTCTTGTTGCCCAGGCCGGAGTGCAGTGGTGCGATCTCTGGGCTCACTGCAACGTCTGTCTCCCCGGTTCAAGTGAGTCTCCTGCCTCAGCCTCTCGAGTAGCTGGGATTACGGGTATGCGCCACCACATCCGGCTAATTTTGTATTTTTAGTAGAGGCAGGGTTTCTCCATGTTGGTCAGACTGATCTCGAACTCCCGACCTCAGGTGATCTGCCCACCTTGGCATCCCAGACTACAAGCTGGGATTACAGGCATGAGCCACTGTGCCCGGCCTTTTTCTTTTTCCTTTTTCTTTTTCCTTTTTTTGAGATGGAGTTTTGCTCTTCTTGCCCTTTTCACTCTTGTTGCCCAGCTGGCGTGGCACAATCTCGGCTCACTTCAACCTCTGCCTCCCGAGGGCAAGCAGTTCTCCTGCCTCAGTCTCCCAGAGTGCTGGGTTACAGGCCGTGCCACCATGCCTGGCTAATTTTTGTATTTTTAGTAGAGACAGGGTTTTGCCATAGTGGCTAGGCTGGTCTTGAACTCCTGATCTCAGATGATCCACCTGCCCCGGCCTCCTAAAGTACTGAGATTGCAGGTGTGAGCCACCGTGCCCGGTCATGTCCCATAATTGGAACTGTGCTACCAAATTTATATTTTATAAATATATAGTTTTAAAATGTTTTATTCCAGTTTGTAGCAAAGATGGCACTATGGTTTGAAAGTGTCCCGCAAAGTTCATGTGTTGGAAGCTGGATCCCCAATGTGGTGGTGTTGGGAGATGGGGTCTCCTGTGACTGGGTTACAGGGGCACAGCCCTCACAAGTGGAGTGATATTTGATGAGGGTAGATTCGCGCTACATTTGTTGGCCTTTGTTGGACATGATTACATCTTGGATTTTCAGTGACTTTGTTTCTTGACATTAGTTTCAAGCAAAAGTTAGTGTGCATTAGGGATATGGAATCTTAAAACTTTTTTTCCTGATGATAAAATGGAATATGTGACTATTATAAAAACACATATGAAAATAATAATGTTAATACATAAGAAATAATAATAAAGTTCAGATAATCCATAATTCTACCACTCAGATTTCATCACTCAATATTTTGGTGGATTTTTTTCTAGTTAAATATATGTCGTAAAACTTTTTTTTAAAAATCTGGATTGTACCCCATATGAACAGTCTTATATCCTGTTTTTGTTTATAGAAAGAGGATTCCATGTATCATATATAATTTAAATACATTATTCTAAATGTCTAAAATCTCATGTTTAACATATAACATTCCCATTTATTTAACATTTTTATTTGAAGACATTTGCTGTTTCTACACATTACTGTACACAATGTTATTGTGAGCATCTTTTCCAAAACTCTGAATTCCTATATGAAATTTTTCCTTAGGATAAAGCCTTAAAGATGGAATTACCAAGTTAAAGAGGATAAAGTGTCTTAAAGTCTTTGATCCGTATGCTGCCAAACTGCTGGGGCACCGCTGACCTTACACTGGGCCAGCATTTAAGAATTTTCATTTTAAAAATATTGTGCTAAGTTCCGAAGTGGAAAATAATATCTGTATTAGTTTCCTAGGGCGGCCATAACAAAGCATTAAAAACTAGGCGACTCCAAACAACGAGATGCACCTTGCACAGTTCTGGAGACGGACGTCTGAAATCAAGGTGTGGACAAGGCCACGCTCCCTCTTCAGGCTCCTGGGGAGATGCCTTTCACACCTCTTCCAGCTTCTGGAGGTTCTCAGGGACCCCTGTCAGTCCTTGGCTTACAGACCCTCATCCAGTCTCTGCCACTGTCTTCAGATGGTCCGGCTCTTCCCGGGGCCTCCCTCACCTCTTCTTATAAGGACGCCAGTCATTCTGTTTAGGGCCCAGCCTCCTCCAGGGTGGTCTCCCTCTAATGACAGCTGCAACCACCCTATATCCAAATAAGGCCATGTTCTTAGGGACTGGGGTTTGGGACTAACATATCTTTCAGTCGGGGGACACAGTTCGATCCGTAATAGCATGCATTTACTGTAATGTATAATTCTTGGATTTCCTTATGAAAAGTGATTCTTTTCATGTTCATTGGCCATTTGTGTTTTTTGAGTATCAGTTCTTATGTTCTGCCTCGTTTTCTATTAGTGGGTCTCTGTCAAGCCTCCCTTTGTTGTGAGGGGCAGAAATGCAACTGAATCTGGCTCCAGCTGAAAGGAAAGTTGGTGGTTCACACAAATAAGGGACTCAGGGTCCTACAGGCTTCAGGCTGCGCTAGACCCAGGCTCACACGGTGTCTGTCTATTCTTCACCACATGCCTCAGTTCTGCTTCTGCTCCTTGCCTTGGCTTGCTCTCAGGCAGGCTCATTCCAGTTTGGAGCAAAGATGGTGCTGTGGTTTTAAAGTGTCCCCCAAAGTTCATGTGCTGGAAGCTTGATCCCCAGCAAGGTGGTGTTGGGGGGTGGGACCTAATGGGAGATGTTTGGGGCACAACCCTCACCAGTGGGATGAGGGCAATTAATGCCATTATCTCAAGAGTGCCTTCCTTATAAAAGGACGGGTTGGCTCCATCTTGCACTTGCTCTCTCTCTGTCTCTCTCTCTCTCTCTCTGTGTGTGTGTGTGTGTGTGTGTGTGTGTGTATTCTCTCACTTTCTCATTCTGTCTTGCCCTTCTGCCTTCCACCTTGGGAAGCCACAGCAAGAAGGCCCTGCTCTTGGACTTCCCAGCCACCGGAGTCATGAACCAATGCATCTCTGTTCGTTATAGATTACTCAGACTGTGATATTTTGTTATAGATACATAAACCAGACTGAGACAGGCAGCCAACATCTCACCAGCTCACAGTCTACAGAAAAAGCATATGTTTTCCCTGATAGTTCCAGCCACTGTCCCAGGGAGGCCCTTCGTTGCCAGGTTTATGTCATGTTTAATCTCTGAAGGTGAAGAATATAGGTCAGCACACCCAAACCATCTGGACTAAGGGCAGGAGGGGATGGTTCCTGGGAGCTATGACAAATGAAGGAGCCACAGGCTCATTTGC
The DNA here is from genome assembly GCF_009761245.1 of Sapajus apella. Classification (NCBI taxonomy): domain Eukaryota; kingdom Metazoa; phylum Chordata; class Mammalia; order Primates; family Cebidae; genus Sapajus; species Sapajus apella. Next base: position 3,045,738 of record NW_022436948.1, on the reverse strand, counting down.
ATGGGCAAAATCAAAAGATGGACCCCCAGTAGGGAAATGCTTTTCTTATTTATTCTGAGAACTCTTTATATATTAAAGGTATGAATGCTTTACGTCTTTCTTCCACATGTTTGTTCCTTAGCGATTTGTCTCTGTGGGTTTTTACAGGAGGCTCATAAACGCTGTTTTATGAGTGTGTCATTCCTGGAGCACACCTGCCGTATAGCATCATTGCATCATAACGCCCACCAGGAGCAGATTGCCAGGCCACATTCTCTGGGTGTGAGCAACAACAACAAGAAAACCCGTGGCTAGTACTTCAGTCAACAAATTGGCATTCGAAAGCATGTCAGCGTTAGTACAGACGTCATCGGTGAATGAGAAAGCAAAGAGCCCGTGGCCGCACCTAATAAAAGGCCAGCAGGGAGACAAAAGTACTGTGGTTGTGCAATGATGGGACAGAATGCTGAGGGTCACTAGTCCAGGTGCAGTTTTGAGTCCCCACGCCATCTTACAAATGTGATAAGGAATGTAACTTTGAACTCAATAACCTTTTCACCAGGCTGTCAACTAAAGGCAAATACAATGGGTGGCCTGAACCCTGCCAGAGACAGGCACTGCCGGCCGCCCTCTCTCCAGGCAGGGTGGAGCACCCTGAGTGCTCAGTGGGCTTCCTGGCCCTCAGTCCCCAGACGGTGAGGGTCCCCATCCTGCTGGGTGCCCCCCACCCCAGCTCCTGCGCCACATGGTCACGGCTGTAGAAGCAGAATCCAGACCCTAAGGAGGGGTTTATTTGTCATCTTCCAACTCAGGACCCCTGGGCCAATCACAGCAGCCTCAGTCTCAGTTTCCCTCTTCTTCATTTCCTGTGTACTCCAGGGACCTCCCGAGGGATGTTCCCTTCCCAGATGAGGCTGAAGTAAACCCTGGCATGCAGGTCGGGTGGGGGAGCCCTTGAGGGGACAGGCCTTGCTACAGCCATCAAGCCCTCAACAGTTTGAAAGGATGAGCAGGAGGGCGACAGAGGCACGGTTGGGCTCCATGGAGTGGGGTGGGGCTGGATTCCAGTAACGGAGCCCCAGGGTGGGAAGAACAGAGCACCTCCCCTGCGTGGGGAGGGCACCCTATCCCCTGCACAGACCTCGCCTGCCCACTCCACTGCTTTTGGTCCAGGGGAGCCAGGCCTGGAAGGATGTGGTGGGTGTCGCTAGCTCCGGGTAACTCCTTTTATGGGGAAACTTTGGAACTTCATCTGAGAAAACCCTGTGCTAACCAGGGCCCCGCCTCTGGCCAGGGCAAGACAAGGAAGCCGTGCAGTCTTCAAGGCTGTTGTTCCCAGGACGGTGCTGTTTCCTGTGACAGCTTCAGCACTCGGAACTCACCCTGGCATGAAGGAGGCTCACACGGCACACGTGTCAAAGGAGCTGATGGGTGATTTAATTAGTGAACAAATTATTTCCAAGCAAAGAGCCCCCATCTCTCCGTGCGTGCCTGCACGTGCGTTTGCTTGCCTGTGTGTGCACGTTTGAGTGTATGCTTGTGTGCACTACATGCAAGTGTGCGTGTCTGCAAGTGTGTATGTGTATTTTTATGTTTTCCTGTGCACACCTATGTATTCGGTTACATGCAGATATTTGCTTTGTGTACGTGGCCATGCATGGGTGTATGCTTGTGTGTTTGCTGTATGCGTGTGTGTGTGTGTGTGTGTGTGTGCTGTCAGGTGAATGCAGGCATGTACTCTTGTGTATAAGTTAGTGTGTGCACAAGTGTGTGTGCACGTGTGTGATTTTGTGAGTGCTTGTGTTTGCATGTATGAGTTTGTGTGTACATGTGTTTGTGTGGGTGGGTCCATGTGTGCACATGTGTCTGTGGGGGTGGGTCCGTGTGTGCACATGTGTCTGTGGGGGTGGGTCCATGTGTGCACATGTGTCTGTGGGGGTGGGTCCATGTGTGCACATGTGTCTGTGTGGGTGGGTCCGTGTGTGCACGTGTCTGTGGGGGTGAGTCCGTGTGTGCACATGTGTCTGTGTGGGTGGGTCCGTGTGTGCACATGTGTCTGGGTGGGTCCGTGTGTGCACGTGTGTCTGTGGGGGTGGGTCCGTGTGTGCACGTGTGTCTGTGTGGGTGGGTCCGTGTGTGCACGTGTGTCTGTGGGGTGGGTCAGTGTGTGCACGTGTGTCTGTGGGGGTGGGTCCGTGTGTGCACATGTGTGTGGGGGTGGGTCCGTGTGTGCACATGTGTGTGGGGGTGGGTCCGTGTGTGCACATGTGTCTGTGGGGGTGGGTCTGTGTGTGTGACGTGTGTGGTCTCCTTTAAGCTCAACTCTGGCCAAGCCTCCTGACCCCTTGGAGTACAGGGCTGTGCAGCTACTTTGTGGAGCACTTGGGGCATTTCAATCAAGTTGCAAATGGGCTGGGAAGGGATGGGTTGTGGTGACCTGGAGGGGTGGATAGATGACCTCACCCAGCTGCACACAGAGGGCGTGGGTCAGGCACTGTGTACTTAAACTTGGCATTGAAGTAGAATGGACATCCCGGAAGGTGATGTGACAGCGATATCCCCCCACAGACACTCACAAGGGAACCACCCCAGGGAGCTGTCCCAGATACTCCTCCACCCTCTGGTCACCCCCACTCCCCTGGAAGCATTACCCACTCCAGGTACTTCGGGGGACAGAATGGAGACCCTCCAGTTCCCCAGGCAGCACTTCCTCTGCCCTCCCTCCCAGCTGGTTCCTCCAGGCACTAGCCCTCAGCAGCACCACAAGCTCGAGGGTTAGTGACAGACGGCCGAGCAAGGCAAAGTGGTCTCAGGGGCTCTGAGCAGGAAGGGATTTAATGCAGGGAAGCAGAGTCGCAGGACCCAGGACGGGCTGCAGACTCCAGGTGGGCCTCCTGGGAGACTCGGGCACAGAGCGGTGCCCTGACAGGTGCTGTCACCATGGCAGCCCCTGGAGCCGTGCCAGGAGCATGAAGCCGCCAGGGCCACTGCACTGCCACTGCCCTGTACCCCCAGGATCTGGAGAACAGACCTACATGACTGTGAGCACCTGAGAGCCAGGTGAGGCAGGGGAAGCAGCCACACCTGCAGCCACCCCCACTCCAGCACACAGAGAACACGGCAGGACAAGCTGGTGTCTCCGTGGGGTGCCCCCATGGCCCCACATCTCATACACACTCACCTGATGGGTGGCCTCCCCAACATCCGGGACCTTGGCTAGAGTCTGGGAGGTGGCTGCCTACATCCTGCCTCTCCCAAGCACGGAAGCAGGGATACAGGGCGAGTTCTCCCAGTGGTCGGCGGGGCCCCAGCCCTAGCCGCCTGGGTGCAGCGAGGGGCCCCCTCGAGCCTGCTGATGGCCAGTGACCCACCATCCTCTCATCCTAGCGGCCCCAGGTCTGTGGTCTTCCAGGCAGGAAGTGTCCAGCAGGCCAGAGGCAGCTCCTGTGTGAGTGGAACAGCCGTGCTTACACAGGCGTCGGCCCATGGCGCTGGCAGGGCTCCTGTCACACCAGCCGTCGGGCCTGTGGCGAATGCCAAATGCTGGTGCCGGGAAGGGAAGTGGGAAAGGACAAGGTGGTGGGCAGGGGTGGGGGGACCTGAGAGGGAGCGGCCTCGACGGGGTGCATGGGGGTGGCAGAGGCAGGTGTGTGGATGTGTGTGTGACGTGCCCACTGCGTGTGCGGGTGAGTGCTGGCGTGTGTGTGCGCCGAGGGCCTGGTGCCGGGGCCAGGGAGGCCAGGGTGGCTGCTAAGGGCCTGTAAGCTGTTTTTTGATTTGCAGTTATTCGAAAAGTCTACACAAGAAGAAAATTAAATCTCATTTACTAAATACAATAAACTTACAGGAAGGCAGAATTGTCGCCAAATTACAAACATGTGGACTCTTAGTTGCTCCATGATAGCTCAGCCCCAGACCACGCGGCGGACATGGCAGCCCTGAGCCCCGGGCCCAGCTGCTCCCCGCCAAGGTAGCACAGGAGCCTGGTAAGGCAGACCCCCGGAGCCCCACGAAGCAGGGGCCTGTGTGGAGGGAGGGCCCCTGCCTGCTGTCTCTGCCTAGCCTGCGGTCCTGCCCCCGCCAGGCAGAGGACCCTGGACGGCTCCTGACTATGACCTCTCTTGGAAAGCGGGTCTGGGCCAGTCCGACCGTCTTCCCTCTGGGGAAATCTGAGGCCTGCCAGCAGCGGAAGCTGTGGCCTTGCCCTGCAGGTCCAGGACCATGTCCCAGGATCAGAGCCCAGGCCAGAGACCCTCGCCAAGGCTTCACCCAGGAGGGAGGTGATGGGAGGCCAGGGCGGGGCCCAGGCTGGAAGTGAGAGGGGTGGGGTCTGGGGCAGAATGACAGCCAGCACAGAGTGGGCAGAGGCCAAAGCAGGGCCCAAGGTGGCCAGGTGGGCACCAGTCTGGGGGGTGCCCAGACTTGGGAGACACTCAGCCTCGCACTGAGCAAGGGGAGGCGCCGGAGCCAGGCGCCCGCTGCCCGGAGAGCAGGGCTGGGTCTTCAAGGGCCCCTGCTTCTGGGTGTTGTGCCGCTGCTGAGGCTGAAGCCCAGTCACCCTGGCTCCATGGTCCCTGTGCAGACTTCCAGCGGCTGGCTACCCCTGACCACCTACTCTCAAATCCAGGCACACCCTGGCACCACCCGGCCAAGAGTCCACATGGCCCCGGGGCACCCTGCTCGCCTCACTGGCCTTGTCCCAGATCAGGAGGTGCTCACAGCACCCTCCTACACGCCAGCCTTGAGCTTGAGCAAACGCCAGAGTGTCGTGAGGCCAAGCGCAGCCTGGCCCTCCACTCCGGCCCCGGTGGCTGGCCGCTGTGTCCCCTAGGGAGAAAGTGGTTTCTCTTTGGCCCAAGCCCACCTGCCCCTGCCTGAGGGTGCCCTGGGACTCTGTGCTCAGCCAGTCGGAATCCTGAGTGCTCGTGTCCACAACAGGCCCAGCCAACAGGGAGAGGACCCGGGGCTCCCCTTGGCCGCCACCACAGAGGAGGCCCCCCCCAGGCACCGCTCATTCACGTGGCTGCTCAGCCCTGCCCTCTCCCTCTACCCCGATTTCCCACTGGGCTTGCAGGGGTCACCCCAAATAAACTCTGTCACCCAAGCCATGTGCCTGGGACTGGACGTACCTGGTGGAGGGTGCTCCGAGCACAGGAGCGGGAGCCCAGGCTGCCTGAGGAGGCCAGGGCGTGAGAACTGGACAGCCTCGCCCCTGCTGCTTGGCACAACCAAGTGAAGAAATGATGCCCGGAAGGGCCACGTGAGCTCGGGGCAGACATGCCAGCAGAGCGGGGGCAGAGCTGTCAGCCCCCGCCCACCCCCGCCTCACCCAGCCGCACCTGACGTTGCCATGTCTGTCTTCGTGAGAGTTGAGTCCACCAACCCCACCTTGTTTAGATTAGGTCGGAAGTCACCTGGGCTGGCCTGACGGCTGATTCCATCAGCAGAAAGGACCATGGGACGTACTGGCACTCAGGGTGGTGTGAAGCTACCACCTACCATGAAAAATGGCTCTTCCCTGCCACAGCCGCCCAGTGGGAGCCGGGTCAGGGCCTGGAGCCACAGCGCTCCCCACCAGAGCCTCTGCCTGGCCCAGGAACGCCTGCGGAGAATCCCACCAGCACCGTCACCTCCTCCACGTGCCACCACCCCAGCTTCCCGCAAATCCACCTTAAAAAAGCCTGATAAGGTGAAGTCCACATTTAACTAAAAGCAAGTTACTGAGGGTTCTTTTCTTTGCATAGTGATTCCCCTAAGGGACTCCTTTAAACAAGATGTGGCCAGCCAGTGCTCACTTATGTACCCCGAGTCACGTTGGTTTGGGGTGACAGGGCCCAGCATGCCAGGTGCCTGTGGGACAGGAAGACACTGGGTGGACCCTGCTTTAAGAAACGTTACATCTTAGGCAGGTGAGCAGACAGGTGCACATTTGCTCACTCAGTTCCTTGGGGCAGCAGTGATGGACAGGTGAAACACACCGAGGGCCAGTTGTGTGGCGCTAACTCGCTGTCTCTCTGTTTTATAGAGACGGTCTCACTTTCGCCCAGGCTGGAGTGCAGTGGCGTGAGCATAGCTCACTGTGGCCTTGAACTCCTGGGTTCAAGCCAGCCTCCCACCTCAGCTTCCTGAAGCACCAGGATTACAGGCATGAGCCAATGCACCTGGCCGGCACCAACTCTCAACCATGCTGCAGCTGAGAGTGGGGCCCCTGCTTGCGGCTGATGTCACCTCCCAGCCCTGAGATGCTGGGGGTGGGAGCCGGCAGCATTCTTGTGCGCAGAGCACCCAGGACGCACTGGAATCCAGAAAGAGTGAGGCTGCTGTGGGCAGACTTCCTGGCGTCAGCCTCCTATGAGGTCAGGAAAGCAGACGCTGGGGCTGGAACACTGGACACTCAACCATAACCCACCTGGGCAACATGGCCAAGCAGGCGTGTGTCCTGGAGCTCCCGCAACAAACCAGGCAGCCTCAACAACAGGTACTGATTCCCTTAAGCTCTGGGGGCCAGAGCCCCAAATTAAGCTGTGGGCGGGGCTGCGCTCCCTCTGGAGGCTCTCAAGGGGATCTTCCTTGTCTCCGGCAGCTTCTGGTGGCCCAGGCATTCCTCAGCTTGTGGCCACCTCCCTCCAGCCCCTGCCTGGTCCTCCCGTGGCCTTCGCCCCTCTCCATGTGGCTCTCCCTGGGTTTTCTCTTCCTTCTTTTAAGGAAGGCACTTGCCCTTCACATCAGGTGCTGGGGTGCCCCCTGACAGCCCAGGACGATCGTGCTGCCAGGTCTTGAGCTGATTGTATCTGCAAAGACCCTTTTCACAAATACGGTCACCTCTACAGGTTCTGGGACGTGGACAGATCTTTCTGTGGGGACAGCATTCAACAGAGGGCAGCCACAGCCAGCCCCGTTCTCTGCTCAAAGGCTCACTGCTTCCTAACTCTGTTGCCCACCACGTTCTTCATCTACAGAGCTGGACGGTGGCATTGCCCGCTCCAGAGGCCACTGTGCAGGTTAAATTCATCCCTAGACACGAAGTGCTAGGCCAGGCATGGAGGCCTGGAAGGAAAGGTTTCCTCCTCCTGCGCTTGGCTCCGGGGTCCCTGCTGTGCTCGGCATGAGAGGTGATGTGGATGTCGCTGGAGGCACAGCTGGCCCTGCAAGCTGCCAGGACCCCAGACCTCCTGTCGTGCGCTCACAGCCTCTCAGGGCCACAGGTGCACCGTGACCGCCGCTGCTGTGTGCTGATTGGCTGCAGAGACTCCACTGGGGCCAGGCTGAGCAGGGCTTCCCAGACACACCTGGAGGCCCCTCCAGAGAGCCACGTGGCAGCCACAGGGTGAGAGGCCTGCGTGGCAGGGCCACTGCTCACCAGGGGGTGTAGGCAGGAAGCCTCCATACCTGGCAGAGTGCAGCTCCTTCCTGCACAAGCACCTGTGTGCCTTGGCCTCACCCCACAGGGCTCTCGAAGAGAAATGGGGCTTCTCCTCCTCCAGCCACATCCTCAGTCTCTGCAGTGTCACCACCCAGCATCTCCTCCTCCAATCCGCCATAGTCATAGGCCCTGGTGAGGAGGGAGCCACGCCAGGTGCTGTGGCTGGAACAGGGGCGATTGGGGTCCCACCCCGAAGTGCAGGCAATGAACTCGGGCCGTAGCCCAGGCCACGCTGGGGGCTGTTTGTGACTGCAGCGTGGCCAAGCCCATCCTGCCTGATGTGTCCTCTTCATCTAGAGTGGAGGTGACATGCCAGCCCCCACCTCACCAGAGTGCTGGGAAGAACATGTCTAAGGAGGGAACTCACTTTGTCAGCTGTAATGAGCTGTGACTATCCTGTGGGTTTTGGGGTCACTGTAATAAGTCCCACAGCCTAGGGGCTCTCTCCCAATTCAGGAGGTGGAATCCAGGGTCAGGGTGCAGCACCCTTGGCTCCTGAGGCCTCTCTCCTTGGCTGTCCCCTGCTGCGATCCTCACAAGGCCGTCCTCTGTGTAGGTCTTGTCCTCATCTCCTCTCCGTGTGAGGCCCCGGGCAGACTGGGCCAGGGCCACCCTGCTTGCCTCATGTTACCCTAACCACTTCTCCAGGTGAGGCACTGGGGCTTAGGGCTGAAACACCGAGATCTGGGGGACACACGTGGCCCCTAACAGTATCGAGGGTGGGGGGACCCCACAGGACAGCCTCTGCTGGAGTGAAAATCACACTGTCTTAGGCAGACAGGGAAGAATCGGCATTTCCACACCAGGCAGAGGCCCTGGAGCGCACAGGACCAGAGGAGCAAGGAGCGAACTTCACCCTCAGGGTCTCGTGTGCAGGTGGCAGGCCCTGGCCCTTCCTGTGCACGTATCTGGTTGTGGGTTTTGTCTCCACAGTGGGTTTTGTCTCCGCAGTGCGCAGGGATGGGTGCGGGCTCTGACCCAGGTCTTGGCAGGAAGAGAAACTGCCACTGCGGAGAGGCTGGCTGAGGGGCTGGGGTGAGGACCCCTGGGGCCGGAGCCACACAGCAGCCCCTCCCACCTAGGCAGAAGGTCCACTGCGCTCTGCCCCTGCAGCCCACCTGTTTCATTGCTAGCGAGGGCGCTCCCAGGCCCATCCGCAGCCACAGCCAGCTCTGTGCGCTTGTCCTCAGGACACATTAGGAACGAACCCATGTCTCCGTCCGGGCCTCCTCCCCCAGGCCGGGCGCTCGGGTGTCCCCTTCAGCCCCTTTCTCCAGCGCTTCCCACTTAACAAAGGGAAAGTCACACAGCCCCGCAGCAGCCAGGAGCTGCTTGTGGAGCTCCACACCCGCCGCAGAGAGAGGAGGTGCCCTGGGCAGCCCGCCAGCGCCCCGGCTCTCGCAGCGGAAGCCCACGTCTTCTTGGGCTCTATTTTGAAAGCTGTTCCTTCCACAATGGCTTTGACAAGCATCAACTTGAGCCAGCCAGCGTGTCAACACCGGCCAGTGCAGGACTGGCCTCCGGGCCACGCTGGGGCCGGCAGCAACCAGGCCCTGGCTACGGCCCACGTGGGCCAATGCACGGCCAGGCAGGGTGTGGCGACCCTGAGCCTGGCCACAGCGACCGTGGGCACCAGACTGGGGCTCCTCAGCCCTGAGGGGCGACCCGGGCCTGGGCGGGCTCCCAGCCCCTGATCTTCTCCCCTCAAGACCCCACCTTCTGCACAGTGACAGGGAAGAGTTCCCGAGTCCCACTTTGCAGGGATGTATTGCATTTCCAGAAAGTTCCTTCTGGGTGCAGAGTGTTGCATGAACCCTGAGGACTCGCTCCAACTTGCTATTGGTTTTCTCCACGGAGGACCCAGCGGTCACAGCTCCTGTCAGCACAGCCCCGTGGACCGAGCGAGGGGGGAATTCAGCCGGCCCTCCCGCTGTGCCGTTCCCAGCCTGTCAGTCCGAAAACCATGGAGGCAAAGTCAGGCCAGGTTCAGGTTCCATACAAAGTACCCTTTCAGCAAGGCCTGGGTGGGGAGGCCGCCCGGGTGGGGCTCAGCGCCCCTCCCCGCTTATGGAGGCACAGGGACAGCTGTGGGTGCTCACGGAGACACCTACCTGGCTCTGCCCACTCCCCTGGCAGCGCACTGAGGAGCTCGGGCTTTGCTTTCTAGGGTACAGTGAGAACTCGAGGTTCAGGGAGAACTGAGAGACCGCCTGCCGCCGAGGGAGGCGAAGCCGATTCGCACCCTGTCACTGCTGGGCCCACACGCCGCCGACGGCTTCCGCTGCGGCCATCTGTCTTTCAGAAACCCTCTGGCAGGAAACCCAGCAGACGACACGGGGGACGTTCACGCTCTGAAACCTGACGGGAGTGAAAACACTGTGGGGAGCCTCAGTGGAAACCCCACCCAGACGGTCTTCCACGGTGGCCCTCGGGCTGGCAGCGCCCTGCCCACTCCCTGCCAGGCCCCACCCACTGGACTCCAGGCCCGGCAGCGCTCCTGACTGGTCTCGTGACCCAGCACGCTGTTCCCCCTTGGGCTTCCTCGCCCACTGGGAATCCCAGGCTCCTGCAGCCCAGCCCTGCCAGCAGGAGCCTGGGGGAGGCTTGGCAGCTGCAGAGACATCAGGGCTCTGGGTAGCCGGGAGGCCGGCGGGACCAGGAGCCCCTCACGGCGCAGCAGCCACACATCAGGGCCACATCCACTCCTGGGGTGGCCTGAGGGCCCCATGCCACTCTGAGCTGCCCCTTGAGAGCTGGGGCTCCCCGTGGCGGGCTTCCCCAAGGCTCCTGGATCTAGCCTCAGTGAGGCTCCAGCAGGGTCATCTCAGCCGGCCAGGCGTCAGCACCTCCACCCAGGGTCACACGCCACTGCCTCCGCACTTCCACCCTCCATCCTGGTCCACGCCACCTCTGCTGGTTATTCTGGCACCTTCTGGGGTGATGCCTGCTGGCGCCACACAGCCAGGGCCTCCACCCTGTCTGCCGTGACCCAGCAGCCCCTCCACACTCCCTCGCTCTGTGCTGTGGCTGGCTGGAGGCCTGCCAGGCCCGAAGCATCCTCACCTGTGGCCCCTTCCTGTCCTCCACCCCAGCCCACCAGTGACTCAGCCCCAAAACCCTCATAGCTCTGCCCTCCCTGAGGGAGGAGCCGGCGACTTGGTGTGGGGCCCTGGCCCCAGCGTGCTCAGAATCCTTGTCCTTTAAACCGCATCCACTCTTCCCTGCCTGAACCTCCAGGCCCTGCAGAGCAAACACTGCTGCCTGTAGGAGCCCCCCGGCCTTCTCTGTCCCCTTATACTAGGGAGCCCCACCCCCTCCGCCACCACTCCAGAATCTTGTATGTGGGAGACATGAGCCTCCCAAGGGCCCCAGCGAGGCTTCCAGTGGGGAGACAGTGAGCCCAAAGCCCGGCTCTCCAGGGCAGAAGGGGTGTGACTGGCGTTGACAGGGTGCCCCTCTCCACGGGTTTCCACAGTCCTTGAAGCAAAGGTGGTCCCAGCAGTGGAGCAGAGGGCAAGGGTGTGGCCATCAGAGTCTCCAGGAGCTGCTGCTGGGTGGGGAGGGAGCCTGCAGTGGGCCCCGGACCCCATGTGGCGTGAAGCCCTCTGCCATCAGCGAGTCCCTTGTCCCCCGAGATGGTCCATGTCTGGGCTGCCCTTCAAGGCGGCAGTGACGGAAGGTGTCTCTTTCATGCTGCATACAGCTCTGTCATTGACTCTCACACACAGCCCGGGAGACGGGGGGCACCAGGAGCGTTCTGTGCCGGTGTCCAGCATGTGCTGGCGTCTCCACGGCACACCCCCAAGCGGGGACCAGCCCTCTTCTGCTTCCATGACTCCACCAACCAGGTGAGGCAGAGGGGCGCCAGGGCCGGAAGCGCGCCCTGGGCGAGGGCCGGTGGCCAGGCGGGTTAGCGCTCTGTGTTCTCAGTTAATTTATCCTGAATATTTGTAAATTTCTTGATGATTGCAGTCGCACCCCCAAGGCAGTGCCCCCCGAAAGCAGGAGGCACATGTGCTTTGATGGCCCCTACCACACTGGGGGCCAGGGCATGGTAGCTGGGTGGCGTGGGGGCTCAGATGACCTCCGACAAGGCCAGGCACAGGGGGTCTCTCCAGCCAGCCAGAGGGAAGCACCCACTGCAGACTGATAACGTTTGTAAAATGGAAGGAAAAAGCTAGAAAAATAAACCAAAAAAGGAATGATATATAAAATACAAGGGTGTTTTTATTGTTACATTGACCAGTCATCAACTCACTCCATCTGAGGGGCATTGGCATCTGTGGGCACGCTGGGTGCTGAGGTTTGTCTCACTTCGGGCAGGAACAAAAGGCTTTCCTGGGGGCTGGCCCTCACCCGCTCCGCACGGCCATGCTGCAGGGGACATGGAGGCCCCCACTGGCTGCTCACCACCTGGCTGCGTCTGTGAGGGAGGAAACAAGCTGGGTACCAGCTCAGCCTCGGAAGACCCCATGGGTGCCCTACGCCGTGGCGTCTGTCCCCAGAGTCGCCAGGCCCTGGGGATCCCCTGATCGCCGACTCCACCCTGTAGAGCTGTGAGGTCAGCGCCTTCCACAGCCCCCAGCCTGTGGCCTCTGTCAGGACAGACTTGGAAGCCAAGCCTGGCCCCTAACTCTCGGGAGCTCCCCCACAGACGGGGTTCCGCATCTCCTGAGCACACCTGAAGCCCCTTTCCACAGGGCCACTGCTCGACAGGCCGATGGTGACCTCCACCTTCCCTGGGGACGCGCCCTCTGTTCCCAAAGGCCCTGTGCAACACCCGGCCACTTGGCTCCACATCGCCTACCCCACACACCCCTCATGTCCACAGATCTTCCCTGAAGGGGGCTGACCTCTTGATGGGGAGCTAAGGCCTCCATTTGGTGGCTGGCCCCTTATTGCCCCAGCATTTCAGTGTCGTTGCACCCCAGGCTGAGGGAAAACTCCCCACCAAACTCATTTCTGCAGAGTTGAGCTGACGGGAAGGCCGTAACTTTCCTGCAAAATGTTATTCTGGGCTGGGTGCACTGGCTCATGCCTGTAATCCCAGCACTTTGCGAGGCCAAGGCAGGTGGATCACGAGGTCAGGGGATCGAGACCATCCTGGCTAACACGGTGAAACCCTGTCTCTACTAAAAATACACAAAATTAGCTGGGCGTGGTGGCACGCACCTGTAGTCCCAGCTAATCGGGAGGCTGAGGCAGGAGAATTGCTTGAACCCAAGAGGGGGAGGTTACAGATCACATCCAGGCAACAGAGTAAGACTCCGTCTCAAAACAAAAAACAAGCCCCAAAAATGTTATTCTGCCCCGACCAGATGGGCTGAGTTGGCAAAGGCTGATGACAGGAGTCCTGGGAGTCCTCACAGCTGTGGCCAGGCGGGGGCGGGGGAGGGTGGGGGAAGGGGTCACTGGCAACCCCCCATCCCATGGGGAATGGCCCCAAAGCTTCACACAGTCCCCCAGGACCAGCGGCTGCTGCTGAGCTCAGGCCCCACTGGAGCTAGCGTGAAAGCCACAGGAAGACAGCCTGGAGTCAGCAGCGCCCCTTGGCAGTAGGGACAACCCGTGGTATCTCTCCCTCCCTCCCTGCCAGCCATGAAGAGGAAGGGCCTGTGTGCCCCATCAGCAGGGAAGAACACAGTCCCCAAGACCCCCACAGGCTGGGAGGTCAGAGGAGAGGTCACCTCTGGGGGTATAACTCCGGGGAGTCCCTTGGAGGGACCAGGGGCTCTCTGTGGTGCTGGGCATGCTCTTGGGGGGACTCATTGACATGCATGGTGGTTACATGGGTGCAGACACGCAAAGAAGACCTGAGCATGAGGCAGGGTCTGTGTCTTTTATGGTATGTCAGCTTTACCCAATTTTTCTTTTTTGAGATGGAGTTTTGATCTGTCACCAGGGTGAAGTGCAGTGGCACGATCTCGGCTCACCGAAATCTCCACCTCTCAGGTTCAACCAATTCTCCTGCCTCAGCCTCCCAAGCAGCTGGGATTACAGGCACACACCACCACATCTGGCTAATTTTTGTATTTTCAGTAGAGATGGGGTTTCACCATGTTGGCCAGGATGGTCTCGTGATCCGTCCACCTCAGCCTCCCAGAGTGCTGGGATTACAGGCGTGAGCCACCGTGCCCGGTCTCACCCCATTTTTAAAGACTGTGCAATGTTATTTGGGCATGTGCTTTGAACAAAGTGCAACCCCCACCCCAGAAGGAGGACCTTGGATGTGGAGCTGGCAAGCTGGGGCTGCCCAGAGCTGTCTGTCTCCCTGCAACTTCCTCTCCAGGAGGCTCCTGGGAGCAAAGCACAGTCAGCAAGGCTGTCCGCCCACTGAGCAGGTGTGGGCTGCCTGGGTGACACTTCCTGTGCTGAGGGTCACGGCTCTGAACCCGCACAGCACCCAAGGTCTAGAGGACAGTGACCACACAGCCCCGTCCGCCGGGGAGGTGGACTCGGGAGGGAGACAGGAGGCCACAGAGTGTGCTCCGAGGTACACAGACCCTCCTCCTGGACTGTAAGAACAAAGAAGGGTTTAGGGCAAGGTGACAGCGACAACCCCGTCAGAGAAGCGGAGGGAGGGGTGAGGACAGCAAGAGAGGACAGGAGGCCGTACAGTGGGAGGGGGGCTGGGGGGACTGTGGGAAACGGATGGGTGTGGAAACCCCCAGCCCCACCCCGTCGGGGTCCTAGCCAGGCCAGAAGCCCTGCGGAGACCCCGGCACAGGCTCCACTTCCTCGAGATGCAGCTTCCCTATCTTTAAAGCGAAGCCTGGCACCGAGTGCAGTGAAAATTAGATATGACAGCCACAGAGGTGCTTAGCGCAGCGGCCAGTGCAGGGCCGGGGCCCAGAGGGGACTCTACCGGGGGCCCACCTCAAAGACATCTCAGCAAACACAGGAAGCCAGCCCACCCATGCAGCCACGAGGCCAGCAAGCCCCCCCTTTACCAAGTCATTTGGGTTTTTTTCTCTGTGCTAACAGCCTAGATGAAACCACGGCCTCAACCTCGGTGTGCTGATAACAGCAAGCTGGGAAGCCAGGGCCCTGCTGGGGACAGTGCCTGGGTCTGGATGCCTTTCTAATTCAGGGCCTCCGCACGGCCTGGGGCTCCATAAATGGTCAAATGCAGCCTGATGGCGCAGCCTCCTATCAGCTCTGGGCTCCACACTGCCACACAGCCCACATACCCCGTTCCCCAGGAGACGCCTGCAGGTGGGCAGCGTCACTCCCACCCGCCCAGCTCACGCCACCCGGTCTGCGCGTCCGGAGGGGCCGGAAGCAGCTGCTTCCTCCCAGCCTGAAAGCCGCACCTCGGGCTGCACTCAACTCCCCTAACCCGCCCTCTGCTGCCTTGTGGATAACATGGATAGCACACAGCAACACGTAATAACATGGATAACATGTCGATAGCAATTAGCCAGAGGAGCTCCCCTTCCCATATAAAAAAATCACCTTCATCTCCTTGTAAAGAAATGTTTCTGACATCAAGGAAGATGCCCATTTGAAAAGCAAGTGATTCAGACAGCAGGCTCAGGTGTTACCAGTCTGGGTGGGGAGCCCGAGCCGGGGGCCTGGGGGCCTTTGGGAGGGGCGAGAAGGCAGCGATGCTGGCCCCCGCCTCTGTGGCCATCCCACCAGCTTCCACACACTGCGGGCCAGAGTTACTTCAGCCCCTTGTCAGCGCGTTTCCCCATCTTTCGGTTTGGAGAGCAACCAGAGCTCCCATCCGGGGGATGCTACCTTCTGTGTTATGGGGAGGGAGGGGACCCTGTGTCCAAGTCCTGCTGGGGGAAAAGGGAAGATGCTGGGGGCTGTCAGCAGTCTCCAATCCCAGCAGGGAGCCCCACGCATGGCTAGGCCCAGACCCCAGGGACTGAAGGAAGTGGAGAGGGACCACTTTGTTGCTGGGACCCTGTGATGGGGACGAGATCCTGGCATTCCACTCGGTCCACGAGGGGGTCTCCCGGTGCCCCTGAGCCAGCACCCAAGCTCCCCCTGGGGGCACACGGCTGCCCCGATGACCCCAGCTCTGGCCCTGGGTGGCATTTGACATGCAGGAGTCGCTGTTTCTAACATGCTCATGCATCCTCAGCCCAGATCTTCCAGGACGTCTCCTCAGCAGGTGGCTCCCCACCCACCGTTTTCCCTGCTCAGCCTCTGCCCCTGGGTCTGGGGCGTGCATCCAGCCACCCTCACTCACCTCCATCACAAATCTGCCCAGGACCCTGTTCTACCCTTTCCAAAAGTCCTCAGGACCTGCCTGTCTACAGAGCTCCCAGAAAACCCCCATGAGCTTTCCTGGGCCCCTCCTCTCCTTGCTAATGCCCACACGGTGCTCCCTGCCTGGCCCCAGAAGAAGAGGGCACTGGAGTGAATTCTGAACACGCACCTGATGAAAGGGTTCCCTGTTCCTCCCACGGAGTCTGCCCCTCCTCGGCCTCTCCCCTTGAGCAGGGAAACCTGCTAAGGCCTGACCATGTCTTCCTGAAACAGCCTCTGGTGGGAAGGAGTGGGATCCGCCCTTGGCCATTGAAGCATTTGGCAGGAATTAGCCCGGGGGGACCGAGGCCCTTTGACCAGCCCCGCCTCACCTGCGCCAGGTTCCCTTGCTCAGGCCGTGCTGCTCCCAAGAGGCCAGGATGAGCAGCCCCCGACCGGCTCTCCGCCACGCAGAGTCCCACGAGGAGGAGTGGGGACCCCAGGGAACACCAGACACCGCATGTCCTCCGGGAGCCCTGGCCCCGGGGGACGCTGTGCAGTGACTCCAGCTCTGACTTCAGGAGCCCAGACTCTGCTACACGCCGGGTCCCAACCTGACCCGGGTCCCCACGGCTCTCCGGCTAGGCCCTTCCCGGTGCCTCCCACCGCTGAGGCCGGCACCCAGCGTCCAGTCCCCAGGCAGCTGTCCCTGTTTCAGGAATCTCGGTCTAGCCTCAGGAAAGGGGGTCCCAGGAGCAGGGTGTGAAGGGAGGGGCTGCCGAAGCTGGAGAGAATCCACACTCTTTAGCCACCTGCTCCCATTCTAATTCTCAATGACGAGATTCTTTGCTCGGCCAAACTTCATCAGGACCTGGAAACTTCCAGGCCACCTGCACTCCTCCTCATAAAATCCAGTTTTAGCAAGAACACAGCTAGGTGAGTTTAGCCAGAACTGCCCAACCAGTATCTGACCATCCTCTGGCACCCAGGTGACGGCCCATCACTCCGCCTGCCTTCAGCCAGAGTCCCGTTCGGCCAGTTAAGCCTGAATCCCCATCCCTGCTGCTGCTTCCATGAGGGATCCCGCTCTGCTGCTGGGTTATCAGCTCCCCTCGCTGGGGCTGTGTTCCGAGTGGAGACCTTCTCTCTCCACTGCAAAATCCCTCTGCCCTCTCCTAACACCTGCACACTGGGCCTGGATAGTCCCCTTCTGGTTTTTAGCAAAGGTCATCCAATAAATTTCCTTTCATGTCAGACACACCCTTAAATGGAGACGTGTGTCTCAGGAGGACCAGGAACACTGTCCCAGCCCTGGCATCAGCTGTGGGAGGTGAGATCAGGTGAGACCCTCGCCAAGGCTTCAGCTGCCATTTCTGCCTTCCAGGTCATACTCAAACACTGGGGTCCGCGGAAACCCACCCAGACCAGGCCCCTCTCAGGGTGGGAAGAGCGTGGGGCAAGAGGAGGAGCTGTGCCCAGGCCGCTGGCCACAGGCTGACCCAGGCAGAGGGCGAGGGCTCAGGACGGCACCGTCTTCCACTCCACATATGCTGGCGATCTTGTTGGTCAGTTTGTGAAAGTCAAACCTACTGACTCAGTCAGGGTCCTGGCAGGAAGGAGGCCAGGGCGCAGACAGAGACAAGATGGCTCCCGGGGTGTGTGGCCCCAGGCTGCGGCCGGTCCTCGAGTGCCTCCAGCCCAGCCTGAGATAGCGGGACAAAGCCGGAGCAGAGCTGGACTGTGCGGTGGGCGGGGACACGGCCAGCCTGCAACCCCAGCTCTGCTCCCAGGGAGGGTGGGGAGGGAGCCAGAGCTCCAGGGTAAGGAGAGGGGGCCCCCCAGCCCCCTAACGTGCCTCGAGGAGGAGGGGGGGGAGCCCACACAGCCCCAGCGCCCACCCCATGAGTTCGGGGGTCTTTGGGGGCCAATGTCTGCAGCTACAGATGTGAGCACACAGGCGCACGTGCAGGACCTTCGACCGCAGCCACCAGGGCATGCCAGGAAAGGTGCTCTCCCTCACTCGCCACATGCAGGGCCGAGGGCGAGCCCCAAGCAGCAGGGGCACCCCCGTTTCTCTGCTTCTGCAGCCTCAACTGACCAAGGCCCCACAGGCGGGCTCCAGCCCACAAGCAGCTCCCCGTGCCATGCCGCCCACACAGGGCCTGGCCTCGGGTGAGGGGCACAGCACTGACCGGCCCCTGGGCCGCTCAGCTGAACGCAGTCCTCCTAGAGCGGTGATCCCAGCAGGGCAGTTAGCTTGGGTGAGCCAAGTACTTACAGGACATCGCCAACCACAGGTCCCAGCCCACATTCAGTGACCGCTGCACTGCTGATGGCGTCCTCCTGAATCCAAGGACTTCCTGACTGTTACTAGGGCCTCCTCCTGCAAACAGGGCAGGGGTTACCATGGCCTTCTGTTTCAGATGGGGCAGGGGTTACCAGGGCCTCCTGTGGATGGGGTGGGGGTTACCATGGCCTCCTCCTGCAGACGAAGTGGGGGTTACCATGGCCTCCTATGGACGGGACAGGGATACCGTGGCCTCCTGTGGGCAGGGGGGCGGTTACCATAGCCTCCTCCTATGGATGGGGTGGGGGTTATCATGGCCTCCTGTGGACGGGACAGGGATACCGTGGCCTCCTGTGGGCAGGGCAGGGGTTACCATAGCCTCCTCCTATGGATGGGGTGGGGGTTACCATGGCCTCCTCCTGCGGATGGAGTGGGGGTTACCATGGCCTCCTGTGGACGGGGCAGGGATACCGTGGCCTCCTGTGGGCAGGGCGGGGGTTACCATAGCCTCCTCCTATGGATGGGGTGGGGGTTACCATGGCCTCCTCCTGTGGACGGAGTGGGGGTTACCATGGCCTCCTGTGGACGGGGCAGGGATACCGTGGCCTCCTCCTGTAAATGGGGTGGGGGTTACCATGGCCTCCTCCTGTGGACAGGGCGGGGCCAGCAGGTGCGGCACCAGGCCCTGTGTGAACGCCTGGCTGGACCCACATGCCCACCCTGCAGACCCTGAGCCCTCTCCCCGCTTCCCGCCCACCACTCTGGAGATGGGGCCTCTGGTCCTGGCCTCCCCTGCAGAAGAATGAGGGTGTGGGGGGAGAGCTGGGTCAGTAGCATAGTGGTGGGGGAGCCCACGCCCTCCGCAGAGCACTGGGCACATCCCTGACAGGGCAATGGGGCCAGCGCAGCCAACCTGTCCAGTGATCCCCATCAGGCTGAGAGTCCGCAGGAGGCAGCACCCTCTTGCTGGGAAGTCAGGCAGGGCCCCAGGCAGGGCTCCATGCATGCACTGACACTCACGGGGCTGCCACAGGCCTGTGCGGACCCCCAAGAGCCAGGAGGCTGCCTGCCAATGGTCGGTCTTGGGGACTAGATCGCCCACAGCTCAGCAAGGCAGAGTGCCACCAGGTCGCAGTGAACTCATGTTGCCGAGGCCTAAGCTCCCTGGAGGAAGAGCAACACCGGGGCTGCTCCCTGCTGAGGCTGGAAGCCTGGGAGCTGACTGCCCGACAGAGGCGTGGACAGCGGTTCCGTCAGCCCCCGCCAGCCCAATTTTCCCATCATCTCCCAGCCCCCGGAGCTCTCCCCGCGCTGCCCTTGCTGTTTGCTGGGCCCTGACTGACACCCCCTTTCAGGCCCCACTGCGGGAGCAGCACAGCGGCTGAGTGCTGGAAACCCTACTGTCTGTGGGTTCCCACCAGGAATTTCGAGCCTGAAGCTTGGGACTCTGGGGACCCACCGTCAGGGCTGAGGGCTCTGGAAAGGTTGGAAGGAAGGAGTTAGCGGGAGAGTGCAGGTCTCATTCTCCCGAGGCAGACGGAACAAAGCGTGTGTCACCGCGCAGCTTCAACAGCACGCGGTGGGCGCCTCTCAGTTCCAGAGGCCGGAGTCCATGGTCATCATGTGGTCTCCGTGGCCTGGGGGAGCCTGGTTTGGCTCTAGAAGGAAGGGCATCCAGGGGGTGCTCCACGAGATGCTGCCAAGCTGGGGTGGGCCCCCCATGCACACACAGCCCAAGCACTGCGTGGCCTCCACCTCCACCACCTGGACGCTCATCTCCCTGCGGCTCTATCTGGGGTTGGTGCCCTGGCTCTGCTGCTCGCAGACCAAGATTAGGGCCCAGGGGCAGAAGATGGTAGGGCAGATAGAAGCGTGTGAAGCTCAGAGAGGACTCGGGGGATTCCAAGGCAGAGGCTGCCTGGGTGCTGGAGGGGGACGGGCAGCCCAGGAAGGCAGCCGTGGCCAGTGCCGGGTTCTTGGAGCCAGGTCTTTTCTGCCAGTGCAGCAGAAGATGCCACACAGATTGAGGTCACACGGATGGACAGCTTGGTTGCTGACCACACAAGGCGAGCGTCGGCGGGAAGACCGGGTTCGTGGCTGGGGTGGCCACTGCGGGTCTGTGAAGGGCTTTTCCTCCGTGACAACCCCACTTAGCCTCAATGGACAGGGCGGCCCTGGCCTGACCTGTGAGGGGCAGGCGATGCCGGGGAGGCAGCTGTGCCGCCTGCAGGGAGCGGGCAGGCCTGGCTCTGGTTTGCTTTCTTCAGTTTGCTTTGATTTTGTTTTTTTTCCTTCAACCAAAACATCTGAGACAGGCAGGGGTAAGAAAGCTGGTCCCTCAGGAAGGCCACAGTCCTGAGATCACCCTGACAGTGACTCGGGAAGCACCCATGAGAAACGGCAGCTTCTCATGGAGAAAGCGGCGAGGACAGCCCCAGAGTCTCCCAAAGCCACACGCAGTGACCAGCCCTCAGAATCCTTCACACCCCCGGCTGCCCACACCTGGTCCCCACGCATTCGCCGCTGTGAAAACCGCAAAAGCCCCAGGATTGCGTGGCTGCGTGACCCAGGGGGCCTTCTCCCAAGTCCATGCTCCTCTGTCGCCCAGGCTGGAGTGCAGTGGTGCAGTCTGAGCTCACCACAGCCCTGACCTCCAGGCGAAAGCCATGCTCCCTGCTCAGCCTCCTGAGTAGCTAGGACTGAGGTGCGCCACCGTGCCGACTCATTTTTGTTTTGTTCTGTTTTTCGTAGAGACGGGGTCTCACTATGTTGCCAGGCTGGTCTCGAACTCCTGGGCTCACACACCTCAGCCTCCCAAAGTGCTGGGATTACAGGCATGAGCCACCAAACCAGCCCAAGTCCTTTTCACACCATCTCAGTGTGTCTGTGTCTTAAACAGGAATTATTCAAAAGCCCTTCCTCAGACCAAAACATAAAGTGTAAGCTTTCAGATTACTTTTACGTTTATAAGATTTTGTAGCTACTGATGGTTTATTCTTTGCAATTATAACAGGGTCTCCCTCGAAGGCGGTGGGTCAGCGGGAGAGACCCCAGAGGGGGCTGCAGAGTCACCAGGAAACCCAGGGGAGGAGGCCGGGGGCTGGAGGCTGCGGCCGCTCCCCGTGGGTCGGGGCCTCCTCGGGCCGCCATCGCCTCCGAAGCGCCGAGTTCTTTCTGGGCCATCGCCGCTGCTGGTTTCATCTGCCAGCGCTGCCCACTGGCCGCGGCCCCGACCTCCCCGACGCCCGCACCTTTTCTGCAGCCGTTTCCTTCCCTGGGTGGAGGCAGGCCAGCCAGCGGCAGAGTATGGACCCTCCTAGGCCCCCTTGCCCCCCCCCGGCCCCCCCCGTCCCCTCCCCCCCTAAGACTCTGCCCCTGCCAGCCTGGCCTCTGTCCCACATTCAGGCCCTGGCCGTCTGTCACACCCCACACTCTGGGCTCACCTTCAAAGTGAAGCTGCTGTTTAAATATTTATTCGTGCTTGGAGTGCCTGCACTTTCATTAAGACCCTGAATCAAAAGAAGAAAAAAAAAAGCATTTTAAAGATGGCTGAAGGCCAGTCATGGTGGCTCATGCCTATAATCCCAGCACTTTGGGAGGCGGAGGTGGGCGGATCACAAGGTCAGGAGTTTGAGACCAGCCTGACCAACATGGTGAAATCCTGTCTCTACTAAAAATACAAAAATTAGCCGGGTGTGCTGGTGCACGCCTGTAATCCCAGCTACTTGGGAGGTGGAGGCAGGAGAATCGCTTGAACTGGGAGGTGGAGGTTGCAGTGAGATCACACCACTGTACTCCAGTCTGGGTGACAGAGCAAGACTCCATTCAAAGAAGAAAAAAGATGGCTGAAGCCTGGAAGCACTGTGTTAGCGATGCCTGGGTTCCCACGGCGCCTCCGCCTCTGGGTCGGCCGCACACCGACCTCCAGGATGTTCCCTTCCATCTGGAAGCAGGGCTGTGGGAAGTAGGGTGGGCACCAGCCAGGCCCGAGACCTAGCCTGCCGCCCAGGACCTGCAGACCCTGCTAGGCCTTCGGTCCTCCTCTCTCTGTGGCCGCCTGAACAGAGCCCCTGCGGGCCCCACATGGCGACACCTCCAGGGTCTACTCCACGGTGGAGTCAGGGGGCCAGCATCACCCTCCAAGTCTCTGGGAGGGACACAGGTCTGGGCCAGCATGTGCCCGCCCCGGATGCGGAAGGAGGGGGCACCCCCTTCAGTGTGTGAACCCCCAGCTCCCCCCTCCTCACGGAACGCATGTTTTCTGTACAGAAAGAACTTTGCTCACCAGGGACATTTTGCTGAAACGGCTCCCAAGGGAAGGCACCTGGCTCCGCCTCTGTGTGCTCTGAGGAGCAGGAGGCAATGTGGGAAGTCCGTGCTCTCCGGTCCATGTATCGGGAAAATAAAAAGTGCTCTAAAGAACAGTCTTTTAAAAGAAAGAAGGAGGCCGGGCGTGGTGGCTAGTGCCTGTAATCCCAGCACTTTGGGAGGCCGAAGTGGGCAGAGCACAAGGTCAGGAGCTTGAGACCAGCCTGGCCAATATGGTGAAACCCCATCTCTACTAAAAATACAAAAATTAGCTGGGCGTGGTGGCGGGTGCCTGTAGTCCCAGCTACTCAGGAGGCTGAGGCAGGAGAATCGCTTGAACCCAGGAGGTGGAGGTTGCAGTGAGCTGAGATTGCAGTCCATTGCAGTCCAGCCTGTGCAACAGAGATTCTGTCTCAAAAAAAAAAATAATGAGGCCAAGGGCTGGGCCATTTTCTGAACAAATCTAGTTTTGTGGGTTCCCAGCTGCTTCACTGAGTCCTCCTGGCCCCTGCAGACACAGCCCCACCAGGGTAGGGGCGGCTGGCCCTGAGCACTCTGTGTCTTCCCCTGCCCACCGGGCTCTCAGACCTACCAGTGTGTCCAGACCCTCCCCAGCTCTGACTCCTGACTGGACCCACGGTGGCCTGCCAGGCCGGCAGGGGGTGGGTATCTGCTTGCATTTGCTTTGACAAATCACCACTCTGCGTGGAGGTGCCAGGAGTGTGACTGACTGGGTGTGTGATGCCTATGGCTCCCATAGCAGCCTGCCCATCAAGCAGTACTGCTGGCTTTCACTGAGGGGTGGACGTCACTGCAGGCATCGACAGCTGATGAGGACCCCCAGTCCTAAGGCAGAGCCTCCATGTCCACTCCACCTGCCCACGGGAGCTCCGTGCCCAGTGGCCAGCCCAGCAGAACGGCAGTCCTGTAGACAGGGCCCCCAGCAGTCCTAGCAGCCTATGGTGGCCACAGATCAAAGGACAGTGCCAGACTGCCCCCCAACAGCAGTGACCAGAGTAGGAGCACTGCTATTTCTGGCCCAAGGCCCATTTTTCAGTCAGTTCTTTTTCGGTGCAGACGCACGGTCTCTGTCGTGCACATTCCTACAGCTCTTCCCCAGGTCATTCCCGCCAGCTTTCCTCAGCTGCGATTCCAGAAAAGAATGAGGCCTTGCAAAACGCTCTGCATGGCTGTTCTGGGTTCACCAAGAGGGGAGGTGAAAGAACGTGGTTTCCTTTCTAGGCAGGAGGGAAAGAACGTGGTTTCGTGGCGTTACCAGGCATCAGCCCCGCTCCCTCCCGGATCACTGGTGCGAAGGGACACGCCAGCCCTCTCCTCTCAGACAAAAACTAGCGTTCTGCTTGGATTCCCTGAAATAAGCTGGGCTGCCCCTTCTGACAGGTGGGGTTTGGGGCCTGTGGAGGGGAAGGGCCTTCGAGGTCCTGCTGGTGATGGCCAGGACAGCCGGGAGCCCAGGAAAAGCCCTGTCCTTAATTTGTGCCTTGATGTCCTCCCACCCAGCCTCACAGGGGCTTGCCCAAGGCCACGGGGCTGCAGCAGGCTGTGTTCAACCCGGTGGCTGCCATACACTCCTTCAAGGACCAGCCCCCATGCCCAGCTTCTGCCACTTCCTCTCTGGGCCTGTGCCTGGCAGCAGGCACCACGTGCACAGCAGAGTAGCCCTGCACTCCAGTCCTTTGGAAAGCCTGGTGAGGTACTGGGCTGGGCCATGAGCTCGGAGCCCGGCGGTGTGCGTCAGGAGGCAGCGGTGGCCACCTTAACGGTGAGAAGCAATCGTAGGACTCCAGAGGGAGCGACCAGCCTGATGTGTCTCCGGATGGGAGGGTGGCCCACCACCTGTCTTCATCACCAGAGCCTCATGAAGCCACAGGATTTGGGGAACAGAGGAACATGGCAGACAGCACTACACACACAGCCAGCAGAAACCAGGGCACTGGAAATTCTGCTGGACAAAGGACAAGCGGTGGGGGAGGGGGAGGGAAACTCCACATTCCAGAGGGAATTCCGAGTCGCCGCGAGCCTTGGACTTCATACTCAAACCAATCAGCTCTGAAGCAGGAGACACCCAGGGACATTTCAACACTGTTAGCAGATTCTATCAAAGTATGCATGGCTTGTGTTTTAGGTGTCGTGGGGTATTACAGTTATTTTTTTGTAGGAGTCCCCATTCTGTACAGCTAGCCACTGAAGTTATCTTTCTGATGAAATAACGTCAGAGGTTGCTTGAAAAGAATCCAGGAAGAGGAGGGGGTGAGGGACAGTGGGTCGGGTGAGGGAAGGGTTATTGTAGGTCAGACGGGGCTGCCATGATACTGCTCCCTCTTGAGTTCTCGATGTTTGGAAAAAATGCATGATAAAAAGAGGTGTATGGCCCAAAATTAACAATAATCACAAAAGCAAGCCTGTCCTGGGTGAGGCCACACTCCTCCACATCTTCTAACTCAAAAACAAAGTGAGGGCCATGTCCGCCAAGGAGGTGTGGGGGGGCGGGGGCCTGGAAATGTGAATAATTGTCCTTCCTACAAAATCTCATCTGTTTAAAGTATTTAAAATGCATATATTCTATAATCTATGTAATACTTTACTGTTAGCTAGTCCATCTGACATGTTAAAAATTAATGTCTAAGGGTGGGCGTGGTGGCTCACGCCTGTAATCCCAGCACTTTGGGAGGCTGAGGCAGGTAGATCACCTGAGGTTGGGAGTTCAAGACCAGCCTGGCCAATATGATGAAACCCCCATCTCTACTAAAAATACACAATTTAGGTGGATGTGGTGGTGGGTCCCTATAACCCCAGCTACTCAGGAGGCTGAGGCAGGAGAATCGCTTGAACCCAGGAGGCAGAGATTGCAGTGAGCTGAGATCGCACCAGTGTACTCCAGCCTGGGCGACAGAGCAAGCTCTGTCTCAAAACAAAACAAAACAAAACAATGTGTGTACATATATCAGGAACATGCACTCAGACTCTTCTGATTGCTAAAGGATGGGCTATCACGAAAGCTTGGAGACCACCCTTCTAGAGCCCTGCCCTTGTAGGCGGCAGCTACGCGTCCTGGTGGAACTCCATGAGCGGTGAGCACCCACCACCACGGGAGTGTGCCTCGGCCCACCCTGGCTGCCAGCTCGCTCTGACCCCTGCCCTGCCAGCATCGCCCTGAGATGCTTCTGCAAATTACAGTCTTCTCAGATTGTCTGCTGCCCCTGGGGTCTCCGTGCTGGGTTCTCCACAGGCTGGACCACAGGGCTGCACTTCTGGTGGTCATTGGAAAATTACCTACCAACAGAGCATCAGGGTTGAAAGGCCTCCAACAGTCTGTCCTAGCAACCCCAAGAGAAACCGCAGTGGGGTGCCGGAGGGTCCCCACGGAGGGGCACCCGATACCGCAGCTGTTCCTCCACCCACATTGGAGCCCTGGGGCTCTTCTCATTTCCTGCTCGGATGGGCCTGAAACGCCACTTCCAAAACCTGCATTCCTGTGGCTGCAAGGGAGGGCCCTCCCTCGGTGTCTTTCTCCAGGACCCAAAATCACAAAGATGTCAAGAATCGCAGCTTTCAAAGGACACACTTTCTTTGATGGAATCTTCAGATCACACATCATAAAGGCAGCACGCCATCCATCTTTGAAATGTCCCAAAACACGGAAAGAATGTTCCAAGGCAGCTGCGGCCTGTCCCACTGGTGTGCGGTGTCCTCTTCCCAAGTCATTTCATTCTTCGGTGTCTTTGACTCACGCTGGCAGCAGGCCCAGAGAGGTGAAGCGCCGGGCAGCCTGTGTACTGAGCGCGGGCTGAGAGCGCCGCCCTGCCCACTCCGGCCCGGGCATCCCGCCCCGCAAGGTTCAGGGCTTCGCACTGTGTTTTCATTTCATTCTCCCCAGGCAAGAGCACAGGGAAAGAGGCAGAAGAAATTCACAGAAACAGCCCCAGGCTCGGCTCGAAGGCGCACACTGAAAGCAAACACCTCTGGGCGCTCTTGCCTCCCGGAAGGTGGGGAGGCTCAGACGCAACGGCCGTCCCTTGCAGGGACCCTCAGGCCCCCGAGCAGGACAGCAGGCTGGCACAGTAGAGCACCACCTTCTTTTTAACCCCTGTTGAAAGTTCTGCCCCCGGCGCAGGAGGGCAGCAGAAGGCCTAGGGTGCTCGAGGGGTCCCAAGGTTTCCAGAGCCCTGGCCAGCAGGTCTGACTGCTCAGGGCTGGGCACACGCGCACCGCAGCCTGACCGCGGGATGTCCCGGAACCACCTGGCATTTCTTCTTAGCCAAATCCCTTCATTCAAAGACGGTGAGGGCTCCAGCGCCGCCCTCTTCATTCTCAAAATTCTTATGTCAGGGCCGGGCCCAGACATCCAGCCCGTGGGAAATCCCCGAGCCTGAGCGTGGCACCCGGAGGCTGGAGAGTAAATATCCAGGGGGCTGGGGCCTCACCCCCTCCTCAGGGATGGGGATGGGGGCCACAACCCACACACACTGCACACCACACACCACATATCACACCACACATCACACCACATATCACACCACACCACATATCACACACACACCACATATCACACCACACCACATA
>NW_022436948.1:2911368-3013955 GCF_009761245.1 Sapajus apella | reverse complement strand
CCCCCACCTGCTCAGCACCCTGGCACCCCTGTCAACCATGACCCCGCAACCACAACCCTGCGCTGCCCCTGCACTGCTCTAGGCACGTGGCGCCCAGCACTCCAGAGCCCATTCCGTTTGCATGTTGCAAATCGGGGCACATTTCCCTGGAGATACAGGAAGCGCGTTCACACGTCCCAAAGTCCTTCCGCTCGGGGAGTGCCGACTCGGCCTTCCAGAAACGACATTTTGAGCGCTTCCATCCCTCTCAGGCCTGTTTCCTGAAGCCTGCCTCATCCCTCTGTGCCTGGGTGTCATCCCTGCTGGCCCCGAAGCACGGCCAGGCCTGCTGTGTCTGCAGCCGCAGCCATCAGAGGCCCAGACGCAGCAGCGGCAGCTCTGGGTACACTGAGAAGCGCCTCGGGACCTGCTGCAGCACCCGCTTCTCATCACGTGGAGTAGACAGCGTGTGTGTGAGTGTGCTGTGCGTTTGAAGCCACACCAGACTCGTTCCCAGCCTCGCGAGTGAGCCTCCTCTGGCGTGGGCTTAACTAACTCTGGTCAGCGGGACCCACGCAGACAGCAAGAGGAGGGATGTCCACTCACACAGACCCACTTGGCCTGGGTGCAGGTGACTGCCTAGGTCTTCCCTGGCATGAAGCAGTGACCTCTGTGACACGCAGCCCTGCCCTGGCCTGCGGGGACAGGCAAGCGTGGGAGCCGGGAGAATGATGACGCTGGAAGGGCCAGGCCCTTTGCTGTCTTGGGAATGCAAGCCCAGAACTCCAAGTCACCAAGCAAAGAGGGCCCCAGAGCCCACTGTGGTCCCCAAACCTAGCCAGGGTCAGAGTCACTGAGGGGTGTGTACAGATGTCAGGGCCAGCCCAGGCCTGCCGTGGTGGGGGGCTGGGAGGCGAGGCTGGGGGTCTCATCTTGAAGCTTCCCGGGGCTCCTGCTGGCATCCCACCCGGGGTTTTACGGGACATTTGGCAGCCGCTAGACTTTGAGGGAGGGGGTGGTTGGGAGGCCACTGCGCATTTGCTCTGGGAATGCTGTGGCATGTGCCAGCATTGCCCCTCATGTCCCCATGCCCACGCCAGGGAGACAGTGTGTCCACCACGGCCCTGACCACACGGCAGCTGTGCTCTCGGGAGCATGCCACATGGCTGGCCGTCCGGCTCTGATTGGCTCAGGCAGGGGCTCGGCGCCCAGTCCGAGCTTGCAGGCCATCACTCAGGCCGGAGCCACGGAGCTTCGCCAGGCCTGAGACACCTCGACAGGAAGTGCCAGCTCCAGTGCCTGGGGGGCCGGGCAAGGACGTATGCCAGGAGGGGTGACGCAGGTGGGGACAGTGGTGAACGCAGAGTCACAACTCAGTGGCTGTCCACAGTCACCACGTGGGAATGTGGCCCAGGGAAGTGGCTCATCTGTGGCACCTCCTCTTTGAACGGTAGGCCGTTTCTCTAACCGAGCTGGAGACAGGGCGGGCCTGTAGCAGAGGCGCTAAGAAGCCAAGCCGCCACCGTCCCATCGCACCCCACACTCACCAACCGTCCCACTTACAGGGAAGGGGGCGGCTTCGTGACCCGGTGTGTGCGTCCAGTTCCAGGCCCACTAACGCCGGCCGCCTGGAACTTCACGAGAGCAAAGCAAGAGCTCCCTCACCATGCATTTGCTCAAAACTTTCACTTCTCCTCAAGGAAAGTAAAAGAGACAGTCTCCCTCCCACTGCGCAGGCAGTCAGCGAGCTCCTGCAGGTCCGGCTCTGCGAGCAGAAGCTGGAGGCTGCACCCCAGCTCAGGACTTCACACCTCAATGGCTCCCACGGAGGCCCTGCCTCCGCCCTGCATCTCCAGAACCTGCCTGCTGGTCAGGGAAGGGTCTGGTGTGGCTCAGGCAAACCCGACCGCCTTCCCCAGCAGACAGGCCGTTCTGTGATCACACCCCACTGGGTGCAGCCACACCTGGGCCTTGCCTCCCCTGCACCGAGCATGGTGACCCTCTAGGCCATGGCAGTACCCCCTGCCAGTAACCACCTGCCAGTACCCCCTGCCCCCACCCTGTCCTGCCCAGAACTCTCTGCAGGCCGCTGTCTCTGTTCCTCCTCCTGCTGAATGAGGACTGTGGGCCAGCTCTGTGGCTCATGAGCTTCGGAATTAAACCACAGAGCCTGCTTCTCATTGCCACTGGTGCCTGGCTCCCCCATCACCACCCACCAATGGCTATTCAGTGTCCGCAATGACAAGAACACCCTTGGCACTCCCAGGAGATCAGCCGGCTGTGACGGCGCTCAGAGGCCCAGGCAGGAGCCACCCCAGATGAGCCCATCAGTACTGCTCAGCTTAGAGCCAATGGCTGTACCAGGCAGCCACCCTGACGGTGCCCCTGTGAGTGGGCACAGGCTGGCACACCCAGCAGTGGCAGGTGCAGTGTCTCGGGCAGTTGGGGGCCTCCGCACAGGCCTGGGTGCAAACTGCAGCCCGTCCATGGTTCTGCTGCATACAAGAGGGGTGGGGATGTGCGTTTTCCAGGGAAAAGTCCCTGTCTTGCGTCAGCGTCTCGAAGGCACCCAGCATCCAAACAAGCGCAGGGTCACTGGTGCAGCAGAAGGGGCCCCGGAATGTGAGTCGGGGCCCCACTGCCGACTGATTCTACCCTAAAAACTCACCACTCACCCTCATGTTTCCTAGTAGATCGTGGGAAGACATGTGAGCCCATCGTGGGCACCGGGGTTTGGAGTGAATGCACTTTGAGTGGAAGCAGTCAGGCAAGCCCCAGCATGGCATCCCTCCCAGACGTTCTTCCACACCGGCTTCTTGATCCGGGCGCTGGTGCCTCCCCCAGTCTGTGGCACCTGTGAGGCAGCCGCAAAGCCTCTTTGCCATGGCCCGCTGTGGTGGGTAGCCCTGTTTCCTCCTGGCTGGCCTGGGATGGGTGGCAGCTGGAGAGACAGTACTTCTGGGGGTCTGGGAGGGTGCTTCCGGTGAGACCCGCATTTGAATTGGCCTCAGGAAGCCAGACACCCCTCCCAGTGTGGGTGGAACCATTTAACCCATGGAGTGCCTGACTAGAACACAAAAGGCAGGGGAAGGGAGGGCCGGCCCTCACAGCTGAGATACCCTCTCCTCCTGGGCTCAGACACTGGCCCTCGGCTCTCAGGCCCGCAGTGAACTCGGCTGCACCACAGGCTTTCTTAGTTTTCCGACCCATAGACGGCGGATGATGGAATTTCAGCCTCTGTAACTGCATGAGCCAATTCCGTGATAATACCTCTTGTCCTGGATATCCATGCATCCATATCCATCTCTGTGTCTCTGTCTCCCATTGGCTGTTTTGCTGGAGAACCTGACTAGCACAGGCCACCTTCCTGGGATACGGGCCACCTTCCTGTGTGGGAAGTGAAGGCAGGAATGGAAGGTGGCTGAGTATTTAACCACCATGTAACTATATTGAAACGTACACAAATCAAGGGAGGCAAGGGCATGCAGGTCACAGGCCACCGTGGCACTTCCCCACAACCCCAGGAGCAAGCGATGGACTTGGCCGTACCCTCCAGCCATCATTCTGGGGTAAGGGCTGGAAGAGGCAGTGGCAGAAAGCCCACAGGCCCCAGCTTTGTGCCGTGAGAGGTGTGCGGGGTCAGGCACAGGTGGGCATCGTGGCTGCCCACAGGAGTGGCACCCGGCCCCCTTGCTGCCCTCACACTTTATGGTATTTGGGGAACGGCAGAGAGCACCCTGCAGAGACAATGCTGGCTTCAGGATGCACCCACAGCCGCCCAGCAAAGGCCTTGAGAGTGCACTGAGATGGAGAAGGCAGCACTGGGGACCCGGCTCTGCCTGAGCTGACTGCCACCAACACAGTGCACAGAAATCAACATTTCCCAGCGGATGGTAGCAAGACCCAGAGTCTACGCTCCATAATATTCAAAATGTCCACAATATAACTCAAACTTATGTGACATACGGAGAGCCACAAAATTCTCCAGAGAGAGAATCAAGAGATGCCCTACGTGCTGGAATGCAGTCCAGACTGGACAGTGCTGCCCCCAGCGTGCTCCACACGGTCAAAGCGACCGTGAGGACCCGGAAGGAAGGGTAGAAATTCTCAGCAGGGAAATGGAAACTATGAGAAAGGACCAAATCGAGATCTCAGAACCCAAAGATAGAATTCCTGAGAAATTTATTTTCTAACGGATGGGCCTAGTAGCAGAATGGCAATGACAGAGGAAAGAATCTGTGACTTTGTAGATGGATCAGTCGAACATTTCCAATCTAGACAACAGAAAGAAAAATAAGACTGAAGGCCGGGCATGGTGGCTCACATCTGTAATCCCAGCACCTTGGGAGGCTGAGGCAGGCAGATCACCTGAGGTCAGGAGTTCGAGACCAGCCTGGCCAACATGGTGAAACCCCCGTCTCAACTAAAAATACAAAAATTAGCCGGGTGTGGTGGCACACGCCTGTAATCCCAGCCACTTGGGAGGCTGAGGTGGGAGAATCACTTGAACCTGGGAGGTGGAGGTTGCAGTGAACCGAGATCATGCCACTGCACCCCAGCCTGGGTGACAGAGCAAGATTGTAAATAAAAATAAATAAATAAGAAAAAAAGAAAAATAAGACTAAAAAAAAGTGAGCAGAGTCCAGGGGCCTGTGGAATGATAGAAAAGGTCTAACATTCACATCCTTAGAGGCCCAGAGGAGAGAAGAAAATGATAGGTACAGAGAAATATTTGAAGGAACAATAGCAGAAAACTTCCCGAATTTGGGGGACATACCAATTTACGTTTTAACAAGCTCAGCAAATCCCAGGCAGACTAAACTCAGACAAAACCGCGACTACGCACTGCAACCTCATTAAAAACTGCTAAAACACATAAACAAAGAAAAGTCCTGAGGGAAGCTAGAGAAAAATGGTACACCACACACAGCGAGGGAGCAAGAGCTCACGTGACCCGGGATTTCTCAAGGAAAACCATGGAGCCCAGGAAAAGACACAGCGGAGCCTTGAACGCATGCAGCTCAGTGAAAACGGCCAGCCTGGGAAAGGCTACGCAACTATACGACTCCAGCCATAAACAACTCCAACAGGCAAAACCATGGAGACAGAAGAAAAGCCAGTGGCTGCATGAGCTGGGACGAGGGAGGGATGACCTGGCAGAGCGTGGAGGAGTTGCAGGGGAGTGAAGCTATTCCATATGATGATATAACGACGGACACGTGCCCTTACACATTTGCCCCAAGCTGAGAACGTACAACACAGAGAGTGACCCCTGCTGTAAATGATGGACGTAGGTGATAATGGTGAGAGGGCACTTGCTCATCAGCTGTGATCCCGCCCCATACCATGGCTGTGCTGGTAACAGGGAAGGAAGCCGTGGACAGTGTGTGTGTGGGTGGGGAGGGGAAGGCGGGGGTGGGGAAGGCGGGGAGGATGCAGGAATTCTCTGTACTTCGTGCTCAATTTTTCTGTAAACCTAAAGCTACTCTTTTAAACTCTACTAACTAAACAGAAGTTAGGTGCAAAATAAGCATAGAAATTTTGTTTTGTTTTTTGAGACAGGGTCTTGCTCTGTCGCCCAGGCTGGAGGACAGTGGCGCCATCTTAGCTCACTGCAACCTCTGCATCCCGGGGTTCAAGCGATTCTCCTGCCTCAGCCTCCCAAGTACATGGGATTACAGGTACCCGCCACCACACCCAGCTAATTGTTGTGTTTTTAGTAGAGACAGGGTCCCACCATGCTGGCCAGGCTGGTCTCAAACTGCTGACCTCAAGTAATCCACCCGCCTCAGCCTCCCAAAGTGCTGGAATTACAGCCGTGAGTCACTGCTCCCTGCTAGCATAGAAAATTTATAAATGAACAAACAAAAAAAACCACTTAAACAAAACACAGAGGCCAGAAGACGGTGGAACAATACCTTTAAAGAACGGAAGGAAAAGAAGTCACCACAGAATTCTACATCCAGTGGAGACATCCTTCAGGAATAGAAGCAAAATGAAGACATTCTTGAGTAAAAGAACTAGAAGAGAATTCATCACCAGCAAGGGAAATGACCCCAGAGGCAAAGGCAGCGCTTTTGGAATGAAGGAAGAGAAACAGAAGGAGCAGATACCTGGGTAAATAGTTTGCAAATAAATAAATAGTCTCCAAATAAATAATAAATAAATAAATCCTATTTAAATCCTATTTTATATATAAATGAATAAATCCTATTTTTTAAGTCCTTTAAAATATGTATGACTATTGAAAGCAAAAAATATACCATCATCTTGGCCAGGTGTGGTGGCTCATGCCTGTAATCCCAGCATTTTGGGAGGCTAAGGCAAGCAGATCACTTGAGGTCAGGAGTTTAAGACCAGTGTGGCCAACATGATGAGACCCCATCTCTACTAAAATTATAAAAATTAGCCAGGTGTGCTGGCACATGCGTCTGTAAGCCCAGCTACTCAGGAGGCTGAGGCAGGAGAATCACTTGAACCCTGGGGGCGGAGGTTGCAGTGAGCTGAGATTGTGCCATTGCACTCCAGCCTGGGCAACAGAGCGAGACTGTCTCAAATATATATATATGTATATATTCCATCATCTGGTGAGATGTTTTCATGTTTGTACACATGATACATGACAACTCACATGCAGGGTCTAAGTGCCTCCATGGTTTCCACACTTCACTTGAAGTCACAAAGTAGGGTCTACATAAACTGTGAAAGGCTAGGTTTAATATATTATAATCTCTAAGCATTCACTTAGAAAAGATATACAGTC
Source organism: Sapajus apella (assembly GCF_009761245.1). Taxonomy (NCBI): domain Eukaryota; kingdom Metazoa; phylum Chordata; class Mammalia; order Primates; family Cebidae; genus Sapajus; species Sapajus apella. Next base: position 3,007,213 of record NW_022436948.1, on the reverse strand, counting down.
AGCCAGGTGCAGTGGCTCACACCTGTAATCCCAGCACTTTGGGAGGCCGAGGCAGGCGGGTCACCTGAGTTCAGGAGTTCAAGACCAGCCTGATCAATATAGAGAAACCTCATCTCTACTAAAAATACAAAAACTACCTGGCGTGGTAGTGCACACCTGTAGTCCCAGCTACTTGAGAGGCTGAGGCAGGAGAATCACTTGAACCCAGGAGGCGGAGGTTGCAGTGAGCTGAGATCGCGCCATTGCACTCCAGCCGGGGCAACAAGAGCAAAACTTCGCCTCAAAAAAAAAAGATATCCTGTAAAATAAAACTGAAAAGAGATTTAGCCAAAAAGACAATAAATTTAAATGGAAAACAATAAAGTATTAAAATAAGAAAAGGGAGCAGCAGGGACAATCCAAACCAAGCAGAAGACTGGACCTCAACCCAGCGACATCAGTAATCAGCTACAGGCCAGCGGGGTGCACGCACAGTTACAGTCAACAACAGCAGCGTGCGTCTCACAACAGTAGCATGTGTGTCCACAACAACAGTGTGTGTGTCCACAGCAGTAGCGTGTGTGTCCACAACAGCGTGTGTCTCACAACAGCAGCGTGTGTGTCTCACAGCAGCAGTGTGTGCGTCTCACAACAGCAGTGTGTGCGTCTCACAACAACAGCATGTGTGTCCACAGCAGTAGCGTGTGTGTCCACAACAGCGTGTGTGTCTCACAACAGCAGCGTGTGTGTCTCATAACCATCCATGAAGATCATGGTCGTGTTTCAGGAGCGGCAGGACATGGGGCATCAGGAGCAGGAGGGGGCAGGGATTATGGTGGAGGGACCAGGGCATGGGCGTGAAGAGAGAGCACCTTCACCCCTAACCCCGTGCCGGTGGGGTCAAGCATGACCTCTGAGCCTCCACCCTGGACTGGAGTGTCAAGGGGATCTCGGTGCCCAGGAACGCTGGGGGCAGGGGCTGTGAGGAGCTGAGGGCCTGAGGCCGCACTACCCAGACACCCCCCCAGCACCCCTAGGTGGGTCCCCCCATCCCCCGGTCATGGAGCAGCATCTGGGGTTCCTCATCCCTCTGAGGTGGAGCAACAGGGCGTGCTTTTGGGGTCTGCTCCTGTGACTCCCCTACTTTCCATTGTGAGTCACTGTTGGGGCCCCCCGAGAACACGCCTCATCTGGCCACTTGCTGGGAGTAATGACAGCCCGACTCCCTGCCAGCCACAGACGCAAGTGTCTGAGAGCTCCTGCCGGGGCTGATCTGTATGTCTGGGCACACCCCCGCCTGCAGGTGTGTGGGGCCGGATGACCTGTGGCAGCACCCTGGCTACAAGCACTGTTCTAAAAGGGCAGTGTGAGGCTGGGGAGCTGTGCTTGGCCACACTGGGTCCCCAGAGAGTGGCCAAGCCAGCATGGACGAGCATCCTTCCACCCGTGTCCCAGGAGGCCAGAAGATGGGGCCTCAGCCTGACAAGCAGAGGTATGTTTAGGGTCAGCCCAGCCCCCCAGCAAGAAGGGCAGTCAGGGAAGGCGGGAAATGTGAAAGTTGAGGGCAGGCGTCCCCAGCAGAACACAGACTCCTACAGAGCACCCTCTGCAGGCCTCGGTGTCCCCTCTGCTGAACGGCAGGCTGGTGCTATCTGGGGCCTCCAGAGCTCCAATGGGAACACACGTGGCTGGAAGGCTCTGGGTGGGCTGTGCGGGAGGGGCCATGGGCCTCCTGGAACTCGCCGGGGGATGCTGGAAGGGGCAGGGACAGCTCAGATGTAGCCCCTAGGGAGTCCAATAGTATCCTAGTCCCCTCTGCCATCTCTCCCTCCCTGTCATCCCTGCATCTGAGGCCAGGGTGCCCCAGGCTCTCCAACCCATGTCCGAGGACGGGGCAGGCTCAGCTCTGCCCAGCACCAGGCAGTTGGAGAACCTGCACGTGGCTCCGTTCCCCCAGGGAGAAACATCTGCAAACACCCTCCTGAGACAGGTCACTGGGGCAGGGGGATGGGGGAGTGTGACCCCGGCAGGAGCGTGAATTGGTGGTGTGGGGCTGGTGTTGAGAACAGGGTCCAACATCGCGGCCCTGCTCGGGAGGCCGGCGCCCGGGGTCTCCAACAGCTCTGTCCCAAATGGAACCTGCTCTCAGTCTGCACACCGCCCCGGGGCCCCCTGTGCTCACAGGCAGATGGAAAGGGGGCCTTCCCATGCCACAGGCGGTTGGATGATGAATGACGCCCCCAAAAGATCCGTCTGGTTCCTAACTGGGGAACTGAGAACGGGGCCTGATTTGGAAGAGGGTCTTTGCAGAGAGATGGGATTCCATCAAGGGTTTTGAGATGAGAGCCTCCTGGATGAGGGTGGACTTGAGATCTGAGGCCACGCTCTTAGAAGGGGGAAAGGTATGGAGACACACGGCCACGTGGAGACAGAGACACGGCCACGTGGAGACGGAGACAGGGCCGCGTGGAGACGGAGACAGGGCCGCGTGGAGATGGAGATGGAGCGATGGGGACACAAGCCAAGACTGCCAGGGCCCGCAGAAGCTGGGAGCGGCTGAAAGGGTTTCTCCAGGAGCCTATAGTGGAGGGGCCCTGCCGACACCCAGATTTTGCAGTCTGGCCGCAGACCTCTGAGTCCACTCTGTTGCACTAGGCCCCCAGTGTGCCTACGGCAGCCCCTTCCTCACGCGGCCTGGCCCTCCTGCGGGGTCCACTCCACTCTCTCCCGGGTTGGGTGGGGACCTCTGTGCTGCCCTCTAAGGACAAGCACACAAAAGGCCACCCTCCACCACAGCAGGACAGGACGCACGGGGCCTTCACTGGCCACACTGGCTCCTGGCGTGGCCAGGACAACAGAGAGGGGCCAGGGATGAGGGTGGGGACGCGTCTGTGGGTCACAGAGGCTCCAGACCCCCAGGCCAACTGCACAGCCGGCAGGCAGCGCTGCCTCTGTGTGTCCCTGCATCAAATCACTTTCTCTCTGGGGCCGCCCCGCCCAGAGTCCCTTTCCTGCCGAGCCCAGGGCTTTCCTGGCAGCTACTCCCCACTCCCCGGTGTTTGTTCTTCGAGGTTTCCCGCCCCTGAAGGTTTTGATTTGCTCAGGGCTGTCCTGCACCTTCGCCCTGGCTATGTAAGGAGAGGGAGCCTTTATGCGAGAAGCCCGCGTCAGGCCCAGGAGGTATGCCAGCTCTCTAGGACGCTGGCCAAGGTCCTCGCGCTTGGCCGGATCCAGGCAGGGAGTGAAGGACATGCCAGCATCCTCCTGACCCTGGTTTCCAGCTCTCCCCCTCCCCACCCATAGCCCAGGGTCAGAGGACAGGCAGCTGCCTGGCCAAGCGGCAGGGCCCCTTCTGCCCTGGACGGTGACGGCCTTGGGAGCCAGAAAGAGTGAGGCCGTGAGGCGACCACGGAAGACAGCCTGGACCTCAGTGAGGGCGGGTGGCTTGCTGGGTGGTTTCCCCAGGGGCAGAGGCTGAGACAGGATTGAGGGTTACATGGCAGGTGACCCCTGGCCACCCCAGGAGGAGAGAGGGAAGGAGCATGGACCAGGACAAGGGGGCAGGTACCCCGTGGGGAACTGGGGAGGCTGCAGAGCCACCAACAGAGTTGCCCCCACTGGCAGGAGATGCTGGGCTACTTACCCCCCACCTGCCACTGGTCCCTGTCAAGGGGCTCCCAGGGACCCTGACTGCCCAGCAGGTCTGGCCTGGCTGGAGGGAGTCGCCAGGTAGCACTGAGCCATTGTACAGGCTGGAGGGACAGAGGCTGTTACTGGCGCCCAGGCTGGAAGCTGTGCCGCAGCAGCCCAGGAGAGGCAGCTGGAGGCAAGAGAGAGAGGGAAAGAGCCAGCCACTGGCTGAGCAGGGCTGAGAGGCAGTGACGGTGTGGGCCCGGCCCTGGAACCAGCTCTACGAGGGGCCTGGGGCTCACAGAAGGGCCAGCCCCGCGCCTTTGAGGGTCAGAGAAGGGCGGCATCAGACAGGCTGTGGCCAAGTCCCATGGAAAAGGCGCCGTCTTGACGCCCCCATGGGCTCTGCAGGGCCGGGAGGCCCAAACACGTTTTGGGTGGAGAGTGGAGGTCTCGGCCTGGGCCAGGCTCCCCATCCCACCCCCAAGTGTGGCACTGGGCCCAGGTCCAGCTAGGCCCTGCTGCTGTGCTCTGAGGGGCCAGGACATCAGTGGAGGAGGGCGGTTGCCTGTCCCCGTCCCCAGAGCATTCTCGGCTGCACTGGGAGCCGCATCCCCTGTTTGTTCTCTGGAGCCAGGAAGCTAGGGCCTTCCACTTCCTGACGCTGCGGGGGCCGCGCTCTCGTCACTCCCCAGCTAGGAAGGCTCCCGCGAGCCTCCTGCCAAGCGAGCATGGACAGCTGATCTCAGAGTGGCTGAGGTTAATGGACAGGAAGCACCGTCCCCTAACCGGGACGATCAGCTGCTGAGAAGCCCGGGAAGAGAGCCTCTCCCGGCCTTGCCCCAGAGAGCCGCAGGAGAGAGCGGCAGGCGCCGCGGCCCCAGCAGGGAAGACCAGCTCCGAGCTCCAGCTCCAGCTGCAGCCTGGCCCCCCCACAGCACCCTCAGCCCCCTCGACCCTTCTCTGGCCTCCTCAGGGCTCCTGTACACACTTGTGTGTCTGCAAGGGGCAGAAAAGGTACCAGAACGTCGAACAAGAGCCCCCACACGCAACGGGCAAGCCCTCATTATGTGTTGCACTCCAGGGCCCCTGAGACCCTCACGGGCGGCCTCAAAATGCCCACTGCAGACATGGTCCAGCAAGGCCGGCTGTCGGGCTTTCAGGCCGACAATCAAAGCAGCAAGTCAGAGTGACAGGGAGTGGACAGACGTGGGCCACCCACAACCAGGTGACCGCTGAAAGCAAGGAGGAAGCCACACAGACACAAGAACCCACAGTGGGAAAGGCCACGGCAGGGGCCAGGGCACCTCAAAAACAAACGTCCCATGGTGTCACCTGGGCCCGGAACAGGATGGCAGCTAATGAAGCCGTCACCAGGAGGCTGCGTCACAGAGAGGCCACGTCACTGGGAGGCCACATCACCGGAAGGCCACATTACCGGGAGGCCACATCACCAGGAGGCCATGTCACCGGGAGGCCGCGTCACCGGGAGGCCGCGTCGCGGAGAGGCCAGGGCACAGAGAGGCAAGAGGCTGCATGACCAGGAGGCCGCATCACCAGGAGGCCGTGTCACCAGGAGGCTGCGTCACTGGGAGGCCGTGTCACCGAGAGGCCACGTCACCGGGAGGCTGCGCAGGGTGTTGAAGGAGGAGAGGAACATGGTGCTGTTATGGACCGAATGAACTGCCAACAGCTGCCCTCAAAGCCGGGGAGTTCCCAGTGGCTCACTGAGAGTGTCCACAGCGCCAGGCACTGTTCTGCTGAGTTTTCATCATTCATCAAAACCTTTCCCATGGAATTCCTCGGCTGGCCCAAGAAGGCTCGGTGCAGTCACCACACGGGGATGCAGTGGAGTCTAAGGACCATTCTGGGCGGCACCTACATTTGGGGAGTTACAGATGACAGACCCCACAGCGAAGCACCCGTAGCCGTCTCCCCCAAGGTAAGGACTAATGTCCTTCACTTACGGCACACCGGGGCCTGGAGCGCCCAGAGAAGGGCCCTGCTCTCAGAGGCAGCCAGGTGGGCTGTGCACACAGCCACGGAGAGTGCCCTGCGTGGAGGGGGTTGCTGTGATTCCCACACCCCTACTTCCTCACATCCTGCAACCTCGCTAGAATCTGCCATCAAAAGCTACCCAGCTTTGGAAGGCTGAGGGGGATCACTTGAGGCCAAGGAGTTTGATTCCAGCCTGGGCTACATAGCAGATCCTGTCTCTAAAAAAAAAGATTAGACAGGCATGGTGGTGTGTGCCTGTGGTCCCAGCTCCTCAGGAGGCTGAGGTGGGAGGCTCACTTGAGCCCTGGAGGTCAAGGTTGCCGTGAGCCATGATCCCACCACTGCAGGTCAGCCTGGGCAACAGAGTAAGACCCTGTCTCAAAGAAAAAGCAACAAAAAAGCCGCCAAGATTGCTTTGGGTGTGGCCGCCACAGGCCCCTCTCTGCATCTAGCGACACTGCTTGGTCCCTGGAATGGAGCAAGAAGGTGAGTTCCAGGCCCAGATGCCACAGGATGGTGGAAGCGCTCACAAAATGAGCGTAACTTGCTAGGGGACAAGGACGTCTCCAGGAGATGGGTCGCTTCCACACAGGCACCGAAGCGCAGCGCGCTGCTCCCCGTGGCCCAGGGCTCCTTGTTTCTGGAAGGAAGGGGAAAGCAGACACTACCGGTGCCACCTGCAAACCTCTCGAACGAGAGGAAATGCCCGCAGGACCTCACCCTGCCTGCAGCAGCTCCGGCCTTGCCCTGCCTGCATTGGCTCCAGCCTCACCCCACATTTTCAGGGGACTCTGTGCTGGGGGTGCAGCTTTTAGGGTGACCGAGGGAGGGAGGACAGGGTAGACAGGCAGCCAGCGCACACTTGGGGGAGGCACATGGCTCTGAGCTGCCAACGCACCAGTGGAAACAGGCGCCACAGGACCCTCCAGAGCTGTGACATAAACAGCCCACCCTGCTATGGGCTCTGGCAAATGCTCTGGGTGAGCTCCAGTCACCCCTGCCCTCCCTCCCCTGTGTGGATGCGGACCCCTGAGGCCCAGGAGTCCATCTGGGTCTCCAGGGGCTCCGCTGGGACCAGGGGAGCTAGGCTCGGCGTCCGGCCACAGCCATCGCTGGGTAGGAGAGGTGGGTCTGACTTCTAGGGGAGCAGGTGGGGGCGGCAGGGCTGTTTGTGGGTCCCTGCCACGGCCAGCTCGGGGCCCCTGGGCAGAGGCGTGTTTCCTAGCTCAGGCCCGGCAGCTGAGACCCCACATAGCTCATAATCTCCTACAGGCCTAACCTCAGGAGATTTCATTTCACAAGGAGGACGCAGGGGCCGGAGCTAGCAGCCGCCCATCACAAAAGGCAAGAATAGGTACGTGTAGGAGTCAGGCCCAGACCAGAGATAGCAAAGCCCCTGGCCGACGGGCGAGGCCCTGCTGCCGGACTCAGGGTGCTGTCTGTACTGAAGGGGGCCAGCGCGGGCGCAGATGGCGGTCGAGACGGGGAGCCCCCAGCAGAGGCCTATCCTGGGCTCCAGGGGCTTTGACAGAGGGCAGTTAGGAGAAGGCGGATACGGGGGTGGGGCCAGGGCCAGGAGGGCGCCGTGCCTGCTGTGGCTCTGAAGTTACTCCAGATGCCCTTGGGGACACAGCGGGGTGACTCCAGCTTCCCCCCCGACCCTGCGAGGTGGGTGCCCCGCCCTATTTCTCAGGCGGGAAGTGGGCTCCAGCAGTGTCCAGGCCATGCCCTCGGAAGGGCAGAAACAGGAGCCCCCTTGCCAGGGGCTTCATAGCCACCTGCCTCTCACTGCCTGGCCACCAGGAGCCTCTCAAGGATGTCCCCAGGCAGACAGCAGAAAATCCCAAGGACTGGCAACTGCTCGAGCCTCCCAAAGTGCTGGGATTACAGGCGGGAGCCGCTGCACCTGGCCCCGCCAGGGCTTTTGGCTGCCATGTCATGGAGAGGCCGTGTCATGCAGAGGCCGTGTCACAGAGAGGCTGTGTCATGGAGAAGCCGTGTCACAGAGAGGCCACGTGTCTCTGTGTGTACGAACGCGTGTGCATGTGTTTATATCTTCTCAGGCCGGCTGCAGTGGCTCATGTCTGTAATCCCAGCACTCTAGGAGGCCAAGGTTGGCGGATCACTTGAGGCCAGGGGTTGGAGACTATCCTGACAAACAGGGCGAAACCCCATCTCTACTGAAAGGACAAAACTTTGCTGGGCAGGGTGACACACACTTGTAGCTCCAGATACTCCGGAGGCTGAGGCACGAGAATGTCTTAAACGTGGGAGAGAGAGGTTGCAGTGAGCAGAGATGGAGCCACCGCACTCCAGCCCGGGCGACAGGGGAGACTCAGTCTCAAAATCAAAACATCGTCATCTCTGTCTCTCTGTTTTGCATTCTGGTCAAATTCCTTATGTCTCTCTTCTATCCGGATACTAATTCTCTTTTCAACTGTGTACTTGATCCTATCCCATCTTCTGAGTTTTCTGTCTCAGTGACTGTATTTTTCATTTCCAAGATGTGCCATTTTCCTACCTGTAGAAAGTAAAAAGTTCTGACCAGGCGTGGTGGCTCAGGCCTGGAATCCCAGCACTTTGGGAGGCCAAGGTGGGCGCATCATGAGATCAAGAGATTGAGACCATCCTGGCCAACATGGTAAAACCCCATCTCTACTAAAAAAAAAGTACAAAAATTAGCTGGGTGTGGTGGCATGCCCCTGTAATCCCAGCTACTCAGGAGACTGAGGCAGGGGAATCACTTAAAACAAAAATGGGGAGGCAGAGACTGCAGTGAGCTGAGATCGCACCACTGCACTCCAGCCTGGTGACAGAGCAAGACTCCTTCTCAAAAAAAAAACAAAAACAAAAACAAAAAAAAGAAAGTAAAAAGTTCCTCTTCAAAGTTTCCCTTCTTGTTAAAGAATAATAATAACGAATGTTAGAATAATGGTTTCTTTTACAGACTTTCTTCAAAGCCTTCTTGCTGTTGCTAGTGACTCTTTGTTAAGCCCTGTCCTATGTAGCTGTTAGACATAAGGGAATAAGTAGATCCCATGTCCTTGTGCTTTAACAAAGATATTTGTGCTAGACATGCTCACAGGCACATAGTACATTCTATGTCCTTGTACTTTCACCAAGATGTTTATGTTATTACTTTTCTAAGTCCTTTCAAAAGCAGCTTCCTGTCCCTTCCTTATTTGGACTTCCTCTTTTCCTTTGCTCTCCATTGCCTTTACCTGTTTAGAAAAGTTTTAAGTTGTTAGCCAATCGGGTTTTAGTTTAGATTGTGAGGTCCGACCCCAACCAACGAAGATCAGACACAGCAGTAAGAACCCAATGCACAAGGAATAAATATGCCTGCCCTTCCTTTGTTCATTGTACTCTTGCGGCAAGACTGCTGGCGAGTGGCACCCTTTCTGCAGAAAGTAGAATTGCCTCGCTGAGAGATCCGCTGTCTCAGTGCTGATTTCCTTTGTGGCGCCGAGCATCTGTTTCCAACAATACCTATCTGTTCTTGTCTTGAACCTGCCATTTGGTTTCTGTAATGCATTTACTTTAATGACTGTGGTCCCTTTTCTTATCTCTTTGGTAGATTAAGAGTTTTTATTAGATTCCTCCATAAACTTAACTCCACCTGGAATGAGTTCATGTTCTGGGTATGGATTGTGTTGGTTGTTTCTTTTGTAATTTCAGTGAAATTCAGATAACATAAAATTAGTTCTTTAAAAGTGCAATTTCATGGCATTTAATACACTCACGTTGTTGTGTACCCACGACTGTTTCTTAACATGCAAAGTCCTGTGCTTCTGAATTTACGCTTGTAGACTCATTTTTAAAGGGTTAGTCATTGGATCAGGATATGGGAAATCAGTTCTCTGAAAGTCAATTCGCAAAATGACCTTGATTGGTCAGTTTGCTGAAAAATCAATTCTCTAAGTGATCCATTTTCCCAAGACTTCAGACAGAAGGTTTAAACTTGTCTGGGCAATTGGCCACAGCCATCTGGCAGCACAGGCAGGAGCAGGGCCTGAAAATTCCAGCAAAACGTGTGAGCCAGGGTTGAGGGCCCATTCAGAAGAAAAGACATTCAGCCAAGCTGCAACAATGCACATTGGCAAGAGTGGCCAGCATCAAACAGTGAGAAGCGTTTGGGGGCCGTTTTGTTCCTCGCTAACTAGATCACTCTGCCAGTCGGCTTAGGTCCACCCAGGTCTGGGCAAACAGTTTTAGCAAATTGATCTAATTCTGAAGATAAAGTGTCAAGTAGACGTCAAGAGTGCAGTGGAATCCCGGCTTTCCATGAAACTCTGTGTGACCTCAGGCAAGTCGCTGAGCCCCTCTGCGCCTCAGTCCGCCCCGCAGGGTGCCTGTGAGGATTAAATGAGGCCATGTAGGTGCTGGCGGAGGTTAGTGACGCTCCCAGTGGGAGAGCTCTCCAGGTTGTCTAGGGCCTGCACCATCAGCCCTCAGGGCCCCTTCCCACTTCCCTTACAAGCTGATGTCACTCTGGGCTCTGGGTTTCAGGAGGAAATGACCTCTGCAGGAGCATCCCCTGCCCAGCCCCAGGGAGGAGGCAAGCCGGGGGGCTCTCTCGAAAGCCCCCAGAAGCACAGCTCTCCTGCCTTTCTTTGCCCTGATCGGCGGGCCCGTGCAGGGACCTTCCAGCAGCGTGTCCTGCCCCAGCCACCACTCCCTCCTGGCAGCCCCCGGCTGATAGTCCCTGCCTTTCCTTCTTTCTAGTGGCAGTGTCTCTAAAACAGCTTCCCTTTCTCCTGTTTCTGATCTGACCTCATCACCAGCTGCCTGAGGCCACCCTGCAATCAGCGCACTGGCGTTCCCCAAGCCCACAGAGCCCTTGAGAGCATGGTGTCCGCCAGGAATGAGGTGGGCACTGGAAATCCGTGCATGATAGGAACCAGAAGACGGTGGGCCTGTCACCCTCCCCAGCTCCTGATCCCTAGGCCAGTGGCTTGCCCCTGGGGCTCCTCTGGGCTAGGATCTGCCCACCATGTTTGTTCCTGTGACAGGCAAGGGCAACTCCAGATGTCCCATCACAGCTGCCCACTGGAGACTGATGTGGGGACAGCAAGGGCGCAGAAGGCAGCTGATGCCACACAAGGGCACCAGAAGAGCTCCTGCCAGCTGTGTGGCACCACATGCTCCCACTGCACACACCGGGTCAGTGCCCTGTACACCGAAGTGACCTGCCCCGGGCACCCTGGGTGCCACTGCATTGCCAGCGTGTTGCCTGCTGGCTGAGCCTCCGAGTTGCATGGCGGCGGCTTTGCCTCACCACTGCCTGTCTCACTGGGCTCTAAGCTCGGGAGCCTGGAGCACGGTGAGGCCCTGTCTGCAGCCTCGCTGGCCTGTCACACTCCAGCCTCAGGCGCTCAGCTCCAGCGTGATCTCCCATCCCCCACTGTCAGTCCATCCTGGCCGCTGTAACAAAACACCGCAGACTGGCAGCTTCTAGGCAGCAGAAACCTGTTTCTCACAGTCCTGCAGGCTGGAAGGCCCAGCCCGGGGGCCCGCATGGCCGGGATCTGACGAGGGCCCACCTGCGGCTTGCAAATGGTGTGCCCTCACTGTGTCCTACATGCAGAGGGGGCGAGGATCTCTCCTTCATAAGAGCCCTAATCCCAGCATGAGGGCTCTGTCCCCAGGCCTAATCACCTCTCAAAGGCCCCACCTCATAATGCCACTGCCTTGGGGGCAAGGATTTCCGCCTCTGAGTTTTGGGGGACATAAGCGTCCAGCCCTCAGCAGCTGTTAGGGTGGTCCCCAAGCCTGCCGTCCTCCTGCTCCTGCCCAGCCATCTGGGCACCCCGCAGGCTCGCTGTAAGCAGAGGTGAGCTCCATGTGTGATGAGGGTCTCCAAGTGTCCCTGTTCAGGTGCATGCAGCGACAGGCCCTGAATTTCAAGAGCTCCCGTCCAGCGGGGCAGAGAGTGGGGGCTGGGGCTTCTGTGAGGGGCCGCCTCACCAAGGCCTAGGCTCTGGCGTCAGAATCACACTGTACTTGGGCTCCTTGTTCTGAGGCACTCCAGGGCTTCCCAGGGCCCTTCCAAGTGCCCTCCTACCCGGGGTCCAGGGGTCTCGGCTCCCTGCCCTCGCCTGTCTGGGAAGAAGTTGGGCTGCTGGGCCCTGCACCCAACAACACCCCTGTCCTGGGCTTTAGCACTTAGAGACCAGCACTCTCCCCAACATTGTACTTTTCCAACCTTTCAAATACATGGCAAAGTTTATTTAACCAGTTGTGAAGACCCATTTGTCCCCACACGCTCCCACTCACACCTCACCGCACGTGCCTAGCCCACGTCCATCCACTCTCCTCACTCCTGATGCATTTCAAAGGAAGTTACTGCAGCATTTCTCATAGAAAACAACAAATCTAAAGGTCCGTTACTAGGAAAAAGACAAGTGAATAAACCACAGCAGATCCATATGAGGGGATATTATGATCTATTTAAGAGTGAGGGCTGGATGTGGTGGCTCATGCCTGTAATCCCAGCACTTTGGGAGGCTGAGGCAGGCAGATCACCTGAGGTCAGGAGTTCAAGACAACCCTGACCAACATGGTGAAACCCTGCTTCTACTAAAAATATAAAAATCAGCCAGGCATGGTGGTGTGTGCTCCTGTAGTCCCAGCTATTCGGGAGGCTGAGGCAGGAGAATCTCTTGAACCTGGAAGAGAGAGGTTGTGGTGAGCACTCCAGCAGCCTGGGTGACAAGAGTGAAATGCCATCTCAAACAAACAAACAAAAAAAAAAACAAAGAAACACGGGAGACTGGGTAATTATTTATAAAGAAAAGAGGTTTGATTGGCTCAGGTTCTGCAGGCTGTACAGGAAGCATGACAGCGCATCTGCTTGGCTTTTGTTGAGGCCTCAGGAAGCTTCCAATCATGGCAGAAGGCACAGGGGTGCCCACGTATCACACAGGAAGAGCAGGAGGGTAGGGGTGGGGGAAGATGCACAGACTGTTCACAGCTCTCTCAAGACCTCACTCACTGTCACAAGGACAGCACCAAGCAAGGAGGGAGCCACCCCCACAACCCAAGCTCCTCCCACCAGGCCCCACCTCCAGCACTGGGGACTCCATCCCCACATACCATCAGAGCGGGACATCCAAGCTATATCACCTTCTCCAACTGGGAGGAGCAGAGGTTCCCCACCGCGTGCTGCTCAGAGCAGCAAGAGACCCACCCCAAACGAACAGAAGTAACAGAGCCAGGGCAAGGTGGGACAGGCCTTGGGCGTGTTCCACAGAGCCCTGCAGCTCTGTAATGTTTTAATCATTAAAGTTAGTACGGCTGGTCACGGTGGCTCACACCTGTCATCCCAGCACTTTGGGAGGCTGTGGTGGGCAGATCACCTGAGTTCAGGGGTTCGAGACCAGACTGGCCAACATGGCAAAACCCCATCTCTACTAAAAAAATACAAAAATTAGCTGGACGTGATGGTGCATGCCTATAATCCCAGCTACTCAGAAGGCTGAGGCAGGAGAGTGGCTTAAACCTGGGAGGTGGAGGTTGCAGTAGCTGAGATCGTGCCAATGCACTCCAGCCTGGGGGAGAGTGAGCGGGACTCCGTCTCAAAAATAAAAATAAAAATAATAAAGTTAATGTAAGAATAAGGGGAACTTTGAAACGCAGTTTTCTTATCATTTAAGGCTTCTTGTAGTAACCACATCTCCTCAAACCATTAAAACCATAACCAATGATTTAGGGTGGTGAGTGATTCTTCCAAACACCTTAAACTTCTTGAAAGCAAACAAAACACACAAACGTGTAAAACGGTTCCACACAGTCAGGGTTTGCGTCATTTTTTATTTGTTTCTACGCTTGTGTAAACCATCCTAGCTTATAACTCTGTTCTGAAGGCTTCTTGGAGTTTAAGTAATAGTACACTGATACTTTGCTGTAGTTAACAGAAGCCCTTTGTGACCCTAAGGAAGAATGTTACCTCTTCAGCCTAATGGTGATGAATAATCCATGTATTGACTGATTTTTAACTTCAAAATTTTTTTTTAGAGACAGGATCTCACTCACTCTGTCACCCAGGCTGGAGTGCAGTGGCGCAATCCTGGCTCACTGCAACTTCACACTCCTGGGCTCAAGCAATCTTCCCGCCTCAGCCTCTTGAGTAGCTGAGAGGACAGGCATGTGCCACACCTGGCTAAGTCTTTTTTCATAGAGATAGGTGTAAGGGTAGCCGAGAGAAAGGAGAATAGACCCAAAGTCAGGCAAGCAAGTCTTACTAACCTGCCCGGCTGCTCCCACACAATCGGAGAAGGCAGCCCTGATCCTCCAAAACGGGTTTATGTAGGGTGATAGGGGCATAATCTATCCACTGCTAACAGGCACAGAGATCGTTTGTTAACTTGTAACAGGCCTGCAATACATTGTCCCATGACTTCTGTGGCGGAAGTCTTTTTAAAAAAAGAGAGAAACCACGAGTTTTTACCGATACATGTCAAACAGGAATTTACAAGTATGGATAACCAACATATGTTTCCCCTGTCCTCCCTCCAGCTGCCCAGATGGCTGTAGTCGGGCTTTGCCTAACTGTAGCATGTCGGGCAACCTTGATGTGGCGCCCAGGTAGGGGTCCAGGAATGCAGCTGCAGGGCAATCAGAGGTGGGGAAGGGGTCAGCCTGCACAGAGGGGGTGTTCTTGTCCCTAACAATAGGGTCTTGCTCTTATTGCCTAGGCTGGTCGCAAACTCCTGGGCTCCAGCAATCCTCCCGTCTGTCTCCCAAAGTGCCAGGATGACAGGCATGAGCCACAGTGCCCCGCCAATTTTTAACTTTTTATTAGGAAATTGTCAAACATATCCTAACGGAAAGCAAAGTATACTAAACTCCCTGTACCCGCCAGCCCTGCAGCCACATCGTGGTGGCTGGTGACCAGCGGCCTCTCATCTGCAGCCTGTGGCACCTGAGCCCCATGCCCACACCAGCACCACTGGTGTATTTAGAAGTAAATCTCTCACTTAACCACCAACAGTGCAGTAGAATCTCTAACTGACAGCTCTTTCTAAAAAATAGTCATGATCCCATTATCACGCCCAAAAGTCAGTCATTCCTTAATACCAGCAAATCCCCCGCTGTCTCACCCTCTCTCTCCGTAGCCTGTTTGGTTGGTTGGTTTATGACAATCAGGGTGGAGACAAGGTCTGTGTGTTGCTGTGTTTGGCAGCCACAGCTCATCTTTATTTTTTTTTTTTTTTTTGAGACAGAGTCTCACTCTGTCGCCCAGGCTGGAGGGCAGTGATGTGATCTCCGCTCACTATAACCTCCGCCTTCGAGGTTCAAGCAATTCTTCTGCCTCAGCCTCCCGAGTTGCTGGGACTACAGGTGCATGCCACCATGACCGGCTAATTTTTTGTCTTTTTAGTAGAGACAAGGTTTCACCATGTTAGCCCAGGACAGCCTTGATCTGATCTTATGATCCGTCCGCCTCGGCCTCCCAAAGTGCTGGGGTCACAGGCGTGAGCCACGGTGCCCGGCCCTCATCTATCTTTTTCTAATCCATAGACCAGATTCCTTCTCTTGTTTCTGTGACGGATTTGTTGAGGACAGGACAGCCGTTTGTTGCTGGGCCTCGCAGTCTCTGCGTGTCTGGGTGCAGTTCAGCACACGCCTCTCCGCCTGGTACACCAGTGCTTACACCCGGAGGCTGGCTCTCGTCCCAGCTGGTCCCAGCGGGGCCATGCCATTCCCAGCACATCCCTTCTGGAGGTGCACGGCATCTGGTTGTCCCTGTCCTATGATTAGATCGACTGGGGGGCATCTGCGGCCAGCCTGCCCCTCACTGTAAAAGCCCCTGATGGCTTGTCACATCCGAATTTCTGCAGCCATTGAGGACCAGTGCCCACATCCGAGATTTCACTGGAAGTTGCAAAATGGCAATATATTAATTCATTCTTCATTAGCTGGCTTTCTATAAAGAACTTTCCATCATCAACTCTTTGTTTGCCAGGACAAGTAAGATACATACTTGATTCTGTCCCTTTTTGAGTTTTCAGAGTGAGGTGGTCCCTTCACCTTGAAGGAGTTATTAATCAATTAATCACCTTTTTAAAAATACCCAGGATGGCGAGCAGCAGCGGGGGCCACAAGCAGAAGGCAAGGTGGCAGGGTTGTGAGGGGGGCCACGCCACAGAGGGAGTCCCAGGGGGAAACCGCTCCACGGGGACCTGAATGAAGCCAGGGCCTGAGCCATGCAGGAAGGGGAACGTCACAGGCAAAAGTCCCAAAGCAAGAGGACCTGAAGAGGGAGGTGTGGGACAGGTTACCAGGCACAGCTAGCGAGGTGGCTGGAGCCTGCGGGATGACACCTGGGGTTCTCATCTCGGCTCCCGCTCTGCCTGCGCTGGAGCCCCTGCCAAGGGCACAGAGAATTCAAGGGGGAGGCTTTCCAGGCAAATCCAGGGGAGTGACAGACACAGAAGTTGAGGGTCCCTCAAATGATGATTAAAATGACAGTCGTGCAACCTGAACCACAGAAGGCGGAAGAGGGGGCCAGCGCAACAGCACCCCAGGGCCATCGGAAACCAGCAGGCGCTGAGGCTGAGTGGGGAGAATGAACGTCCAGGAAGGGACCCGGCCAAGGCAGGCCAGGCTGGCCAGACAGCTCAGGAGGGCCTCATGGGCAGCTCTGAGGCAAGGGCGACATGTGGTGGCAGCGTCACGGTCCCTACGGGGCAGTGCCACCTCCCAGGGCTGCAAGCCAGGGCTTCCTCTTGCCCCCTGCTGTTGCCTCTTCTGTGCCCCTGGCCCTTCTGATGCGTCAGCTGGTGCCTGGCTGGGTGGAAAAAGTTTACAACCAACATTTGCATGTTAACAGGAACTTCCTTGAGGCAATTTCCTAAAGCAAAAGAGAGGCTGTGGTGTCAACAGCAGCCACCCATAGGCCTTAGTCCAACTGCCAGCCCCTGAGCCACTGTGTCCCCTTTGGAGAAGAGGAAGCCGAGGCTGAGGGCTGAGCAGCACATCCAAGATCCCACGCGGGGCAGCCGGAGCCCAGCCACCCTCCTCCAGTGGCCACCACAACCCGGGGACCTCAGCAACCCCTGCCACCACCCCTACACACTGCAGCCTGGCCCTTGGGTGGCAGTGTCTCTGGCTCAAAGAGAAGGCAGGGCCAGCAGCACAGCTGGAGGAACCGACCATCAGCAGAGACCCTGGGGCCCCCCAGCCTAAGGGAGGCTCCTCCAGACGGGACGAGCTGGCCTGGCAACTCTGGCCAGGGCTGCAGGGAACAGGGTGCTCCATCCCGGAAAACGGCTCAGCTCTGCCATGGAGCTCAGCTCTGCCACGGGGCACAGGACTGACAGCCCCGAGACGCCGCCTTGCTCCTGCTGGTCCTCCAGTTACACAGCCTCCCTGGACATTTCTAACAGAACAGCTGTGTTTGTTTCTAGGGCTCCCCATTCATGGGAGCCCAGCAAGGGCCAGCAGGCCACAGGGCCCTCGGTCTCTGCCCAGGCTAGTAGTCAAGTGTGGCTGCAGCTGGGCTACCACTCCAGGCGAGGGGCCGGCCTCAGGTGGCCTTCTGCATGATGGGCTGTCTGTGGGTGCCATTGATTTGCAGTGTGGGGGGCACAGGGTGAGTGTGGAGCAAGAATGACCTGTGAGCCGCCAGCCCGAGCAGCAGCCTGGGCCAGAACCGCACACTGGAAAGCCCCTTCAGCTCAGGTGGTCTCTCCCCCAGCATCCGCCAACCCCAGCCAACTTCCTGAGGTCCTGATGGTGGTCAGCCTTCCAAGTCGCAGGTCTCACACCAACTCTGCATCCAGCAACTCTGCATTGGCGGCTGGAAGCCCACCCGCTGTTGGGGGAGCAGACCAGGACTCCTCCCACCCCAAGAGTGGCTGCTAGCCACTCCCTAGCAGACCCGGGCCGGTCTGACTCCATCAAGCCTGATCCTGATCAGTGAGTGTGGCTGACTTTCTGAGCCCCTAAGGAAAAACTCCAGGGCAACCCTTACACTTTGCAAAGGGCAAAGAGGCCTGGGGGTGGAGACGGGGGAGGGTTTCTGCCGGGTTGTGCCTGGAGAACGGGTCTGAGGCCGAAGGACCCCTAGGGCCGTCCTGGGTCAGTGAGGGGGGTGCACAGCCCTCAGGACCCACCGGGCAAGTCCAGCGAAGGCCCCAGAAGGTGGTCACTGTGAGCCTGTGGTCCGCAGGGCCGGACTGGCACATGCTGTGCGTTCTCCCCCAGAAAGGCGGTTCCAGCTCCTCCCGGGCTCCTCCTCCTCCTCCCCAGCCTTCTCTCTCTCCCCCGCCCGGCCGCTCCCTTCTCCCTCACACAGAGTACAGCACTGTGTGGCGATGACTCTGTATTTCCTTATCGTGTAATTGTCATGTGACTCACCCACCTGGGGCTGCTGGGTGACTGGCAGGGTTTGTCCTGGGCTCCCGAGCAAGGCTGATTCGGAAGAGGAAGGCATGGCCGCCCGGCTATTAGCAGGATGTCTGGTGTGGGCCACCCAGCTGTCGACTCTGACACCCAGGCCGCCCCAACTGGTGGCCACAGGGGGACATGTGTGCACGCAGCGTTTCTCAGGACTCGACCTTCTGAAAAAGGAGGTTTGCAGTGAAGAGCACGGGGTACCCACTGGGACAGAGGTGCCTCCATCCACCCACTGATGGTTTGGGGAACGAAGCCGAAGTGCATTGGGGCAGGGGTCAGACCCTGCATGCCTGTGCTGCTGGAGGCCTGGCCACGTTCATGAGCCTCTCTCTGATCAGATTCACAGCAGGACCTGCCCCCGACAAAGGACTTCACCTTAACTGAGCTCCTGGGCACCAGGCAGCTGACATTTGATTCTTGTGACAACTGTGCAGTAAGTGTGGTTACAGCCCCCGCTGCATGCCCAGAAAGTTCCTCGTCGGACCAGGCAGACGCAGTGACCCATGGGGGAGCAGGGCAGAGCCCTGCTGAGGACCCCTCCCGCCTAGCTTCCCTTCGTGGGTAACTCCCAGGTTTTCCCTCCAAAGGTAATGAATGACGGAGAAGGCGAGAATGTGCATTTGCCCCTGGCTGGCACCTGCTTGTGAAAAGGAGACCAAACTCCTTGGCTCAAATCAGGACTTCCACCTGGGCCGTCCCAGAGGCCACCTCGCCTGGACAAATGCAAGTTTCCAATGGAGCTGGGAGAAGGACAGATGCTTGCTTGAAAGAAGGGTCTCTCCTGGACAGACTGGCCCACATTCCAGGGGCAGGGCAGGGGCTCTCCCGGAGATTCTGTCTGAAACCAGGATTTTTCAACTAGGCTGTGGAGAAAACACACACTGAGGGGTCTTTCAGGAGCAGTGAATTTTCACAATAATTCAAATCTGCCACCAATTGCTTTGGCTGGGATCCAGCTACTGAAATCCAGAGACCTCTACGAAAACACCGCTAATGTGAGCCTTCTGCCCAAACGCTGGCTCAATCCCTTGTCCTGTGGAGCAGGGACTCCCAGGAGTGGTGCTCTGTAGCCCCAGGGAGCACCCCAGGCCAGCCAGCTGACACTGTGCATCTCTCTAACACACACACACATGCACACACACACATGCTCACACACACGCACACACACGTGTACACTCACTCATGCACACAGCACTCCCCTGCCACACTATCACTCACACATGCTGACACACAAAGGCATTGGAAAGGAAGAAGTAAAATCATCTCTATTTGTATACAGAAAACTAAAGATTACACACACACACACACACACACACACACATACACACATACACACAACTAATAAATAAATTCAGCAAAGTTGCAGCATATAAAATCAACCTGCAAAAATCAAGCTCATTTCTATACACCAACAAATGGCAACCCCAAAAAGAAATTAAGAAAACAACTCCATTTGTCATAGCATCAAAGTGAATGAAACACTTAGAAATTAAGCAAGGAGGTGAAAGATTTCTACAGAATGTTGCTGAAAGACATTAAGAAGACATTAAAAGACACCCCATGTTCATGAATTGGAAGACTAGATGTTAAGATGTGAATACCATCCAAAGCAATCTACAAATTCAATGCAGTAACTACTAACCTAAACCCAACAGCAGCTAGATCGGAAGTTTTTCAATCCATTCTACAGTTCATATGGAATTGCAAGGGACTCTGAATAGTCAAGAAAATCTTTTTTTTATTAATTTTTTTTTGAGACAGGGTCTTGCTCTGTCACCCGGTCTGGAGTGTAGCAATCACAGTTCGCTGCTGCCTCCACCTCCTGCCTCAGCTTCCTGAGTGGCTGGGACTATGTGCATATGCCACCATGCCCAGCTAAGTCTTTTAAATTGTTATTGTAGAAACAAGGTCTCTATGTGGGCCAGGCTACTCTCAGATTCCTGGCCTCAAGCAGCGTTCCCACCTCAGCCTCCCAAAGCGCTGGCATTACACGCGGGGGCCACTGCGCCTGGCAATCAAGGCAATCTGGAAAGAAGAATGAAGTTGGAAGACTCACACTTCCATATTTCAAAACTTACTACAAAGCCACAGTCATCAACAGAGGGCAGTACAGGCATATAGACGTAGGGACCAGTGGAATACAAGAGCCCAGAAACAGAGCCCTGCATACACGGTCAGATGATTTTGGGTGAGAGTACCAACACCATTCAATGGGGAAGGACAGTCTTTCCAACTAATAGTGCTGGGAAAATTGGATATCCATTTACACTTTTTATAAAAAAGTGAAGTTGGATCTTTACCTTACACCGTATATAAACATTAACTCAGCCAGGCATGGCTCACACCTGTCATCCTAACACTTTGGGAGGCTGAGGTGGGAGGATCACTTGAGGCCAGGAATTTGAGACCAGCTTGGGCAACATAGTAAGACCCCATCCCTATAAAAAAAATTAAAAATAAGCCAGGCGTGTTGGCGCGAGTCCTAGCTACTCACCTGGACACATGTGGTCCCTCCACACAATGGAATATTACTCCATTTTAAAAAGGAAATTCTGACACACACTTCAACATCGATGAGCCTTAAGGTTTAAGATGGTAAAAGAAAAAAATTTTTTGAGATGGAGTCTCGCTCTGTCACCAGGCTGGAGTGCAGTGGTACGATCTCAGCTCGTTGCAACCTCCACCTCCTGGGTTCAAACGATTCTCCCGCCTCAGCCTCCCGAGTAGCTAGGGCTACATGTGGCTGCCCCCATGGCCGACTAATTTTTTGTAGTTTTAGTAGAGGGTTTAGTAGGGTTTCATCACCTTGGCCAGGCTGGTTTCAAACTCCTGACCTCAATCTGCCCGCCTTGGCCTCCCAAAGTGCTGGGATTATAGGCATGAGCCACCATGCCTGGCCATGATGGCAAAATTTGTGTTATGTATTTTACAGTAATAGAAACAAATATGACAAAGGCCAAAAAAATAAAGGTACAGTGGCCAGAGGAAGAAGGGCCCACCCTGGAGTCGGTGCCGAGCTGCGGTGGGTAAAGACCCCGTGGTGAGTGATGTGTTTTAGCTGATGGGGTGCTGGGCAAAGGGGCCAGTTCCAGCTCCGCCACCCAGGCTGCCAGGCCCTCCTCCACCCAGCTGGGAACGCCTGCTCACTCTGCAGGAATGTGCCGCAGCTGCTGCTCACCCCCTGTCTTGTGACCACCAGCAAATGGTGTTAAGCTGTGGCCTCAGCCACCTCAACAGGGCCCGGACTGGCCATGGAGACGTTCCCCAAGTTCTAGTCATTGTCAGCTGCTGGGAACACTCTGTGGTACTGAATCAGCCCGCTGGAGTCACAGTGTGAAAACGTACCTGAAATGAGGGCAGCTTCGGGAGAAGAGAGCTTTCTGGAACACGGGGCAGGAAGGCAGCCTGGACCTCGAGACTGCCACGGGCCCAGGCCCGGCCCCCAGGAGCAGCCTAGTGTCCTCCTCCCAACACCCCTGCTCCCAGGCGCCACGACAAGGGGCCAGAGGAGCCCCAGGTGGCCCGGACCCAATTCCTCCATGGACCCCTGGGTGGGGCTGATGCAGGGACCTCCCAGAAGCCACCGCTGTCTCCATCACCACCTAGACTCAGGCCAGTCTGAGAACCCAGAACTGAGAAGTCACCTCCGAGGTGATGGGGTTAACACCTCCCTGTGGTGGATTAACATCTGCTGTTATGAACTTCACTGTAAGCATACACTGTGCCCTAAGACATTAGCTAATGAGAATATGACAGATATGACAGATATATACTTTTAAATGTACACACACTCAAATTGCTGGGTGTGCAAACGTTTTTTACATTTCACACAAAAGAGCTCAGTGGCTCGTGGGCTGGAAGACGAGGTCCTCTGAGTCCTGTTGGGAGCGTGGGTGTGATCCTCGGACAGAGCCTTCAGCTGACAGGGTGAGCAGGACGGAGGCCCTTCCGCCAGCAGAGCCCTGACAGGGGCGTGGGACAAATGGCCAGCCCACCCGCAGAGGGCCTGGAAGGGCAGGCCGGGAGCAGAGGAGGCCGCTGTCTAAGTAGGAGGCGCTATTCTTGGCACCCACATGTTCCCGTTGCCCACAGAGCCCAGAGGGCAGCTCCGGACACACCCAAGCCTGGGGGAGGGGCGAGGCTGATATTGTGGGAGAGGGGGGCCAGAATGCCACCAGCCAGGAATGAGCAGGGCAAGGACAGGTGGCCAGGCCTCCTCCCGCCTGTGACCCTCCCTGTCCTGCCCACTCGCCCACGGAACCACAGGAATGTGCCAGGGATTCCAGGAGATGCTGTGCCCACCCTGCGCCCCTCCATCCCTGCGTCCCCCACCAGGGGGTGCCAGGGCCTGTCCAGGCGTCCCAGGTCCAGACTTTCAAAGTCTACAAATTGCAGGATTTGTCAGAACAGGAGGAAGAGAGGCTTCCAATGCTGTCGTCCTGCATTTCTGAGCCACTGAGGACCAGAACCAGTTAAAGGTAGTGCCATCCACCCCCAAGTCACTCACTTTTCCAAAAGTTGAGGCCAGCTGGGGGGTGTCTGGGATGCGGCAGAAATCACTTATGGGAAAGTCAGTGCTGTGACAATAGTGCAGGCCTGACCCCTTCCTGCCCCTACCTGCTCACACACCACAGACACAACACACTTAGACCTCACACAGCACACACACACCACACATTCATATCACACACATATGCCCCACACATGCCACGTACACATCACACATACACACTCATACCACACACACAACACACTTATACCCCATACACCACACACCACACTTAGACCCGACACACCACACACACACCACACATTCACATCATACACTTATGCCCCACACATGCCACGTACACACYACACATGCACACTCATACCACAAACACAACACAGACACAACACACATGCCCCACACATGCCACGTACACACCACACATGCACACTCACACCACACACACAAACACAACACACTTATGCCCCACACACCACACACACACCACACTTAGACCCGACGCACCACACACACACCACACATGCACACATACCACACATTCACATCACACACTTATGCCCCACACATGCCACGTACACATCACACATACACACTCATACCACACACACGACACAATACACTTATACCGCACACACCACACACACACCACACTTAGACCTGACACACCACACACGTACCACATATTCACATCACACATTTATGCCCCACACATGCCATGTACACACCACACATGCACATTCATACCACAAACACAACACAGACACAACACACTTATGCTCCACACATGCCATGCACACATCTCACATGCACACTCACACCACACACACAACACAGACACAACACACTTATACCCCACACATGCCACGTACACACCACACATGCACACTCACACCACAAACACAAACACAACACACTTATACCCCACACATGCCACGTACACATCACACATGCTCACTCACATCACACAACACAGACACTACACATGTATACCCCACACATGCCATGCACACACCACACATGCACACTCACACCACACACACAACACAGACACTGCACACTTATAGCCCACACATGCCACGCACACACCACACATGCTCACTCACATGTGGGTTCCAGTTCGGTTTCAGCTACTCCCCATTCCGTGACCTGGAGTAAATGACTCCACCTCCCTGGGCCGAACTTGAACTGCAGCATGGGGTGTGCTGGGCACCGTTCCAGGAGCCTTATGGGCCCCACAAGCCTGCTGGAAGGCACGCCCGGATCTCTACTGTGCAAATGTGCAGTGACATACACAGGTCCCAAGAGGGCACCCAGAGCTGTGGGAGGCCAGTGGGGGCCCTGGGGCTCTCTGAGCACACACGCACAGCGGCACGTGCTGGTGGGGCCGGTGGGGAGCAGGCTGGAGGCACAGGCGGCCACCCTCCAGGTGTCCAGGAAAGGATGTCTGTGTATACACGGCAGGAGCAGCGGCCTCTCTCATGAAGGGGGGACACAAGCTTGACCTCTCTCTGCTGCCCAGAGGCAGTGAAGTCCCATTCACTCTTGCTCTTTGTCCTGGAGCCTGGGGTGGCCAGTGGGCTATCCCCTGCGGCTAGATCAGAACTTCCAGGGAACAAATAAATTACCCACCCCTGCTTGTTTACCTTCCCCACCCCTCCCTAGAATGCCTCCAGGACAGGCTGATTTTGGGACCCTCCCAGGGTGGAACCTGGAACCAAGATCCTTTCAAAGAGCAGGAAAACCTTGGCCCATGGGTAGAGTTTTCCTTCTGTTTCAAAAGCCCTAATGGCCAGGCCGGAGATTGTGGCCCGTCTGGATCTGGAAAGCAAGCTGTCAAGGAGGCCAGGCTCCACCCTCCCACGGACCCCTTTTGGTCTGGACTCGCAACTATGTGTGAAAACCGGCACTCTCTGCTCAAGGAGAACACAACCAGATGGCAATGGCTGACACTGAAGCCCACGGGGCGTGCCAAGTAATTACGGACACATCTGAGGGGTCAGGTCCACCCTGGACACGGCCTGGCCGTGACTCTCAGGAGGCACCAGCCCTACCTGTGGCCTGGGAGAGGGGCCGGCTGAGGAGACCACCATGCTGGTCACTTGAGGCAGTCACGCTGGACAAAGAAAACAACAGTAACCACAAGTCCTCTGTCCTGGTTCACAATGCTTCTTGCCAAAATACCCACATGTCCACTGGAAGACTCGGGTGCATTTTGTCTGTACCCAGAACAGTCGAGAAGTTGGGGTTTGTGGTGCTCCCCACCACAGCAAGCCCCAGGGCCGCAGCGGGGCTGTTAGCTCCAGGCCAGGGCTTGCTGCAGATGGAGCAGCTGTGAGGCCTCCCAGCTCACCTTCCCAGGGATGCAGGCTCTCGTTTTCCACCCCGGCTGCCATCCCCTTCCATGACCTGCATTTATGAATGGCCAAGTCCAGTACGTGCCATCACCCCTCCCGCTCTCTCCAAGGAGCCTGCTTGGGGGAACGCCGCCTTGTCTTCCTAAAGAGCCGCATCTACAAGCAAAGAGAAATGTACGTGGTATGTTCCAAAGTACCAGCTGCCGGGCAAGGAAACGTCCCCTACACCTCCTTTTCGAGCTGCCAAAAATGCAGCTCAGAGATCCCAAGTGAGCACAGCGCTCAGGAATGTGCTGTGCCCTCCACGGAGCCAGACTTCAACCTCCTGAGCAAGAGCAGAAAGCGGCGAGGGAGTGGGCAGCGGCGAGGGGGTGGGCAGCAGCCAGGGGCAGGCGTGGCATAAACAGATGAGGATCTGAATCCACTTGCTGGTCACGCAGCCCTGAGTGGGTCCCTCGGCCCTCGAAGCCCCTGCTGCAGGTGTGCCCAGCTGGGCACAGGCGCACAGCATGCAAAGCAGTGATACTGCCAGCAGTCAGCCCTGGAGGCGAGGATGGCAGCTTTTCCGAAGAGCAGAGGGGACTTGAGGGGCTGCCCCAAGAGAACAAAGCAGTACAGACTGGCAGCTCCCCCTGCAGCGAACAGGGCTCTCTGCAAACATTCTCTGACACAGCAATGTACCCAAATCTTTTCCTAACTCAAGTTTACAAAATGTTTTCTTCTAGAAATTTAATAGTGTAGATCACTTATGTGGGCCTATAATCTATTAAGTCAAGGTTCTGTGCGTAGTGAGAAGTACAGAGTCCCATGTTTGTGCCAGTGGATGCCCGACTGCCCCTGCTCCTTTGTTAAAAACACTTCCCTTTTCCACTGAATTGTCTTCGCATCTTTGCTGGAAACGTGCCTGTGTACTTGTGGGTCTATTTGTGGACTCATTCTGTTCCACTGACACATTGTCGATCCTGATTTCAGCACCACACTGTGATTATGGTAGGTTTATGGTAGGGAGGCCTTGGCCTCTGGCCCGGAGTGTTGCCGGCAGCTGCTCCCAGGCGGTGGTTCCTGGGAACTGCGGAGGCAGTGGGACCCTGCTGGCCCACTCCGCACCTTGGGCGGCCTGCCTCTGCTTCTGCTTCCTGCCACCTTTGCTCCACAAAGTCACAGCCCAGGAGACCAGGCAGGCTCCCCCAGGTTCATGTCCAACACCCGACCCGGGTTTCTAAAGAAACTTCTTGAGGAAACTCCCAGCTTCCCCGGCTTCCTTTGTTCCCAGAACCGGCAGGGAGCAGAGACAAGAATCATGAGCCTCCCAGCAGCCTGGATGCTGGGGGACACCACAGCCCTGCTATGCCTCACATTGCCCAGCCACAAACTGGGACAAGTTCCCTCTCCCTTCTTGCATCCTGCCTGTTCTGGAACCTTCCAGAGAGAATGCGCCCAGAGCCTGCAGAACCTGCATCACCCAGAACCCCCGCTGGCTGCACGGGAGACTCGCTCAGGGTTTTGAAGTCATGCACAGTTGTCTGGCTGTGGTGTGGGGAGTGTTGGAGGCTGCAGGAAGACCGAGGGCCTCACCTGCAGAGAAACCAGGAAAGGAGAGGTGCTGCCTGCCATGAGGTGACCCTCAGCCTGCCAGCGCCGGTATCACAGGGGCTTCCATCCGCCTGAGCACCCTGGAGCTCGTCTGGCCTCCGACTCCCCATCTGCCTCGTGGTATGGCGACCATGCCCTCACCCAGTCACTCTGAGGATAGAAGCCAGTCCACCAGAGCCTCGTGCAGGTGCACAGAGCAGAGACGCTCAGAACACAGGCCCGGCAGGCAGCCCCTGCCAGAGCCAGGCATTCGTTCACACACATCAGCCATTCTCGGGGAGGGCAGGAGACAGGTCCCGACTTTACAAGCCCGGTGCTCACAGATGAGGGGGAGCAGCCGACATGGTGGCTGTGGGTCCCCCCCGTGTGGCAGGGCCCTCTGTATTCCTGCCTCCCCATGGCGAATAACAGGAAACCACAGAGGAACACAGAGTGGCAGTTTCTTCGGGATAAACCTGCACACCCTCCCTGCCTTCTCTCGGGATCCCAGGGCTCAGGTGAACTGAGCCATCCTCAGTTCATCATTTGTTCATGTAAGGATCCCTTGCATTTTCATTCATTCATTTTAATGTGGTAAGTGCTCGTGAACCTACCCCCTCGAAGAACTAGGACAGCAAGGGAAAGCAATCAACGTGCTTCCTTCCCTCCCATTCCCCGCCCCCCGCGACAACCTCCATCTGGAGTTTTATCCTTCTCCTTTTTCTTAAAAAGTTTTGCCGCATACACACACACTTGCCTAAAAACACATGGCTTGCTGTGCTTGTTTCCAAGCTGTATGGGACAGAGTCACACGGAGAGTCTTCAGGACTTGTTCTCTTCACCCAGTCTCCCACTAGGAAGCACTGGTGCTGTTCTGTGGCCTTGGCTTGCCGTGGCCGGAGCTGTGTGGGGTTTCAGCGTGCAATGCGCCACACTGAGCTCCTTAACTCTGGGATGGCACTGGGCTGTGTCTGGCTTGGGGCTGCTCCCAACATAGCGGCTGTGAGGTGTGAGTACACACTCCAGCTTCTCCTGGGGGCAACAGGGGTCACCTGTTGCAGAAAGGGCACGTGATGTTCAGCGTCACACACAGTGCCACGCGGGCCTCCCAAATGTTCAGACCGCGGTATTCCCAGTAGCACTGGTAAGAGCCTCACCCCCTCAGCCTCCACAGCTTGGACTTCTGAGGTTCAGCCAACCTGGCGGGTACATGCAGGTTTGCGTGTCCCTGGAGATGAATGAAGCTGACTGTCTCTTCCCATGCTTGTCAGCCAAGGCATTGAGAACTGCCTCTAGTCACGTATGTATGTTTCTCCATTGGGTTGTGGGTCTTTCTCTTACCAATTGGTAGGATTCTTTATTTTTTATGTAATTATCCAGTCAATTTTAGGTGCTGTAAATATCCCTCCCCAGTTTGTGGCTTGTGTTTTAAATTCCTTTCAGGTGGTTTGGGTAAGCACATGTTCTTCACTGGTAAACTGTCACCTTTCCTCTTTGGCTGGCACTCTCGGCTCTCGCTGAAGGCTCCTCGCTGCTGCAGGCCCACGGCTATTCGCCTGGTGCCCTGCCCTGGGGAAAGGCAGCCTGGGTCGCCACGCTCCTGCCGGGTGTGCTGGCTCTTCCTTCGTGGGAGAAACCCTTCTCAGAGATGCACCGCTGGGGAGAGGAGTGCCTCCTGCTCGTGACTAAGGACACACCACAAGCTCCATCTGCCCAAATGACAACCACAAAGGACACCTCTATGGGGAGTCACTGGCCTCACAGAGCAGGGAGGGGCCTCAAGGCACACCCCAAAACAAACTGAACAGAATGCAAGCTGGGCCCAAATGGCAGGGTTCTCCAGTGTCCCACAGTGGACTGGGGTACCTGGCACTCAGGAGGCCAGTGTGCACCAAAGCCCAGCCTCAGGAGAACAGAGCGCTGGGCAGGGGAAGAGCTGGCCAGACTGTGGTGACCGCAAGGCCAGGCCGGCCAACCGGCCCCTCCTCAGTGCAGTTGGCAAGACACACATGTGGCCTGTGATGACACAGGCCCTGGCCTGGCCCTTGAAGGTCAAAGCCAGGAAGGGCCAGCCCTGTCCTCACAGGCCTGTGGCCAGCAGGTCAGTGCAGCCTCAGGGAACAGCGAAATGAAACACCAAGAAGCCCCGGGCAGCATCAGGTCAGAACTCAGTGCAGCTGCCTGTGGACTCGCCACCCCTCCCTCCTGCTCCGCTGAGTAACTCAGTGTGGCAGCATCTGCACTGACAGAAGCAGTCAGCCATCACAGGTCCCAGAGGCACACAGGCATGGCCATTGGAAACAACACATGAGGACACGAAAGGCTGTCTCCACAAGACCGTGACTCATCCCATCCAGAAATGCCAGGTCAGAAGCACAACACGCCAGAGGCAAGCCCCACCCCCCACCCCCCACACCCCAGGACAGCCTGGCTCCACCACCCCCCACTCCATCTGCAGGCTGAGAGACCCTGTTCCTGCCCCACCCTGGACCACCCTTTGCTGTGCCAGGCTAAAGGATAGCTGGTCCTGCCCTCACAGAGCACACATGGCGAGGTCCCCTCTGCT
Source organism: Sapajus apella (assembly GCF_009761245.1). Lineage (NCBI taxonomy): Eukaryota > Metazoa > Chordata > Mammalia > Primates > Cebidae > Sapajus > Sapajus apella. Next base: position 2,978,202 of record NW_022436948.1, on the reverse strand, counting down.
GAGACGGTAATCACCCAGCTCTTTCTTTCACTTTAAATGCTCCTATGAGCCGGCATCTGCTCTGAGCTGTGTCTTTCACACTGAGGTCTCTCCCACCCAGCCTGAGGGACTATCTCCCAACTGCCGAGAGCTGACCCTGTGCTCACAAGACACCTTAGCCCCTTCAGGCTTGAGGTCTGTGTATGCTACCTTCAATGAAGAGCAGTTGTCATCCTTTCCCTGCTGAATTCCCCAGAGAGGAATTCATGGTTGTGCCCAGGATGGAAAAGGCTTCCCGGAGCCCCAGGGTGAAGCCGTGCTCCATATTCAGCCTGGGGTATCAGAAGGCCCCACTCTGCCCCTCATCCCCAAGTTCCCACTCTCAGAGGCACTGTCACACCTGACAGCTGGAGGGAGGTTTCAGGGTATAGTCTAGCCTGTGTGACCCCTCATTCCTAATAAACACCTGGCACCCAGGCCAGCAGCCCACGGAACAGGCAGATGCAAATGCAGATGCAGGAAGAAGGAAGCACTTTCTCCTGGATCCCACCCTGAGTTATTGCTGTGACGACCATCCCAAATGCTCATCTCCTTTCTCCAGCCCTCTCAGAAACATGAGGCTCCATAATGAAGTGCTCTGAGCCAATCTGCAGGGCGCAGCGCTAGTGTTCAGCTTGGCTTCCAGAGCCCAGGAAATGTCCTGGCCTGGCAGAGCAGTGGGTGGCTGGTAGCACCCTGAGCTGGGCAGGGAGCCCCCTCCTCAGGCTTCTCTGTTCTTCCCCAGCCCTGGGAGGACTATCTCCCAGGGTGGATGGGGCCACCCTCTACCCACCCCATTGGTCTCAACACAGGCACGGCCATTCGAAACAACACATGAGGACAGGCAAGGCTGTCTCCACAAGACCATGATGCATCCCAACCAGACAAAACTAGATTTGTGAGATGCTCAAACTCACAGGCAAGGACCCCCAAGAACAGCGGAGCTCAGCAGGTGAGGCCACAAGGGACAGCGGAGCTCAGCAGGTGAGATCCCCCAGGAACAGCAGAGCCCAGCAGGTGAGACCCCCCAGGGACAGCAGAGCTCAGCAGGTGAGACCCCCCAGGGACAGCGGAGCTCAGCAGGTGAGACCCCCCCAGGGACAGCGGAGGCCAGCAGGTGAGACCCCCCAGAGACAACAGAGCCCAGCTGGTGAGTACCCCCCAGGGACAGCAGAGCCCAGCAGGTGAGGCCCTCCAGAGACAGCGGAGCCCAGCAGGTGAGACCCCCCCCCCAGGGACAGCGGTGTCTGGAAGGTGAGATCCCAGGAACAGAGGTACATAAAGAGCCTTTAACAGCCTCCCTGCAAGGCAGTCACTGACTGATACCAGCCAGGCCAGCAGTGCAAGAAAGAATGGGGCCCAGGGTGGGGCTATCCATGAGTGGTGCTTTATCAGACGTTTCCAGAAGGTCCCCAGGGGAACCTTCATAATTCAAGGGCAGAAAGGATGTGGGGTGTGGTGAGGTTCCAGCAGCCCGAGTAGAGCCAGGCAGGTCTATTCAGCTTGAGTGCCTGACCCATCAGCAGCTTGAGCGGCGTTGGAACCTTCCTCCCTCAGCCCCAACCCCTCCCTGCTACAGCCCCAAAACAGACAAGTCTGAACAGGTGTGACTAGACGGGGCCAACAGGCAGGGTCCGTGCTGGGTAACACATGCTCACTCCCAACACTGACTGCAGACAGCAGCAGGGAAGGTAAAACCAAATGATTACGGCTAGCCGAGTCAGCGGGTCTGACGTGGGCTAGGGCACAGGTTGCTCTGAGCAGAGGCTGGTCTGGTCAGGCTCAGCACTGCTGACTCCTGGTACCTCGGGGAGGCACTGGGAAGTCTCAGCAAGGGAAGGAATGACTTATTTCTGTTTCTAAAAGATCCAGCAAGCCTCTGGAGAGAGAATGACTGAGTGTGGAAAGGCAAAAGTCCGGTGAGATGGAAACTGAAGGAGGAAACCAAATGGCTCTGACCTTTGTGATGGTCACGTTTGTGAGTCCACAGGACCTGGACACAGAACCCCATTACTCAGCCAAACTCTCCTCTAGGAGTTGGTGGGAGGACATGTGGAAGCGGGTGACTTCAAGTAAGGGAGATCATCCTCCAACATCTTGGGTGGGGTCCTGTCAACAGCTGAAGGCCTTGAGAGCAAAACAGAAGCCTCCCTGAGGAAGGAGAGATTCCTCCCATGGACTCAGTGTCAGCTCCATTCTGAGAGCTCCCAGCCTGCCGTCTACCCTGGATTTCAGACTTGCCTAAACAGCCCCCTACAGCTGTATAAGCCAGTTCCTTGCTGTATATGATGCAGCCACATTAAGCATGAAATGTCTATTTAGCATACAAACGTGCCAAAGAAAAAGACTGACACTGATCAGAATTTGGTGGCATTTGATGCTGGAGCTGAGTGTGGGGGCTGCTCTGGAGATGGGTCCAGCCAGGGCAGTGTCCATATTGAAATACACAAGAAAGGAAGCCAGTGTTGTGGTAGAAGACCCGGGAGCGTGCTGGCTCAGGGGGAGGGGAAGAAAGCACTGGTGCCGAGGGCAGGAGCACTTTGACCCACATGTATCCGGGCGTCCAGGGAGGCGAAGGGGAGGTAGGGGTGGCAGAAGGGGCGCTGGTACCCGAAGGGCAGGAGTGGACTGATGGGAGATGTGTGCCGCCAATGTTTCCTGAGATGGAACGGCCATTCCAGCCACAGTGCAGCTACGTGGGACAGCCCCTGAGTGATGCCAGGGCCAGCTTTGCCAGACAAGCTTGACAGTGGGCGAGCAGTGAGAACATGAGGGGTGTTCCTGATAGAGTGTCTCTAGTGTGGCACTGCCATGGAAGTTTTCCAGGGAAGAAGGGGCCAGCCAAGGTGAGGCACAGGGGGCTGCTGTGCCAATGGGCAGGACCATCTGTGCCAGGTCCAAGTGTGGTGCCAGATTGCTGGGGTATAGTCTTAGAACCAGTGAGAAGAAAAGTAGAAATAAGCAGGCGGGGGTTCCTGCGGAACCTTTCAGAGGGGTGGCAAGGCTAAGGGGCTGGGCGGCCTGGAAGGGCCACCAGGACTAGTTCAGGTGGCCCAGAAACTAGCACCAGGTGGCTGAGGCCACAAAGAGAAGCTGATGAGGGGTGGCAGGGCAGCCAGGGCATTTCCTTACTGAGCCATCCCCACTCGGATAAAAGCACCATGACTGACACCGTGTCTGTGCACAAGGCGAGCAGCCACGGAGCAGCTCCTCTGAGAGCAGGCAAAGCACGAGAGGCACACAGAATCCCGTTTCAGAGAAGCCCATGGTAGCACATTTCGAGAGAAGGCTCCTGTCAGAGGGGCTCTGTGGAGCTGAAGCTGTACCTCTCTGCGGAATTGCAACGCACTCACACATGCATGCACATGTGCACACACACACGCACAAGCCCACCAACACTCACATGCCTATGTGTGCACACACATGCATACACTCGCACGCAACCACAGCCACCCCACCCGGCACCAGACACCCCCTCAGAACGCCAGAGACTCCTGGGCGCAGGTTCTCGAGCCTGTCCAGAGCTCCAGCTCCCTGCTATGCTTGTCCCAAATCAACCTCCAGAGCAGGACTCCAGCTAGGGCCCCTCTGGGAGCCTCCCTCAGCCTCCACCAGCTCACAGCCCCTTCCCTGGTCCCCAGGGCCAAGGCAGATCCCAACCAGTGAACTGGAGAAGAGGGACTTGGGACACAAGGGGATAAGAAATGAGTGTCCCAAAATGCTGCGATAACCATTCATCACCAACTTGAATGAGTCTATAATCCTAAATATGAAAAGCAGATGCAGGTATTAAGCCAGTGTTTATGGATATACTCAGTCCTCCCATATCCCAAGAAAGGATTAGGCCTTCCGAAAATTCTAGTGACAAGCTTTCCAGGAAGGGCAGGCCTTTAGTGATGGCTGGTCTTGGAGGCTGGGAATGGGGATGGCTGAGCTCCAGGAGGAACTGAGCTCAGGTGCAGCCTGTCCAAGGGCAGTGGCTGACTCCAGTATGATGCTAGAACATTCTGCCACCAAGTAGACGGTCTGCCCTCTGTGTAAAGTTCAGAAAGTGCCCTCCACACAGGCTTCTGCCAGCCCTCGTGACCTTGGGGCTGGCCTCTCTGTCCTCCCCATTCTTCATGTCCAGCCATGTTCTCCCACACACGGGGCCAGGGTTGCCCGTCCCTTTACAACTGGCTGTATTGAAAGAAAAAGGCATTTATGCCAAGGTGATTTTTGCCCAGAAAGAAGACAACCATGGGCCTGTTTCTGTCATTTCTGCTGCACTAACCCCGTCAAAGTGTGACAGCCACTGCTTCCCAGGGGGCAACACAAGAAATGCTGGGCTGAGAAACTGGTCCAATGACCTTGAACTGGAGAGAGAACCTGGAGGCCTTGCTCTTCTCCCTTTTCTGGACTCACAACCCCAAAACACACAATCATTCTTCCACAGTGTGGTGGTGAGTCATCCACATTGGGTGACCAATGGAGGCTTGGTAATTATCCAAAAAATTAAGCCTCACCAGAGCAATCTATCTGGCCATCCATTGTGAAATGTATCTCAAACCGTCTAAAAAGATAGGAAAAAAAAAAAAAAGAAAAATTCAGCCTGTAATCTTAGTACTCTGGGAGGCCCAGGCTAGGAGCTCAAGACCAGCCTGGGCAACGTAGTGAGACACCCCCCACCCCCACCATCTCTACAAAAAAATATTGAAACTAGTGCCAGCTACTCGGGGGGCTGAGATGGGAGAATTGCTTGAGCCAAGAAGTTCGAGTCTGCAGTGAGCTATGATTGTGCCACTGCACTCCTGCCTGGATGACAGAGTAAGACCCTATCTCTAAAAAAGAAAAGAAAAATCCAACCCTAACAAAACAAGACCAAAGCTAGGTATCCTCTTGTTTCCCCAATTCCCTCCGGGACAGCCTCCCTCTACAACTTTCTGTCCTCCTGGAAAGTGGCCTTTACTTGAGTTCAGCAACATGTTCGGACATGGCACTTACATCCCCAGTGTCCAGACACTGGGGACATAAAGAACACAGCCGGGTGGGGGCACAGGTACAGAAACCATGAGGCCCTGCCAGCCCAGCCCCAACCTCCCCTGCAAGTGACACCCTGAGGGTGCACATCCTATCCCTCAGTCCAGAAGTCCCTCTTCCCACCCCAGCTCCTTCTCTGACTCCTTGGCAGAGTGTGTCCTTCAGAGTCCAGCTCAGACACCACCCCAACTGCCAGCCCCTTCCTACCAAAAGTGTCCCTTCCTCATCTGTGCTTCACTCCAAGCCCCAAAATCCTTCCATCATGGCCAAGACCTACCATCAACTGCCCAATTTAAACCCCAGCCATTCTTTCTAGAATTTAACCTCAAAATCCGTGTCTGTGTCTGTGTCTATGGAATAATAATGGTTGCTAAGTGGAATATCTGCCCAGAAGTGTATAGGGAGGCGCACGTGAGACCATTCAGATAACAGGCCGCGTGTGGTGCATGCACACACTAGGCTCTTAAAAAACGTCTGCTGAGTATTCTGATGACTGGTTTGAGTCTAACCCCCTGCTTTGTGAATCCCTGAATCTGTAGGGGCTGACCCAGGGCCAGAGCACAGAGGTTCTGATACTGATCTGTCACACTGGCTGTGCCCAGCATTTTGGAGAGCGCTGCAGGGGGAGGAGGAGGGGTCTGCCCTCTGGAGAGCTGGAGAGCCCTGTGTAGGGGGAGGAGGAGGCGGCTGCCCTGTGGAGACCTGGGTCGCTGGTGCATGTGCATACTCTTTCATTCCTCACACTGTTCGAGCATTACAAGTGTAAATTATGTCGCAAGTATGAGAATGATCAGGGATACACACTTTGACCTGCACTGGGGCAGGAACATAGGACTTCCTCCTGGACCTGTGTTCCACCGGAACAGAGCCCAAGGCAGGGTTCCTCCTATGCAGAAAGCCCTGTTGTGTTTTTTAGAACCCCCGCCTCCCAACCCCCAGGAAGAAGAATGGCCAGGGGAGCAGGAAGGAGAGAATGTCAGCCCCAAAGTTGCATTCTTGAGTTGGCCACCTCCATGGGCAACTGAGGCTGACCCTCAGGGACCCTCTGAGGAGCTGGGGAAATGGAGCTTGTCTGCTCCCCAGGGTGTTGAATAGGCAGCACATGCCCTGCTCATGGGAGTGCTGGCCTGGTGGAGTCCTGAAATCCCACCCTGCCCTATCTGAGAAGCCCAGGAGAGGGCAAAAGGGGCTGTTGGTCACACCTGCGTACAGTGGTGGCTGCTGCAAAGCCAGGCCTGAAGCTGCGAGGAGGCGTAGGAAGTGTCCAGGACCCAGACCCATCACTACGTAAGAGACAGGCCTGTCGGTGTCATGCGGAGAAAGGCCCCAGGGCTCTAAGGTCTCACGATGCCAGACCAAAGCCTCTGCAAGATCTTTGTCAGGCGGTCACCCAGTTGGTGCTCTCTAGGGGACAGGCGGGTAAATGGCAGAGACCCCCGAGAAACAGGCTTTCAAGACATCCTGCCACCAGGGAGCAGCAGGTGAACTCCCGACAAGTGCGCGCCTTGAGGCCCAGGCCCAAGGCCATGGCGCAGGAGGAGCCCCGTCCTGTCCTTGAGTGCTCAGGGTATGCTAAGGAAATGTCCCAAGCTAAATGCAATCAGGGAGAAATGAAAACCTGGGCCCAAAACATGTCGCATGTTCCAAGGTCAAAGGTGAAAGCTGTTTGTGACTGTCGCACAGCACTTCCGCTCTCGGCCACAGCCCTGCCTCTCCCCAGTACGCTGCTCTGATAGTTGAGTGATGTTTTCAGTATGAAAAACTGTCACACCTGGAAGGAGGCGGCCCAGAAACCTGGGCTGCCGGGAAACCATGCTCCCCTCCTCCATTTGGAGGACGCAAGCCCACACCCCTAGGCCACTGTCAGTGGGCTGCTCTGATGGGGCTTCAGGATGTGCCCCAGCCTGACAGGAGCTTGCTGATTCTTGCCTCTGAATGGCCACGACCTGAGCTGGAGCACCTCAAGACAGCTGTGTGCCCAGAGGCCTGGGAGCTGCGGGGCAGCCTGGCCTGCTGCCGGTGGCAGGTCTGGGAGCCACAAGGAATGCTCTGCTGTTCTGTACAATGCATTCTTCAGAGGCTGGTGCAACAGACAGTTTAATCGATTCCCTCTGAAAGACACTGTATTACATGCAGGCTTGTAAGAAACAGGAATAACTTCAACTTCGGTTTGTTTGCTATTCCTGGTGTGCACATTCATAAACCCTAAAAACCTCTAAGCTCAAGCGCCGCCCCTGCCTCTCCTGCTCTGCTTGGTGGTCAGGCCACTCCATGCAGCAGATGAGCTCAGGCCCATGTGGCCTGGAACCATCTCTTCTACATGAGGCAAGGCCGGGAGCTCTGCCCCCGCCCACAAGCACACGGAGAGGGAGAGGTGACCCCCTTCCAAGCAGCAGACCCCGAGAAGGATGCCAAGCCCTCCTCACATAGGAGGTCTCCAGCTACCCTCTGAGGTGAGAGCTGCCTCTCCCAAACAGCACAAAGTGCAGCGCAGACCTGAATGTTCTGGAATGACTGGGAAACAAGAAAGTGTGCACTGAGTCAGGGCAGGGGCTGCAAGTGACGGGGAAGAGAAGCCACCACGCAGCCTGGAGAGTGGGCTGTGCAAGTCCTGCCGCCTGCAGCCTGCCCTCCCAGGCCGGGGATTAACACGGGAGCAGACGGCTTGGCTCAGAACCAAGTGTGACTAATTGAGAGGACAAACAGGAAGGCTTTTCACCTGCTCAGACCTCATTCAGGGTTTCCTACGAGACGATAGCATCAGCAGCCCTGGAGAGGACAGGCAGTTTTGTTCCTTGCTCTGAGTCTGCTGTGCTGATGACGTCAAAGGGGCCTAAGACAGTGCCCCAAACCTGGACAGAGCGTGGAGGAGAAAGAAGGCTGGCAAGCAAGCGCTTGGCCTTGAAGACCAGATCGCTCACCCCAAAGCCTGGGCCTGGCCTGAGGCTGGGTTTACTGATTCCCCTTGTGATTCTAGCTCCTTTAACCTGAAGATGGAGCTTTTCTTCTGGCAATTTCCCAGGAAATGGGATTTTCTTCCAGCACAGCAGAGAAAACAGGATTAAGCAAGGGGCCTTGGATCCTGCGACAGCCTCCCGAGCTGGCAAGAGGGTTTGGTGGCTTCTGCATCAGGCCAGACATCTAGTGACAAGGTTTCTAGTGACAAGGTTGTTGGGTTTTAAGGGAGAAATGCAAATCTGAACATTTCACTCCAATAAGCAGACAGCATCAGATTTGTCCTGCAGGATGCAGAGGTCTGTGTCACCTGTCACATTTATGCTTGACCTGTACCAAAAATAGTTTAAAAGATTATACAGCCGTAGAGACTTGGCCCTGTCTTCAGTGCCCACAGGCTAAAATGTATCTTCTGGGTTCATGGGAGCACTGCAGTCACAGTGCCCTCCTGCCCCCTCATACACGGGGGTGCAGAGCCAAAAGCAAATGGGAGAGAAACGTTCCCCTAAACCTTAGTTCCAGCACACACAGCCAAAGGCCAACAACCCCTTAGAAAACCTTAGTCTGTGTGTCGCCCAATTCCTTAGCACAGAGGCAAAGGTGTAGTAGCAAGAGAAGCTGGCTGGACTAGAGTCAAGATGCGGTATGTTTAGCATGGGAAGGAAGGTATGACAGTGCCTACACACAGAGACACAGACACAGAGAGACATATGCACACACAAGCACAGGCACACAAAAACACAGACAAGACAGAGAAACAACACTCACAGACACAGTCACGCACACATACATGCAGACTCATACAGACAGGCACACACAGAGATACAAACACACACAGAGGCAGATAGGCACACACACAGACACACACAGATCTGTGGCCATCTCCACTGAATTGCCAGGGACATCACTGAAACGACCTGAACTCTGTCCACACCTGGTCCAGGCAGTAAGTGTCTGTGTGTCAGGGCAGGGGTTGTGGGTGGATCCCACTGTGGTGTGACTGTGGGGAGAGTCCAGGGCAACTCAGCAGCCTCCAGGGAAGGACGCAGCCCAGGACAGGTGCTTCGGGAGTCTGAACCCTGGTGGGTGACTTGGCCAGGTAGTGAGAGTAGCCCCCAAGGGGCTACTGGGGCCCAGCCAGTCAAGTGTCAGGGGCTCTGGCCAGCCTGGGTATGGGTACCTTTTCCACCCAGGGCAAACCACAGCCATAGGGTCCGGGGCCCCCAAGGAAAAGATGGCAGAAGGAAGGTCTCTCAAGGCACCTTCTCAAAGACCAGGAAGACTCTGTGAAAGGAAAATAAATCTCAGGACCCCCAAATCACTAGGCCAAAGGGAAAAGTCAAGCTGGTGTTAACCAAAAATGAAATTCTAAGCCCACCCCCCACCACCTCCAACCATCTGAAAGGAGCCCTCCTCTCAGCAAAGGCATCCCAAAGCAAACCTGAAAAACTAGTTCAGGCCATGATGGGAAGGGAAGTCAGGGATGTCTCATTCTACCTTCTTCCCTTTTGGAATTACTGATAGAATATACTCTTTAAGAAACATACTCTATCGTCTCCGAAGCCTGCTACCTGGAGGCTTCATCTACATGGTAAAACCTTGGTCTCCACAACCCCTTATGATAGCCCAGACATTCATAAGTCTTTAGATAATAACTTAACTCTTTCAACCAACTGCCAATTAGAAAATCATTGAATCTACCTATGACCTGAAGCTCCCACCTTCCTGTTGCCCCGCTTTTCCAGAGCAAACCAATGTACACCTTACATGTATTCGATTGATGTCTCCTGCCTCCCTAAAACGTATGAAACCAAGCTGTACCCCCCACCTTGAATACATGATCTCAGAACCTCTTGGGGCTGTGTCATGGGCCACTGGTCACTCATTTGGCTTAGAATAGATCTATTCAAATATTTTTCAGAGCTTGGCTCTTTTTGTCGACACTGGGAACTGTGTCAGGCCTCCATTTTATTCCTAAATGAGACAGCTACAAAGATTAAAAAAGCTACATACCTCCTTCATAATTTGCCTCAAGATCTATCCCCTAAAACCGTTCTGTTGATTTTCACCCTGACAATGTAAATTAGTAAGTTATCTTCACAGGTACAGGACAAAGGGCAGAACTCAAAGTCATCCCTCTGGTCACCTGAGACAACTGCATATCTGATGGCTTCTTCTGCCCTATTCTTTATGTGTAAAAATACAGATCTGGCTGGGCATGGTGGCTCATGCCTGTCTTCCCAGCACTTTGGGAGGCCGAGGGGGGTGGATCACCTGATGTCAGGAGTTCAAGACCAGCCTGGTCAACATGGTGAAACCTTGTCTCTACTAAAAATAATTTAAAAATTAGCTGTGCATGGTGGTACACACCTGCAATCCCAGCTACTCGGGAGGCTGAGGCAGGAGAATTGCTTGAACCCAGGAGGCGGAGGGGGAGGTTGCAGTGAGCCAAGATCGTGCCCTTGCACTCCAGGCTGGTTGACAAGAGCACAAAACTCCCATCTCAAAAAAAAAAAAAAAAAAAAAGTGCAGATTCACTGAGCTAAGGCCTAAGTGACTATTCTTCTAGCTGCCTCTCAAGTGTAAACTGTATATTCAGTGAAAAGCTGATCAAAGACCCAAAAGAACGCAGCCTTTTGTCTCTTGTTTACCTATGACCTGGAATACCCCCTCCCACCTTCCATTAGCTCCTCTTTCTGGGCTGAACCAATGTATATCTTACACCTACTGACTGATGTCTCAGGTCTCTCTAAAATGTAAAAAGCAAGATGTGCCCCGACTGCCTTGGACAGATGTCTCCAGGACCTCCCGAGGCTGTGTCATGGGCTCATCCTTGGCAAAATAAACTTCCTAAATTGATTGAGGCAAGTATCAGATACTTTGGGTTCACAACCTGATGAGAGAACAGAAAGCCTCGTCTGCTGATTGCCCTCCTTGACACAGCACACCCAGGTACCCGCAAATACAGCACGGCACACACCGAGGCTGCTGCTCCCGGCAGAACAGTTCATGGGACATTCAGGTGCTGCCTCCCTGTGCCTGGGGCTCAGAGCCAAGCCTGAGCTACCTCTGTGGAACAGGTAGAGCCAACACATGCACCCCCAGCCCCTTTACAACCAGTTTCACAGAACCTTTAGGTACACAGAGGTAAGAAATTTCATCCAAATGTGAGAAACCAGCCTCCTACTCTCATAATTGAAAGAAATGTGCTCAAATGCCAAAGTGTAGCACTAAGATTCTGGAAAACTTACTTCCCTGGCTGAGGGTGGCGGAAGGAAGGACACTGATTCATCAAGAAGAGGAAAATGTTCCAAGTACGATGCATAAAGGAGCAAGCAGGCAATATATTTTATAAGAATTTCCATGAAAATGGTTCTTTCAAAAAACAGCTCTGAGGCCTAAGGGGTGAGTTTCGGCTCCCAGAAAAAAACGCACACTTTGTGAATTTTATGCTCACTCCACTCTGTCCTTGAGTCATCATCATCTCTTCTAAGCTTCAGATGCCCCTTTATTTCTTCTCTATCAGCATGGATTAAAAAAAAGAAAAGAACAAAGCAGAAGCACCTGCCATTGCAAGGCATGTTCTTACCTGCCCCTCTCCCTGCCCCCTCTGGCTTGGTCATGTCAGCCCTGGGCTGTGACCACCTGCCTGCCCAGAGCGGGGGGCATCTCGAGGAAAGAGGCCCTGTTAACTCTAAGCCTACTGATAGCCTGTGCTGGCCTGCTGGCTTAGAGCAGGCAGGAGAATTTGTCCTGCTCCTGCCCTGGTTTGCTTCAGCCCTGTGGAATCTAAAACAAAGACTGAAAGAGAGAATTACTGAATGATTCTAAGCAAGGTAAGACAGGTTGCAGTGATCCCTGGGCATGCAGCTCACTGAGACAGGAACAATAGTTTTATAAACTGCTGCAGATACCGAACAGAACCTTTTAAAAATCAAGGCTTTTGATATTGATAATTAATCTCTGTCTCTCTCTATTCCGTGTGTGTGTGGTTTTTTGTTTGTTTGTTTGTTTTTGAGACCAAATCTTCCTCTGTTTTCCCAGGCTGAAGTGCAGTGGTGCGATCTCAGCTCACTGCAACCTCTGCCTCCACAGTGCAAGTGATTCTCCTGCCTCTGCCTCGTGAGTAGCTGGGACAACAGGCATGTGCCACCACGCCTGGCTGATTTTTGTATTTTTAGTAGAAACAGAGTTTCCCCTTGTTGGCCAGGCTGGTCTTGAACTCCTGACCTCAAGTGATCCGCCCGCCTCAGCCTCCCAAAGCACTGGGATTATAGGTGTGAACCACCCTGCCCAGCCTACTCTCCCTCTTCTTTCTAAATGTTATCGTGTGATCAGGCAGTCACAGGAGCCTATCACATATCAGCACATCTTGTCTCAACACCAGCCTGGTGGGGAGCAGGGGTTACGGCCCCCCACCACACTATCTACTCCCCATTCTGTTCCCTCCTTCTTGACTCTATGGGCCTGCTGGTGACAGCAGAGCAGCACATTGGCCAGAGAGGCTACAGACCCTCTGCAGTTCAATGGCAGAACTGCAAATGCCCAGGAGCAGGACAGACACTAATCTGGAAGCAAATGACCCTAGATGAGGTTACGGGCCCAGGGAAAGGGAGGTAACACCGAGAGGCACAGATTCTAACCGCAGCCCTGTCACTCAAGTCCCGTGTCCTCACCTGCAAAGTGTGGCTGGTGATGCCGACCTCACAGGACTGACTGAGCTGAAGGAAAACGAGCAGAGGTTCTGAACTGCCACCAAGAAGCCAATGCTTTGTATCAGCTATGAGACTGCCATTAACGTGGGACGTGTTACAATGTCATAGACATCATTAAATGCTTTCAATGCTCAAGTGCCTGGTTACATGCCTGGCACTACCCTAGGCCACACGAATTCCACAAGTCCAGGGCAAAGGGCTCCTTACCAGACAGCAAACGATCCCAGGGCAAATCCCACAAACTCCCAGAAATTGCAGAGGAAACATCAGATAAACACGTCCATACATTTTTGTATAGAGAAGGTTTCTCAGATTCTCAGCGTGGCCCATGACTCTGTAACAGCTAAGAACCACTGTTCTAGGGCTTAGGATCCAAAAAGAGAGCAGGTGTAAGCCATGGCCAGAGGAAAGGCTGCTGGCGCCAGCAACTGAGCATGAAGGCATGGGGCAGCACAGAGGAGATGCTTTTCTCCCCAGCGAGCAGCTCCTCCACTCCAGCAGGGACCTATCACCTCCACGTCAGCCCATACCATGCAGGACCGAGTATGTGTATGGCAGCTGGGCACAGTGTCCAGTGAGAACGTGTACACTTGGGCCTCCAATCTGGGTGTGGCTGGAGTCTGTGGGGAGAGTGAAAGCCTTACCTTGGGGAAGCACATTTGGAAACAAACTCACTTCAGCAGTCTTCGGGGCTCTTGCCATTTAAGGTGCTGGGGGTGAGGAGGGCAGCAATGACTAGAGGTTGACAGAGTGGCCAACTGACAATCTTAATAGCACATTCCACTTCCTTTTTACATTTTTAAGTGTGAATCAGAGGCTGCTCCTGCCCCAGGCCCCACAGCCATCGCACAGAGCAAGGCGAGAGGTCTCCCAACCCATACCTGAGCACTTTCTGCTGCCCTTTAAGCATGCAGCAAGCCCGCACTTACAGGGTCTCTGTACTTCTTCCCAAAGCCTGCACTGCTCCCAGACATCCAAACAGTAATATTTTGCATAAAAATATTTACTCTGAAAAGCTGGGCTGCAAATATGACTTCGATTAAAAAATATAATAGACTATGTGAGTGGGAGTCATTTTTCCAGCTAACAGTCATTTTGTGCTATGATCTAAGAGCATTGCATGAACATTTATGGTGGGAAAAGCAGCAACTTAGCTCCACTGGAACAATGTAAAAATCCCATAATAAAGGCGATTCATGGCCAGGTGCAGTAGCTCATGCCTGTAATCCCAGCACTTTGCGGGGCTGAGGCAAGCGGATCACTTGAATCCAGGACTTAGAGACCAGCCTGGACAACATGATGAAACCCCATCTCCCAAAAAAATACAGAAAATTAGCCAGGCATAGTGGCACACGCCTAGAGTCCCAGCTGCCCTGGAGGCTGAGGCAGGAGATCACTTGAGCCCAGGAGGCAGAAGCTGCAGTGAGCTAAGATCATGCCACTGCACTCCAACCTGGGCAACAAAACACAATCCTGTCTCAAAAAAAAAAAGGGGCCATTCATGAAGCTAAATAATTTAAAAATATGGTGAGCATATAAGCATAGTATAAATAAATGTTTGAGTTTTGAAAATCACATTTGTAATAACATTTTCAAATAATTATAAAATTCAGCAAATGGTGGGAGAAAACTGACAATACACATGTGAAAGAATGATGTTGAACCTTCAGCTGAATGATGTGTAAAAATTGACTCAAAATGGATCAAAGACCTAAAGAGGTGAAACTTAAAACAAAGAAGAAAACACAGGAGAAAGCCCTTGTACCAAATCATTTGATAATGATTTCTTGGATATGACACCAAAAGCATAAGCAATAAAAGAAAAAAATCAATAAACTAGACTTAACCAAAATGAACCCGTGCACACCAAAGGACTTAACAGAGTACAAAAAAGCCCAGAGAATGGGAGGTAACATCTGCAAATCCCACATCTGACAAGGTTTCGCTCCTGTAACTCAACAACAGAAAGCAAACAATCCAACTCAAAAATGGACAAAGGTCTTGAATAGACTTTTCTTTAATGCCACTGATTCTTCATTTTAAAATGGTTAAAATAGTAAATTTTAGGTCAGAGGTGGTGGCTCACGTCTGTAATCCAGCACCGTGGGAGGCCGAGGCTGGCAGATTACCTGAGGTCGAGAGTTCAAAGCCAGCCTAACCAACATGGTGAAATCTTGTCTTCACCAAAAATACAAAAAAAAATTAGTTGGGTGTGGTGATGTATGCCGGTAGTCCCAGCTACTTGGGGAGCCTGAGGCAGGAGAATCGCTTGAACCCAGGAGGTGGAGGTTGCAGTGAGCCAAGATAGCACACTGCATTCCAGCATGGGTGACAGAGGGAAACTCCATCTCAAAAAAAAAAAAAAAAGATAAAACAGTAAATTTTATGTTAGGTGCATTTAACAATTTCAAAACTTTGAAAATTGCAAATTAGAAAGGATAGTAACAACATTTTCATTTTGTAGCATGCACTAATTAGCACATTCAAAGGACTCCAATTTCTTATTCTACATCTGGAGATAAATTTAAATGTATACATTCTCAGAACACAGAGGCAGCCGTGGCACTTAAAGATGAGAGTTTGTGAAGACAGAGGTGTACCAGTTATCTCTTGCCCTTCTTACCTGAGCCTGGACTCCAAAAGCATCCAAAGGCCTTTTACTGGCCTACAGGATGCCACATCCTACACTGTATCAGGGTCTATGCTCAGGCTCCTATACTGGTTGGAGAAGTTCTGAGGCATTCTCAGCACCTATGCCACGGAAGAAAACAGAGCAAACTTCAGGACTTCTCAGAAAATTAGTAAGTCTGCAAACGTTTTTATCAACCTTTTCTATTTATATTAACGTGTGGCAAAATAGCTAATGGCAGGTCGAGCCAAATTGATGGAATGGGTAGGCACATTTACAAGTTTTATTCAAAACTTCTGTAAACCAGAAATAAAATTCTAAGCCTCTCAACCATCTGAATGGATGCCTCCTCTCAGCCAAGGGCATTCCAAAGTTAGCCTGAAAAACTAGTACAGGCCATGATGGGAAGTGGAGGTCAGACATGCCTCATTAGGCCTCCTCCCTTTGAAATTCAGGTGTAGCTGACTGATATAGACATTAGAGCAGAGATCCTGGGACTCTCTGGCAATTAGACACCAAGTTCTAGCCTGACTGTAGTACAGCATCACATGACAGATAGCAGGCCCTGAAAGAAATCAAAATATTATACCCTAAAATATGTTTCTTTGACATATTTTGAAATGGCCCTGCAAAGCTGTCTCTTGTGGGTAAAAGCTACATTCTGTAGAGAATCCTTTTCCTCTGCTCTGATCCAGGAGAGAATTAACTAAGAGTCTGGTACCCTTTTAAGTCTGATAAGAAACATTTCCACTCTATTCTGAAGCCTGCTACCTGGAGGCTTCATCTGCATAATAAGAACCTTGGTCCCCACAACCCCTTATCTTAAAACAGATACTGCCTCCTATAAATTCCAGGTCTTTTGATAATAACTTAACTCTTTTAACCAATTGCCAATTAGAAAATCTTCGAATCTGCCTTAGACCTGGAACATGCCCCCCAACATGCCCTTTCCAATTGTCCTGCATTTCCACACAAAACAAATGTATTATACGTATGTCTTACATGTATTGATTGATGTCTCATGTCTCCCTACAATGTATAAAACCACACTGTAGCCCGTCCACCTTGGACACATGTTCTCAGAACTTCCTGGGGCTGTGTCACAGGCCACTGGTCATTCACATTTGGCTCAAAATAAGTCCTTTCAAATCTTTTACAGAGTTTGACTCTTTCTGTCACCACTTCCTTGACCACGGCCTGACTTCCAGCCTTGGTCTAATTTTCTTCAGGCTCCAGACCTGTGAGCCTATGTTTGGTCCTTTAATTAACTTTAAAACCCTCTGGAATGAGTGAACGACACAGGCTATATAACTGTATGGAACTAGAAGAACTATGTGACATGAGGCTTATCCCAAGCTATGCCAGAGGAGACATAGTCTCCAAAGCCACCCATGAAGTCTCCATATTGCTGTCAGTCAGAACAAGGGTTTGCTCTTTTCGGACTGAAGAGAAAGCAGCTCTGATGGTTAATGAGCTGCCAGACAGCAAGAGGCTTGCTCAGAGCTGGGTGGGGGAAGGGGTGAGAAAGGAGGGAGTCAAGTCTGACTGCTGGCCTGCCAGGTTTCACATCTTTATATACAAACTGACAGTGCCAAGGAGAAAAACAGTTCTTTAACTTAATCAATGTAAGAGGAATTCTGTTAAAATTACATTTCAAGGCCAGGTGCAGTGGCTCACACCTGTAATCTCAGCACTTTGGAAGACCAAGGCAGGCGGATCACTTGAGGTGAGGAGTTTGAGACCAGCCCAGACAACATGGGGAAACTCTGTCTCTACCGAAAATACAAAAATTAGTCCTCCATGGTGGTGTGCACCTGTAATTCCAGCTACTCAGGAGGCTGAGGCAGGAGAATCAATTGTACCCAGGAGGCAGAGGCTGCAGTGAGCCAAGATGGTGCCACTGCACTCCAGCCTGGACAACTGAGTGAGACTCCATCTCAAAAAAAATAAAATAAAATAAAAACAACATTTCAAAATATATGCACTATTTTACTGCTTTGTCTGACTTTAAAATTCACAAGATCTCAAACACTACAAAGTACGTGCTTTTACAAACACCTTTTTGAAAACTGAGGTTTCTTTAGATCACTAGTTGTAAAAAACTTAAAGAACCTATGTTTTCCTGTTGACCTTGACATGAAGAGCAGAAATATTAGAGAGGCAGGTCACTCCTTAAAATCGGCCTTAAGTGCTTTTCCTGGTATATACATTCAAAACATGGATTTGTCATATATTTCTTCCTGAAAGAGTTTTTGTAAGAACTCTTACTTCTTAGCACCTCAAAATCAGGAGAAAAGAAATGATCCTTCTTAATCACACCCATACACTAATTAGCTAAACTATACAACATCCAACAGTCTGGCCCAGGCTCACTCCTCTCTACACACTGCTGACCCCATGTCTGGCAGGAAAAAATCCTGTGGTCCTAGAGGCAACATCCCTCATTGCCTCATTAAATAAATAGCAAGCAAAAAGAAGATAGTACCATGCTATTAAGTATAGAAACACAACATTCTCAATTTTATTCACCAATAATCAGGACCTACAGAACCACACGGCACAGATGGATCGATTTCTCCCTCCATGAATTTTAAATTGCCTTCTGCAACATTCCTCTGGCTCAGATGAGCTAGTCTTCCACAATATGCTGGCTTGTGAAATCCAAGCAACTGTGCCTTCCTCTACACTTCTTCACTCAGCCTCTCAGCCTTAAACTGCACACTGCCTATAAAAATCTGCTTAAAAGAAAATGAAGTTACTCCGAAATGCCATATGCAACAAAACAGTTTATTCTTGTGGACGCGGCTGCAGTGGCGGGTGTGCCTGCATTTGTTTTGCTCCCACAGCATGCCTAGGGCCCAGCAGCCCTGCAGCACCACACCGAAGGAAGCAGCCCAGGAAAAGGAGGGCATGAGGTCTCCAGTGTGACTTTAAGGATTGATTTAAAGGGTGATGTGGTTAGGCTTTGTGTCCCCACCCAAATCTATCTTGAATTAGAATCCCCATAATCCTCATAATTCCCATGTGTCAAGGGAGAGACCAGGTGGAGGTGACAAGATCATGGAGGCAGTTTTCCCCATGTTCTAGTGATAGTGAGTGAGTTCTCAAGAAAGCTGATGGTTTTATACATGTTTGGTAGGTCCTCCTGCATTCATGCTCCTTCCTGCCACCTTGAGAAGAAGATGCCTTGCTTCCCCTTTAACCATGATTGTAAGTTTCCTGAGGCCCCCCCAGCCATGGTGAACTGTGAATCAATTAAACCTCTTTCCTCTATAAATTACCCAGTCTCAGGCATTTCTTAAGCAGTTTGAAAACAGACTAAGACTAATGGCAGCTCTCATCCATCATGGTGTGCATGAGAAATGAAGTGTATTCTCCCTTGTTCTCTGCCAGTGGCCTACAAAACAAGCTGGATGGCAACCAGTAGGCAGGTAAGACAGACACAGCAGGGCCTTGGCATACAGGCACACCCATGCACAAAAAGGGAGCTGGAACTATCATTTCATTTAAGGAATCTCAACTAGCTGCATGTGTTCTAATCTATTAAAGAGTTGTTTTTACAGTATTTGTTAGAAGAAAAATAGGACTTCTAAGTTTATAGCCAAGGGCCCAGAACAATTTAAGGAGAGTTTTTTCCACTAACCAAGAATAGTATGGTAATACACAAAGACCAACTTCCTAGTATCAACTTTATATTTTAGACAGCAATGATTGTAATACAGCTCTTCTGACTTTTGTTTTATTTTCATTCAAAAATAAAAGAAGCACAAAAAACATACAACTAAACTGTCCAATGTCATTGAAAATAGCAGGTTCACCAAAAGGTTATAAAAGTAAACTTGCATTTTGGGGGAATTAATTACAATTACTAGAGAAAGAATGAATTGCTTTTCGAAGTAGCGTATCTCAGAAAAATGCTGACCAATGGCGTAGATGGTTATTTAACTTCCCTTTTTTATGGGTGAACCTACAGGTCATAGTGTGCTGAGCAGTGAGAAGCTGCTCTGAGCAAGCCCTCTTCCAGCCAGCACAGACATGGGCCACTTTTCCAGAAGGATAGGTTTGTTCATGGCCTCTCCTTTGGCAAGCTTGACCAACCACTTGCAGGTACTCTTACTTCCAGAGCAAGTTATGGGGGATACATATCAATTCGTGTCCATCTCTAGTCAATCACATTTTGCCATCTCTAACAAACGGCATGTGGTGATGGTTTTGGGATATCAAATGAGGGATGCCATTTTCACTGAAACCCTGGTAGCCGAGCACACCTACACATTATGCTCCAGAGTGCGGAGATCTTCCAGGAGTTCTCGAGCTGCGGTTTGCAGGTGGAGATTGCGGCTCTTGGACATTGCCAGGATGCGCTGCAGGGGCAGGGAGCTCCGGAACTCAGAGGCTGACTTGGAGAAGACTTCAGGTTCCAGAACCACAGACTGGACAAGCCTCAGTACATGAAGGCACACCTCTGCATCTGGATCTAGGGGAAAGCGGCAACACTTCTGGTTAGAATAAAACTTTTTTTTTGTTTGTTTTGTTTTGTTTTTTGAGACCGAGTCTTGCTCTGTCACCCAGGCCAGAGTGCAGTGGCATGATCTCTGCTCACTGCAACCTCCACCTCCCAGGCTCAAGAGATTCTCCTGCCTCAGCCTCCTAAGTAACTGGGATCACAGGTGTATGCCACCATGCCCAACTAATTTTTTGTATTTTTATTTTATTTATTTATTTATTTATTTTTGAGACGAAGTCTCACTCTGTCACCCATGCTGGAGTACAGTGGCCTGATCTTGGCTCACTGCAACCTCTGCCTCCTGGTGTAAGGTCTTTTAGGCTGACTGATGGCTCATGGACACCATGGTAACCTCTGTGACCTGCACGGACACTCCAGATGAGTTTCTGGAACTAGAAAGTCTGAAGTAACTGGAAGACCACAGAAAAAAGAAGAATGGTCAACCCCTGCAGCG
This sequence comes from Sapajus apella, assembly GCF_009761245.1. Taxonomy (NCBI): domain Eukaryota; kingdom Metazoa; phylum Chordata; class Mammalia; order Primates; family Cebidae; genus Sapajus; species Sapajus apella. The sequence continues at coordinate 2,957,905 of NW_022436948.1, read as the reverse complement.
CCTAATTAACTTGAGACATTCTTTCAATGTTCCTTATACCTGCCTCAGCTGATAAGGCAACTGGACTTTGTAACTGACCTTGGTAAACCTCATGACTCCAGACCCTACGACCCCTCCTGGCTTGCAAAAACCGCCCTGAACTGTAACTTCTGTAACTTTCCACTGCCGACCCCAAACCTATAAAACCAAGTCCTATCCCAGCGCCCTCCGCTGACTCTTTCAGACTCAGCCCGCCCGCACCTGGGTGAATAACAGCCATGTTGCTCACACAAAGCCTGTTTGGAGGGTCTCTTCATTCAGAGCACATTTAACACCAGGTTCAAGCGATTCTCCTGCCTCAGCCTCCCGAGTAGCTAGGGTTACAGGCATGTGCCACCACGGCCAGCTAATTTTTTGTATTTTCAGTAGAGACGGGGTTTCACCACGCTGGTCAGGCTGGTCTGAAACCCCTGAGCTCAAGCGATCCACCAGCCTCTGTCTCCCAAAGTGCTGAGATTACAGGCATGAGCCACCACACTTGGCCTAGAATAAAATTTTCTACCGTAATCTACCCCTCAAGGGGTTCCCAGCCTTTCCAAATGACAGATTTGACAGTTTAGAAAACTACAGGCTAATCTAGAAACAGAGTCACTGCTTGATATAAAAGCTTAGCTCATAAAAGCAGCATCAAAAAACTAAATAGTCTAATAACCATCATCTTCAAATATTACAATCATACAATTTCAAAGTGCTAAACTAGAAAGATGAGGGCCTTCTATGTTTGCCAGTGAGGACTAAACTCTGATTTTTTTATCTTGCCCAAATTCCTGTCTAAGGGTCTGGGGAGTCATGACCTACAAATCATGAATCGTGACTTTCCAACCTGACGCTGGCATAGCATTACAAGAAAAGGAAGACAATCAAAATATTTTACCCCAAAATGTGTTTCTTTACCATATTTTGAAATGGCCCTGCCAAGCTGTTCTTTGTGGGGGAAAATCTGCATTTGTAAAGAATCTCTATTCACATGGCTAGATCTTTTTCTTCCAGACTCTCCCAATCCTAAAGAGATCTGAATAGGAAACAATTGCCATCTATTGTCTCTAAGGGCAGCCACTATAAGACTTCAAAAGAACTTTGGTCTCCACAACCTTCATCTTAACCTGAACATTCCCCTTCTATCAATCCCAGGTCTTGAGACAAACTCAACCATCAATCAGAAAATGTTTAAATTCACCTACAGCCTGGTAGCCTCTCCCTGCTCCTTCCCCCCACCCCAGCTTTCGGTTGTCCCACTTTTCTGGACCAAACCAATGTATTTCTTAAATGTATTTGATTGATGTCTCTTGCCTCTCAAAAATGTATAAAACCAAGCTGCACCCCAACCACCTTGGGCACGTGTTCTCAGGACCTCACTCATAGTTGCATCAGAATAATTCTCTTCAAATATTTTATAGAGTATGACTCTTCATAAACACTAGCATGCTGTTCACTTAAAAGACTGTTTTAAAAAGTATTACTTCTGGCTGAGTGCAGTGGCTCACGCCTGTAATCCCAGCACTTTGGAAGGCTGAGGCAGGTGGATAACCTGAGGTCAGGAGTTCGTAGACCAGCCTGACCAACATGGACAAACCCCATCTCTACTAAAAATACAAAATTAACCAGGCATAGTGGCATATGCCTGTAATCCCAGCTACTCAGGAGACTGAGACAGGAGAATCACTTGAACCCGGGAGGCAGAGGCTGCAGTGAGCCAAGATTGTGCCATTGCACTCCAGTTTGGGCAAAAAGAGCGAAACTCCATTTCAAAAAAAAGGAAAAGAAAAGAAAAAGCTACTTCTTTTCACTCGAACTGCAGCAAATCCCTCAGAGACCACATGGCACCTATCAGGGCCACTGAGTTTACACAATGTCACCGGGTAGACAAAATTCATATTGTTTATTTTCCACATGAATGGTCCTGGGAGTCATAGAATCTGGTAGCCTTGCATACATTGTAGCAACCACTAAAAATTAGCTAGACTAAAACAACAAACCCAAGCAAAGCTTCAATCCTTCACCAGAGTGGAGCCAACTTTCCTTACCATTCCTCTCTACTGGCAGCCTTTACAAGGAGGTAAATTTACTTCTTGACTGGGTACTGTAATTGGAACCAGGCTCAAAATCAGCACCTCTTTCTTAGCACATTTACTTAACAACAACAACAACAAAAAACCTTTAAAGATGCAGAGTGAAAGAGCGGACTCAACAGTCTCTCTGTGGGAGCTGCCACAGCACTAAGCCCCAACAAGAAGCTTCTCACCTACAGAATCAGAAGGATGCTGTGGCCAGGGAAGACAAAAGGCCACCAGCTACAGCCCTGGGGGAGGCCCCAGGCGCCAGCTTAAGCCGGGCTGTTACAGCACTACTTTAAGGGAAAGGAGGGAAACTTTCTCTAGCACAGACCTGCCAAAGATAAGGGGCAGCTAAGGCAGACACAGAGGCAAGGCCAAAAGCCATGGGTGAAGACGCTTTGGCAACTCAGCCCTCATCCTAAGCTCAAGGAAAGGTTGGAAGAATTTGAAGCCAGCGGGATAGAAGGTACATACACAACAATAAAACCCAGACCCGGCTCAACTCCCCAACAATGACAGTCCAGTAAAAAAAGAGGAGCAGCCATCCCTGAGCGTAGCACTATCTACCTACCTCATTCCCCTCTGCAGGGTGGGTACACCACAGCCCAGAGGCCAAATGTAGCCCAGGACCTGCTTCTGTACTGGCTGCAAGCTAAGAATGGTTTTACTTTTTTTTCTTTCTTTTTTTGGAGATAGGGTCTTGCTCTGCCTCCCAGGCCGGAGTGCTGTGGTACGATCATGGCTCACTGCAGTCTCAATCTCCTGGGCTCAAGCCATCCTCTCACCTCAGCCTGCCAAGTAACAGGGACCACAGATACATGTGGCCACACCCAGCTAATTTTTCATATTTTTTGTAGACACAGTGTCTTACCACATTGCCCAAGCTGGTCTCAAACCCCTGGGCTGAAGCAATCCTCCACCTCAGCTCCCAAAGTGCTAGAATTATAGGCATGAACCATTGCACACTACCAGGTTTCACATTTTTTAAGGGTAATTTTTAAAAAGTAAAAACCAGAAGAACAATATGCAACAGGAAGTACACATGGCCCTCAGAACTGAAAATATTTCCTATTTGGTCCATTACAGAAAAAGTTTGTCGACCTTGCCTACTGTCCTCCACATAATGTCCAACACTCAATCAAACATTACAATGAAAAGGCAAAGGAGGCAGGGCCTGACGACTCACACCTATAATCCCAGCACTTTGGAAGGTTAAGGTAGGCGGATCAGGAGGTCAGGAGTTCGAGACCAGCCTGATCAACATGGTGAAACCCTATCTCTACTAAAAACACAAAAATTAGTGAGGCGTGGTGGTACACACCTATAATCCCATCTACTCAGGAGGCTTAGGCAGGAGAATCACTTGAATCCGGGAGGCAGAAGTTGCAGTGAGCTAAGAGTGCATCACTGCACTCCACCTTGGGTGACAGAGTGAGACTCTGTCTCAAAAAAAACAAAAAGGCAAAAGAAACAAAAAGCTCATTGTCAAGTGACAACAGAAGCAGACACACAGATAACCTGGAATAATGACAATATAGAAATTTCAGAAAAAGAATCTGAAATAAATATAATTAATAGATGGGAAAACACTGTTTTAAGATCCTTACACTATACCTGAAGCAGCAGATTATTATTTAAAGGTAGACAGTCCTGTAATGTATAACATTTCAGTCAGCGATGGACTCACTACATGTACAAAGGTGGTCCTGTAAGATTATACCGTATTTTTACTGTACTTTGTCTAAGTTTAGATACACAAATATCAGTGTTACAATCACCTACAGTATTCATTCACATGCTGAACAGGTTTGTAGCCTAGGAGCAATAGTTTATGCCATATAGTCTAGGTGTGTAGTAGGCTGTACCAGCTAGGTTTGGGTAAGCATACGCAATGTTCATGCCACAGTGAAACTGCCTAGTGACACATTTCTCAGAGTATATCCCTGTCATTAAGTGAATGCTATACTATGATTAAATAGTGTACTGTCAACCTTCAGCCAAATAATTTTTTTTTAATGTTTTTAAAAGTGTAACAATAAACCACGAGTGGTGGCGCATGCCTATAATCCCAGCTACTTGGGAAGCTGAGACAGGAGAATTGCTTTAACCTGGAAAGCAGAGGTTGCAGTGAGCTGAGATCGCACCACTACACTCCAGCCTGGGCAATACAGCAAGACTCCATCTCAAAAAAAAAAAAAAAAGAAAAAGAAAAGAAAATTATAGGCTAACATCCCTAATTCTCAACAAAATACTAGCAAACTGAATCCAACTGCACATCAGAAAAATAACACATCGTTATCAAATGGAACTTATCACAGGGATTCAAGAATGGTTCAACATATGCAAATCAATAAACATGATACATTACATCAACAGAACAAAGGACAAAAACTATACGCTCTTCAACAGATGTTCAAAACATTTGATAAAATTCAACATCCTTTTATGATAAAAACCTTAAAAAAATAGGGATAGGAGGAATATACCTCAGCATAATAAAGGTCATGTGTGACAAATCCACAGCTAACATTATACTAAATGACAAACGCTGAAATCCTTTCACCCAAGAACTGCAACAAGATGCCCACTTTCACCGCTCCTATCCAACATAGTACTGGAAGTCCTAGTCAGAGCAATCAGACAACAGAAAGAAATAAAAGGCAGCAAAACTGGAAAAGAAGAAGTCAAACTGTCCTCTTTGCTAAAGATATGATCTTCTACCTAGAAAAATCTAAACAGTCCCCCAAAAAACTGTTGGAACTGATAAATAAATTCAGTGAAGTTGCAGGATACAAAATCAATATATAAAAATCAGCGATGTTTCTATACACATACGTAATACATATACATAATGAACAAGCTAAGGAAAGAGAGGAGAGGAGAGGAGAGAAAGAGAGAGAGAGGTGGGGGAGGGGGAGAGAAGAAGAGGGGGAGAGGGGGAGGAGAGGAAGGAAATGAAATCACATTTACAACAGCTATCAAAAAATTAAAATACCTAGGAATAAATTTATCCTAAGAGGTTAAAGATCTCTACAAGGAAAATGACAAAACACTGATGAAAGAAATTGAACAGAACACAAACGAAAAGACATCCCATGTTCGAAGATTGGAATAATTAACATTATCAAACTAATCATACTGTCCAAAGTCATCTACGGATTCAATGCAATCTCTATCAAAATAGCAATGTCATTTTTCACAGAAACAGAAAAAAAAATCCAAAATTTGCATGGAACTAAAAGAGCCCAAATAGCCAATGCAATTGTGAGCAAAAAAGAAAAAAGCAGGAGGCATCAGACTACTTGACTTCAAAACAGACTACAAAGCTTTAGTAACCAAAATAGCATGGTTCTGGTATTAAAAACAGACACACAGACCAAAGGAACAAAATCCAAAATCCAGAAATAAATTCACATATTTACAACAAAGGTATTAAGAATATACCCTGGGAGAAGGACAGTCTCTTCAATAAATGGTGCTGGGAAAATTGGATATCCATATGCAGAAGAATAAAACTTGACCCCTATCTCTCAACAAATATTTAAAAAGCAACTCAAGATGGATTAAAGCTTAAATGTTAGACCCAAAACTAAAAACCACTAGAAGAAAATATAGGAAATACACTTCAGGACATTTGGTATAGGCAAATATTTTAGGCCAAGACCTTGAAAGGACAGACAACAAACACAAATAGGCAAACGGGACTATATTGAATTAAAAACCTTCTGCATGGTAAAAGAAACAACAGAATGAAGAGACAACATGCTGAATGAGAGAAACTATTTGCAAACTATTCCTCTGACAAGGGACTAATACCCAGTATCTACAAGGAACTCAAACAACTCAAATAAAAGAAAAAATAATCCCATTAAAAAGTGAGCAAAAGATTTGAACAGATATTCCTCAAAATAAGCCATAGAAATGGCCAATAAGTATACAAAAAATACTCAATATCACTAATAATCAGGGAAATGCAAACCAAAATCATAATGAGATATCCTCCTTACCCCAGTTAGAATGACTATTACTAAGAAGACAAAAAACAGACACTGGTGAGGATGCAGAGAAAAGGGAACTTTTACATATTGTTGATAGGAATGTAAATCAGTGTAGTACCTATGGAAAATAGTATGGCGATTTCTCAAAAAAAAAAAAAAAAAAAGAAATAGAATTACCATGTGATCCAGCAATTCCACTTCCGGACATTTATCCAAAGGAAAAGAAATCAATATATCAAAGGAATACCCCCATGTTTATTGCAGCACTGTTCATAATAGCCAAGAGACAAAATCAACATAAGTGTCTGTCAACAGGTGAGCAGATAAAGAAAATGTGGTACATATACAGAGTGGAATACTGTTGAGGCTTAGAAAAGAACGAAATCACATTGTTTGCAGCAACACGAATGGAACTGCAGGTCACTATATTCAGTGAAATAAGCTAGGCCCAGAAAGACAAATTTTGCGTGTTCTCACTCATATGTGGAAACTAAAAAGTGGATCTCATGAAGGTAGACTAGAGTGACTGATAACAAAGGCTGGGAAGGGTCTGTGGGTGGAAGGGGGATGAGACAGGCTGGTCAATACAAACACAGATAGAAGGTGTAAGTGCCAATGTTTGATGGTAGAGTGGGGTGATGATAGTTAACAACAATGTAGACTATATTTCAAAGTAGCTGGAATAATACGAAATGTTCTCAATACATAGAAATGATACTCAAGGTGATGGATACTCCAAATACCCTGACTTGATCAGATAGATCAGTATATATTCTACATATGCAATAAAATATCACCTATCACCCCACAAATATGTAAAATATTATATATTTTTAAAGTTTGAGAACAGAATGAAGGGAAGGATAACGGAAGAGAAGGATGACAGAAGGGGAGAACAGAGAGAAGAAAAGAGAACGAAACAGAAAGATTTGCCAAAGTCCTTCCCAAATCTCCTGGTCAGCTGAACTCCTGTTCTCCCAGACCCATGAACTTGGCAACAGGATTCAGCAACCCCTGCCCAGCGACCCTAGGCCTTACTGACATCTCCTCTCCGATTCCTGGTTCTGCCAGGACCCTCACTGCCTGGGCTCACATCCCTGTACCGCCACTTGCTCCCTGGGTGAATTAGTGCTGACCTGCCAGGGCTGGTGAGTTAACGCATGGAAAGTGCTCACAACAGGGCTCAGCACAGAGCAATCACTGAGAACTGCTCATGATCACCACTGTCATCTTCATCAAGTACTTTGTACTGACTGAATCTAGTTCATTTACGTCTTGCCTTCTTTGCACACTTCAAGTTCTGTCACACAGTACACAAGGCAGTAACCCTCACAGATCCAGACCAGAGTGCTGTACACACTCCCAGCTGACACTGCACCTGAATACATACCACTGTGGTGAGCGGGGTTGGCTGGACCCACTGAGAGGTGCCTGCATCACAGTGAGGCCTATTGCATGTAGGAGGTGCTGTCCACATCCTGCATCAGGGACTACTGCTCGTGGGGTGTGCCAGCCCAGGCTGTCTGTTAATGCCATGCTCCCACACTGTCTAATAGACTAAGATCTGATATCAGGTAAGTTCTAAAAATAAACAATGCCAAACATATCTTTGAAATAAGCTATATGTCATCTGCCACAGCACATTCAGCCAAGCAATAAAATTTACTTGGGTTTCCTCTGCTCCTTGCAGATCCTTTCCCTTTAGGCGAAACAAACAGGTGCCTTGAGCATCAAACTACAATTTAAAAATATCCTGAAAACCACCAATGTTCTCAACTACAATCTAAGAAGTATCCATTCAAATCATACTTTATACACTGCTATTTGTCCCAAGGGGCCAGCGAGCATTTTCAAAAATCTCTTACTTCTGTCAAGTTCTTCATAAATCTTTTTGGCCTTTCACGGTGTTGTCTCCTCTGACAGCAGCTCCCCTTGCCATACACCAGCATCTGACCGTTTCTCTCAGAGGACTACAGTGCCCACCAGCTCTTACACAGAAATGTCAATCTGTGTTACTCTGGAGACAACATGAAGGACATCTCTACAATTACCTCTCTGCAGTAAAGAAGAAAAAATTCAGTGGGTCAAGAAAAAATCCCATTGAATTTTTTAAAACTAGTTTTACAAACTAACTGTATTAGTCCATTTTTATGCTGCTGATAAACACATACCCAAGACTGGGAAGAAAAAGAGGTTTGATGAACTTACAGTTTCATATGGCTAGGGAGCCCTCATGATCATGGTGGAAGGTAAGGAGGAACAAATTACATCTTACATGCATGGTGGCAGGCAAAGAGAGAGCTTGTGCAGGGAACTTCCCATTTTTAAAACCATCAGACCTCATGAGACTTATTCACTACCACGAGACTAGCACGGGAAAGATTGGCCTCCATTATTCAGTTCTCTCCCACCAGGTCCCTCCTACAACACATGGGAATTGTGGGAGCTACAAGATGAGATTTGGGTGGAGACACAGAGCCAAACCATATCATTCCGACCCTCACCCCTCCCAAATCTCATATCTTCACATTTCAAAACCAATCATGCCTTACTAACAGTCCCCCAAAGTCTTAACTCATTTCAGCATTAACTCAAAAGTCACAGTCCAAAGTCTCATCTGAGACAAGGCAAGTCGCTTCCACCTACGAGCCTGTAAAATCAAAAGCAAGGTAGTTACTTCCTACATACAATGGGGGTACAGGAATTGGGTAAATATAGCCAATCTGAATAGGAGTAATTTGCCAAAACAGAGGGGCTGCAGGCCCTATGCAAGTCCAAAATCCAGCAGGGCAGTCAAATTTTAAAATTCCAAAATGAACTCCTTTGACTCCATGTCTCACATCCAGGACATGCTGATGTAAGAGGTAGGCTCCCATGGCCTTGGGCAGCTCCTCCCCTGTGGCTTTGCAGGGAATAGCCCCTCTCCTGCCTGCTTTCACGGGCTGGCATTGAGTGCCTACAGCTTCTCCAGGTGCATGGTGCAAGCTGTCAGTGGATCTACCATTCTGGGGTCTGGAGGACAGTGGCCTTCTTCTCATAGCTCCCCTAGGTGGTGCCCCAGTAGGAACTCTGTGTGGGAGCTCCAACCCCACATTTTCCTTCTGCACTGCCCTAGAGGTTCTCCATGACAGCCCTGTCCCTGCAGCAAACTTCTGCCTGGACAACCAGGCACTTCCATACATCATCTAAAAACCAGGCAGAGGTTCCCAAAACCCAGTTTTTTACTCCTGTGCACTGACAGGCTCAATACCACATGGAGGCTGCCAAGACTTAAGGCTTGCACCCTCTGAAGTCACAGCCTGAGCTCTGTGCTGACCCCTTTCAGCCATGGCTGGAGTGGCTGGGACACGGCACCAAGTTCCTAGGCAGCACACAGTACAGGGACCCTGGTCCTGGCCCGCAAAACCACTTTTTCCTTCTAGACCTCTAGGCCTATGATGGGAGGGGCTGCCACAAAAGTCTCTGACATGCCCTGGAGACATTTTCCCCATTGTCTTAGGGCTTAACATTCAGCTCCTTGTTACTTACACAAATTTCTGCAGCTGGTTTGAATTTCTCCTCAGAAAATCGGATTTTCTTTTCTATCACATTGTCAGGCTGCAAATTTTCTGAACTTTTATCTTCTGCTTCCCTTATAAAACTGAATGCCTTTAGCAGTGCCCAAGTCACCTCTTGAATGCTTTGCTGCTTAGAAGTTTCTTCTGCCAGATACCCTAAATCATCTCTCACAAGTTCAAAGTTCCACAAACTTCTAAAGCAGGGGCAAAATGCCACCAATCTCTTTACTAAAACATAACAAGAGTCACCTTTGCTCCAGTTCCCAACAAGTTCCTCATCTCCACCTGAGAGCACCTCAGCCTGGACTTTATTGTCCATATTGTTATCAGCATTTTGGTCAAAGCCATTCAACAAGTCTCTAGGAAGTTCCAAACTTTCCCTCATTTTCTTGTCTTCTTCTGACCCCTCCAAACTGTTCCAACCTCTGCCAGTTCCAAAGTCATCTTCATATCTTTGGGTATCTTTTCAGCAGCACCCCACTCCCAATACCAATTTACTGTATTAGTCCATTTTTATACTGCTGATAAAGACATACCCAAGACTGGGAAGAAAAAGAGGTTTAAGTTCCACATGGCTGGGAAGGGCTCACAATCATGGCAGGACATAAGGAGGAGCAGGTCACATCTTACATGGATGGTGGCAGGCAAAGAGAGAGCTTGTGCAGGGAAACTACCATTTTTAAAACCATCAGACCTCATGAGACTTAGTCACTACCATGACAACAGCACAGGAAAGACCTGCCCCCATGATTCAATAACCTCCCAATAATCTCCCCCATGATTCAATAATCTCCCACCATGATTCAATAAATTCCCATAACGTGGGAATTATGGGAGCTACAAGATGAGATTTGGGTGGGGACAGAACCAAACCATATCACCAACCAAAACTAATTATCTGATTCTCTAACCAAGAGAGAGTTATTGAGCTTTAAACATTAAGACAGATCAGATTCACGTTTAATATTGCCATAGGAGCCCTTGTATTAAAGTAGCAATTTGAGTATATTTAGTGCTATCATATATGAATAACACTTTCACAGGTGATGTTTACGTTTGCCCTTTTTTGGAATTACACTCACCCAAGTACAGTGCTCTTGCTGCTGCCATCTGCAATGAGGGGAACAAGTTCTGGAGGGTTCAATGCCTTGCCTTGTCTTATCCAAAAGACCTGACTAACTGAAATTAACACAAGAAGGCAACATGTCTGTGGAAATCCACAATAATCCTTGACAAACAAGCATGGGAAATGAAAGGGCAGGTGTGCTTTCAGCCTGTTCTTGGAGTACATTTAAACTATAAAAAGGGTGCTTGATAAAAAGGATCAATTTCAAGGCAACTTGACAAAAGTATTAACCATAAGATCCTGTTAAATTTAAATTAGAACATAGTTTGATTTTTAAAATCATATCTATTAAAATATGCTTATATAAACAAAAGAATCCCTTCCCTGGAGAAAAATTATCTAGCTAATTCTTAAAAAAGAATTTAGAGATTATAAAAAGTATTCCAACCAACCTTCTTAAAGAAAAAAAAAAAGTAGTTGCCATTGTGTGGAACTAAGAGGGATGAAGAGAACAAGTAATAATAAACTGAAAAGCCTTCCACAGAAGAAAACTCTCCACTAAAATCAAATCTTCATCAAGAATCTGCTAAACAAAATAAAACCACACAGAATAAAACTGGTCTCTCCCTCAGTAATTCAATAAGGCAGAAGAGAGTATGGGCTGGCAGCTGTCCCTCCCTTACTGTGAAAATTGCCTCTTCCTTCCAGAGAGTCCTGCCCAATGACCAACGTCTGAAGTGGAAACAGCCCAGGAGGTCTCCAGGGCACTACCCTTTCACCAGTGTACCAGAACCCACAGAAACACAAAGTTTGCTCTCCCCTTCAAGGCACTCAGCTATGTGTGTGTGATGAGGTATTATGTCTTCACCCCCAAAATACTGTCACTGTTCAGAACATTTTTGGAACTCCTCCTAGAATTACCTTCAATCTGTGAGCCACATACAAAACATTGGTGTTACCATCTTAGATTCTGATGCCACCTCCCCATCAGGATTCCAAGACTGAGAGTGTTACTTAAAAGTTACATTGGTGGCCAGGTGCAGTGGCTCTTGCCTGTAATCCCAGCACTTTGGGACGCCAAGGTGGGCTGATCATTTGAGGTCAGGAATTTGAGACCAGCCTGGCCAACACAGTAAAACCCCATCTCTACTAAAAATACAAAAAAATTAGCCAGGCGTCATGACACATGCCTGTAGTCCTAGCTACTCGGAGGGCTGAGGCAGGAGAATTGCTTGAACCCAGGAGACAAAGGTTGCAGTGAGCTGATATCACGCCACTGCACTCTAGCCTGGGTGGCAGAGTAAGACTCCACCTCAAAATTAAATAAAATAAAAAATAAAAGTCACGCTGGCTACTATGAGCTTCATCTATGAGCCACTACGAAGGTGAAGAGACCAAGTGGCTCCCCCGGACCGCACTCACACAGCTGGGCCCTCTCACCTGCCCACCTGTAGGCTTACCTGCCCAGCTCAGAAGCATTGGACAGTCCCCAGCTGCGTGTGGAAACACTGTGTCCACTTAGCCCTGGAGGACACTGCATCCTCCTGACTTTTCTCCGACCTCACCTGGCTGCTCTGTGCTCCCTCATCATCTTCATCTGCACTGAAAATGCTGGCCCCATAGTTTCATCCTCAGCCCTGGCTTACTTTCTTAGCAATGCAGTCCCCTGCCATGGCTATAGATGCCTTCTATACAATGATGATTCCCAGCACCAGCTGTCCCTCTGGACCCCACTCCTAACATTCCCTCCTTATCCTCTCCAGCGACACTGGCCTTTAGTCACTCCTACAATACTCCTTTGCCCATAGCTGCCTCAGACCCTTCCCCTGCCATGCTTGGCCTGTGACGCTCTACTCAAAGGTCTCACCACAGGTTGTCCTTTGCTTCATTCAGGTCTCCACTCAAATACCCAAAACAGGAGCTCCACCCAACACTGTCTAGCCTGCTCCTCATGCCACTCCATTTTTATTTGTATTACTCTATTACATATGCCATATATTTGTTTATTGTCAAGTCCCCTCACCTGAATATAAGTTCCCAAGGGAAAGAATTCTGTCTGCTCACTTCTGAGCCTGACAACAATAACCAACGGGGCTGCTCCACTCCCTGCATTCTGTCCCACCCGAGCGCTGGGAGCTCTACAACAACAGCAATGAACAGGCTGGCCCACTCCCTGCACACCAACCCAAGTAGAAGTGCGCCCTCCCATGGCACCACCCCCCACCCAGGGCAGGTTCAGCACCCTGGCTCAGCAGCATTGTCTGAAGAGGGGACACAAAGCTCCCTCAGTGTATTCTGCAGCAGACAAAAAACAAACACAACTACTCTCTTACTCTGAGTTCTTACTCTCTTACCTAGTTAGGGATTTTTCCTATTTATTTATTTATTTATTTATTTATTTTTTTGAGACCAAGTCTCCCTCTGTTGCCCAGGCTGGAGTGAAATGGTGCGATCTTGGCTCACTGCAATGCCTGTCTCCCGGATTCACGCAATTCTTGTGCCTCAGCCTCCTGAGTAGCTGGAATTCAGGCTCTCGCCACTATGCCTGGCTAATTTTTGTGTTTTTAGTGGAGATGGGGGTTTCACCATGTTGGCCAGGCTGGTCTCGAACTCCTGACCTCAGGTGATCTGCCTGCATCAGCCTCCCAAAGTGCTGGGATGACAAACGTGAGCCACCACTCCTGCCAAGGGATTTTACAGTGAAATAGTTCCAGATCAGAAGGTACAACTATGGCTCCATTTGTAATATTCCCCAAGGGATACAGAATAAGGAATGATCGGGCTTGAGGATGTGAAATTTGGAAAGTGGTTTCAGGTTGGATTTTGAAGGTCAAGGAACATCAAGTATCTACCCATTTTAGATGATTATGAAATGGGCTCGTAAAACTTTATATAGTAGGATATTTTATATTTCTGATTTTTTATTTCCAAAATCAAAAAAGATGCTATTCCCTCAACCTTTACAGTAAATTAAAACTCCCTTATAATGGAATGTAACATGTTGGCTTCTTCCATTAGCTCATCTGTTTCTCAATTACACTCTAGCAACAGATTCCTCACTTCTCTCTTTCCAAAATCACTTCTCAACTTTTTCAGCATGATACTGTAGACAACAGATCACACACAGAAGAGAAGTGGAAAAGGTGTTACTTGGCCCAGCCAGGAATTTGCTCCTTTTCTAAAATATGCTTGCATGGCAGATGGGTCAGCTCTGATACATATGCAGAGCCTGAATCACAACCAGATTAGTCCCACTTCCACACATGTCAAAATACATTAAAATAAGCAGATGTCAGTAACCATAACAGAAATACCACTGGCAAACAGAATTCTCAGAATGGTATATCATCTATTAAAATGAAGGCAACATATAATTTTTACATTTCAAATTAAATGTACGTTTAATTTATAAATTTGGCATGGCACAGAAGAAAACACACAAGCTGAGGCAGAGGGTTTATAGTCAGGGGCCAGGGTATGAATGCCAGATGGGTGCTGCCTGGCTGGCCTTGGCAAGTAAGGCTTTGACATTCTCTGAGCCTGTTTCCTTGTCAATATAACACAAAGTCCACCCATCTCAAAAAGTTTTACACAGCACATTGCATAATACATGTAAAACAAGTAGAAACCTACTAGAAGCTATTAGGGCTCTCATTGGCTACTCTGCTTCCTTCAGCCATGCAGATTATCACATACTTAGGGCCTGAAAGAATGATCTTTTTAAGAATTACCTTTTGCTTTGGTTTTCTGAAAAGTTTAGCTTATGGAGAGTACATTTTAAATATTAGAGTTTGTGTCAGTAAATATGTTTTTATTGTGATAACACAGTGTGGGGCAAAGCAATATACTTATGTCCCTCACTTTAAATATATGTACATATGCTACATTAGTCACGTATACTGAATTACTTACGTATAGTTAAAACAAAGACATAAACATTCTCTTCATTGCAAATTAGATCAGAAATCCTGCAGAGAAAGCCAGATACAAATGCTGTCCCCACAAAGTCGATGAAGCCTCTCACGCCCCAAAGCACTCTGCAGAAGCCCCTGTGCTTTGACTCACTCCTGGACAGCCCCTACGCCCTCTGTCCACGCAGCCTTGCCCTGGCACTGGCTCACTCCCCTCCTACCTGCTGCCACTGCACACCTCGCGGAGGCCTCCCTCCGCACTTGCCGTCCCTAGCCTTCCTTCAACATGGCTCCTAGCACCACGATGCTAATGATTCTGATCTCCCCATGGAGCCCTGGACATCTGGACACTCGCTCTCGGGGCCTCTACTCAGTCCTCAGCCTCTTGGTCTTATTTTCCTCTCCTTTTCCAGGCTCTCCCTCACCAGGCTACTCTGAACCCCTCAGCAACTCTGCCTTCCTTTCCTACAGGCCAGCTGGGTGTGCGTGGTGGCTCCGTCTCCTCCATTCACTTCCACCCTCATGCTCTATCCTGAAGATGGAATCACTTCTGCTTCATCATATCTCAAAATAGAGTTCTCTCAAATTCACATTTTGAGTCTATTTCTCTCCTGAAAAGCTATCACCTTTCTGAGTCCAAACCCAACAAGGCGATGTGAGGAGTATGAGCAGAGAGACACGGCGACGAGGATGTGGTTACACGTGACCACAGCCTGTGAAGGATACCCAGAGGTGAGGCCAGAGGAGGCCGGATCATGGACTGTGATCAGAACCCCTTCCGGTTTTCAGTGGGGATGTCAGTGGTATGAGCTGACCGTGAAAGATCAGTCTAACAAAACGGCGGGGAGAGAGAGGGCTGAATCAGAGCGATCAGTCCTGAAGCCAAGGGAACCATGAACAGATCCCCTGGTAATCCAACATGAAATCCTCATAGCCTGGATCCAGTCAGAGTCTGCAGCAGACATTTTGGAAGTTACAACAGCCAGGAGCAAGAGGACACACAACCTGACTGGACCTGCATGGTGGGAGTGAAGGGAAAGGCCAGGCCTCAGGGAGGAAAGGGGACACCATCAGCCAGGATGTCAGAGAGAGCACAGGGCAAGCCCCAGGGGAAGCACAACAAGTCCATCTCTGGTAGTCACAAGGCGGCTGTGGGATGTCCATATGAAGGGAAGAACAGGCACTGAACGTGCTAGCTCAGAGCTTGGGAGAAAGATCTGGGCTCAAGCTAGATACTTCAGTGCCACTGTAATAAAGCAAGCAGTGACAGTCGTGGGTACAGACATGACTGCCTGGAGAGCATGCAGCCTTGGAGAAGCCTGCTGTGGACAGGACCCCAGGGCAAGATGCACCCTCAGGAAAGCAGGTGAGGGAAAAAGAGGTGTGAAGTACAGCAGAGAGAGGGCAAATGTAAAGTCGCCCACATTTCCCAGGCCCAGCACAAGCACACACAGAGCAGACCCACTACAAAGCCAGGGGACAGAACTCCCTCAGGGCTTCAGCAGCAATGCCCTCTCTCCAGCCGCTCCCTGGACTCAGGTGTCCCAGAGGGCAAGGACGAGTGCTGCTGAGCTCTCCTCTCTGCTGGAAAACTAACCAATGATGTCTGGCAAAAATGACAGCTGCAGATGCTTCCTTTTCCAATGAGCTGTCTTCAGAGTCAGGGCTCTCTGAAACACACACGTTTTCCTGTATTTGAAAGTTTTAGCAAAGTGAAAAAGTTTGAATCTTTGGAGAAATTGGACATCAGGGCTTAAATGTTCTTGGTGTCTCTGACTTTTCTTCTCTATGCTATAAAACTTTTGGATTAGACCCAAATCAATTCCACTTTCACAATGCTAAACAATTACAAAACACACTAACACTGGAGTATACCAGTGAAGAAACTTTAAATCTGTGAGAGTAAGAACTGTTTCCCTTCTTCCATACCAGCGGCGCACTTGGTCCTTAAGAGGCGCTCACTAAGTGTTTAGTGAATGCATGAATGAGCCCGTCAGTGAGTCAATCAAACAACCTGTGTGTCCCCTGGCTGTCCGCTGCCACGGTTCTGCATGGGTGAGCCAAGCATGGTGCTCTGGAATCAGAAAAAGCAGGGCTTGACCCTGGCTCCCCCACCTACTAGCTCTGTGGCCCCAGAAAAGTCACCTTTCCAATGCTGCTGCCCAGTGTGATGGGGAGGCTGACGCTGCCCACTCCCCAACGCAGCTGTACTGCTGAGCCAGCTGTGTGGTGGGCCCATCTGGAGGTGCTCCATCCACAGAGCTACAGGAGTAGCCCAGAGAAGCCCAAGACTCCCCTGAGAAGCTGTAAACAATGTTACCACCTCAGAGTGAAACTAGGAAAACCTGCAACCTTAGAATGTACATAATTAGAAATCCTGAAGGTACGTAATTAGAAATCCTGAATGTACATAATTAGAAATCCTGGAAAATAAATTAGAAATGCAATCAATAACATATGAATAAAGATTCCTGAATCACCCGAAACTCCGATCAGAATGACCTTGCTGTAACCTTCAGAAGGCCAGACCAAAACACCTTCATTCATGTGATAAATACAGATGAAACACTGCTATTTCCCCAGCTCTGGGTCACAGCTGAGCACAGAGCAATGACCAGGACTCGGTCTCTGCCCTCACCCTCACAGGGGACAGAGAAACTGTGCCGGTGATGCCCCAGGGGCAAGGCCCTGTGAACTGAAGGGGCACCTGGCAGCATGGGGGAGAACGTGAAGGACAGCATGGGAAAGGCCATCACTGGAGTTGGCACTGTGGTGAGGGGAGGGTGACACCTGGGCATCTCAGGGCTCATCCGCATCTAGCTCCCCACATCCTTCCATTGCTCAATTCCCATCCTTTTGGGGCAACCTCGTGATGAGTAGTTTGGCTTGCTAAGTCGTTGGAAACTAGGAAGAAGTCATCTTGTCTGCATGGGACAAGAGCCTCCCCATCACTAGCAAAGACGGCCTTGAGGCCAAGCCATCAGTGTGAGTGAGCAAGGCCCAAGGCAGCATTTCATGACCAAGATCACCGTGGGGCCCTCACAGGGGGAGGAGGCCAGACCAGCAAGGTCTCTTGCCAGACTGCCGGCATCCTGCCTTCCCCTGGAAAACAGTACACCTCATCATCTTGCCCTTTCAACCTGTAACTATTCAATTTAGCACCTAAGTTTGAAACAACAAAAAATTAATTATCCTTACTATCAGTCAGTTGCCATGCACTGGCTGACTCCTCTGAAGACATCAGCAATTCTACAAGTTGGGTGATTATCTTGGGAGCAATGGTTCCTAAACCTTTTTTTGAGTTTAAGCCTGTTTTCAATTCTGGTAAAAGCTGTGGCCCAGCCCTCCCTCACCCCAACATCCACACACCCTGAGATCACAGAGCACACAGGGCCGCGCTCTGTGGGTGCAGCTGTCCTCAGAGCTGGTCTTCCTTTTCCCTCCTCCATGATGGTGCCTTCCTCACAGCTCAGCCTCCTTGGGACAGAGGGTGCTGTCAACCCAGCTGCTTCCTCTTCTCTCCCCATGAGGGGATGGCTGAGAGCCGCCAGCCGGACGAGCAATGGAGGACACACACAGCTCAGGCCGCAGGCTCTGCTTCCTTCCACTCCCAGGCCTGACAAAACCCACAGGGCTCACCGCATACACACAGGCAACCAAGGCACAGGAGCAGCAGGGCCTTCCCTCCCCTCCTACTTCTCACGGGGCTACTGCTGTGCTTTTCAGGCAGCTCCTTCAAGTCTTGTTCCTGTTTTAAGAAATGGAACTCAAAAATGTTTGGACCTCTAGGGTTTGGAATTCCTCAAATGTTACAGGATATTTATATCACAGTTCTGATAACAGGTACACTAAGTCAGCCACGAAAGTTACAGAATATGAAAACATGAGGCTCTATTGGGACGCAGGAGCATCCTCACCTTTTGGGGGGATGCAGCCTTATCCCTTCAAGCTGACAATTAAGGGCAATTTATTCTGAAGCCTGCACACCTCCGTGGGAAAATTCATAAATCTGTCACAGAGAATTATACCCGCCACCTAAGCTTCCAGACTCCCGTTAAAAACTTGAGAAGATACTGTAGCTCTTCAATTGCAAGAAGCGGGGAACTGATAGCTAACACTGTGGGACAAACTGCCGGCACCCTCTCAAGGCCTGATTCTTTCCAGAAGGAGAGGATGACAAAAATAACCTACACTTGACTAGCAATTTACCACTTACAAACTACTTTCACACATATTACTGCATTTTTACTTTGGGAAGGAAGTCTTTAGCCCAAAAGAAAATGAAACACACTACTGTTAAGTAATCCTGCCAAATAGATAGGAAGTGCATCTTAACAAACCCAGCTGGACAACAGCGTGAGCCATTGTTAGGATCCCACTACAGACTAAAAAACTCCTAAAGGTAGCTTTCTTCCTATTTATAGTTAAAAGAATAGCCAAAATTAGTACAAACTAAGAGACAGTGGTAAGTGCTAAGGATATTTAAATTGTAATTCAAAAGTTGGCCGGGCACAGTGGCTCACACCTGTAATCCCAATGCTTTGGGAGGTTGAGGCAGATGGATCACTGAGGCTAGGAGTTTGAGATCAGCCTGGCCAACATGGCAAAATCCCAACTCCAGTAAAAATACAAAAATTAGCTGGGTGTGGTAGTGGGCGCCTGTAGTCCCAGCTACTCAGGAGGCTGAGGCAAAAGAGTAAATTGAACTTGGGAGGGAGAGGTTGCAGTGAGCCGAGATCATGCCACTGCACTCCAGCCTGGTCTACAAAGCAAGATTCTGTCTTAAAAAAAAAAAAAGTCATTTCAAAATTCTCATATCCAATAGTATGTAACGATATCATTCCTAGATGTGAGGCCATCCTCCTGGGCCAAGAGCTCAGTGACTTCAATTTCTAAGTGGAAAAGAAGTCAAGAGTTTCCTATTTGTTTTGTGACTTCCTGATTGTCCGTAAGCCTTAAACTTGTCTATAAGCATGAACTGAAGTCACCTCCACCTCTTACAAGTCATCACTAGTTATCACACAGAGCCTCTACACTACTAAGCCTCAGTGTCCCCACCTACGAAATATGTCTGTCATCCAAATTACACCAAATCCCATAAGGAAAGGCTCTAGTCCAGTGCCTGTCATGGAGTAAATGCACAAGTAAATGTGCTCTATTCACATCTGCCTCCCCAGCTGTTCCCGACAAAAGCGCCCGTCATGTACAGACTGCACAACGCTAGATAGAAGGCAACCCTCCACCACCACACCACATCAATGAAAAGCTTGCCTTGGTAACACTAGGCATAAAGAATGATATAGTTATAATCTTCTGTATCCCTACAAATTAAATATTCTGTGCACAATCTTGAAAAATAAATTCATAGGTTATTTCTTTGACTAAGGTCTTCAATCATGCAAAGTGAAGTGAAACATGGCTAATTTCGGTTTTTAAAAACTTTCACTGAACATTATTTGAAGCCAAATTAATGCTTCAGTTATGCACACAGACATCCTCAATTGCGTTATTAATGAGAGCTATCATGATTAAACGAATCATGCAGCTGAACCATGTGAAGCTGTTGTTCTCATTGGTCTAAATGGATGAGTACTGGCAGTTTCATGTGCTCCCACTGAAGCCCATCACCAAGGCCTGTGCCAGGTGCTCTGTGTAGGGCAATGAATTTCATTCTCCTAATTGCTCTGAAGTGATGCGAGCATCACCATTCTTCAGGTGGTCAAGGAGCTTGCCCAAAACCCACAACTAACATGCAGGGTGGGCGCTCCAGCACCCCATCCCTCGACCTCCACTTCTTAGCCACATGCAGAGGGCTCTGTTCATCTCTATTTGCATTTGGTATCTGCATTTTTTTTTTTTTTGAGACAGAGTCTTGCTCCATCACCAGGTGCCAGGCTGGAGTGCAGTGGCACGATCTCGGCTCACTGCAACCTCCGCCTCCCGGGTTCAAGCAATTCTCCTTCCTCAGCCTCCCGAGTAGCTGGGACTACAGGCATGGCATGCATCACCACACCCAGCTAATTTTTATATTTTTTAGTAGAGATGGGGTTTCACCATGTTGGCCAGGAATGTCTCAATCTCTTAACCTTGTGATCCGCCCGCCTTGGCCTCCCAAAGTGCTGGGATTACAGGCATGAGCCACCACACCCGGCCCTTCATCTTTTTTTCTAAGAGATGGGGTCTCACTATGTTGCCCAGGCTGAAGTGCAGTGGCAATTCACAGGCGCAATCCCACTACTGACCAGCACAGGAGTTTTGACCTGCTCCATTTCCAACCTAGGCCAGTTCTCCCCTCCTTAGGCAACCTGGTGGTCCCCCACTCCCAGGAGGTCACCATATTGATGCCAAACTTAGTGCGGACACCCGATCAGCATAGTGTACTACAGCCCAGAACTCCTGGGCTCAAGCGATCCTCCCACCTCAGCCTCCCGAGTAGCTGGGACTACAGGCACATGCCACCGCGCCCGGCTATATTTTGTTAAGAAGAGCAAAGCAAGTAAGTGGTGCTGGCAGGTATGTTTTCAAGAAAAGGGAGATGTTATCTCCAACTATCATGCCTTCTTTATATCCCTTTATTCTGCATATCAAGAAACTTGGAATTGATTTAGGACAGTTGGTTTCTGTATTACTACAGAAACAGTCAAAATACTTCAACTAAAAGTACAAAATACTTCAGCTAAAAGTACAAAACTGCAACTCAAAGTGGCTTAAACATAATAACATTTACTATTTTTTATAACAAGAAGTCCAGGGCTGGATCCAATGTCTTGATTATATTATCTAAGATCTAGGTTCGTTATTTTCTCTGCTTGCCCCGACAGCATCAACTGTAAGGCTAGCATTCGCGGACACATGCTTCCTTATTCATCTCCAGTGAAGAAGTCTCTCCCCCACCCCTCAGATCTGGATGTAGCTACTCAGGTCATGTGCCCACCTCTATACCACGCACTGTTGGCAGAAGGATGCCATTTACTGACCACCTTATGCCTTGAACCCTAAACCCATCACTGGCACACAATAAGATGGCTAGGACTGGCTCAAACCATTGATTTTCAACCCTGTCTCGTGTTAGAATCCGTTGGAGAGTCTTACAAATCCTGATACCTCGAGGGAGGGAGTGAGAGGGGAAGGGAAGGGGGAGGAGAGGGGGAAAGGGGGAGAATGTGCTCTCTGAAACCCCCTTCTGGAGCTTAGCACCTCTTTCCCTAAGTCAGATGATCCATGAAAGGGAGGATGGAGCCCTGAATAAAGTTGAGGTTCTGTTAGAAATGAAAAAAGGAAAAAGGGTGTGGGATAAGCAATTGATGGTGACCATTCTTCACAGACACAACCAAATCAATCATGAAGAAAGGCAACATAGGTCCTTCTCCAAGCTGTGACGGGCTCAGGCACAGTACCACTTTCACCACTCTCTCATGGATGGCTCTGAGTCGCGCAACACGCAGGTGTGAGACAAAGGTTTCTCTTCATTCTTTTCTTGGTCTTAGCATGCTGTCACCTGACACAACTGTTAAGAAATCCTCTGAAGGGTCCTACAGCCCCACAGAATGTAAGCGGAGCTCTCCTGCACAGCCTCCCAGGTTAGATGGGGCTAGGTCCCCCACTCTGATCTGTTTCTGGGTCGAAGCTGTGTGGCTGTCCAGGGCCATGGCAGTCTGCTCCATCCAGGTATCTGTGGCCTGGCAGGGTCCTCTGGCTTGGGAGGGTGTGAGCCAGAAGAAAAGACTAGCTGTGTGCCTTCCTGCCTGGCCGGGGCTGCTCTGGGATGTCAGGACTTTGACAGGGCACAGGAGGTCCAAGTTTTTCTTAACGATTTTAGCCCTTACACAAATGGTATATTTGTGTCCAAGAAACGTAACCCACAAATACTAACTCCCCAGTTTTTATCTCCTAAAGAGTTTTGTTTGACATCTGAATACAAAGGGTTTCCAAGACATTATGTAACTAAGATTGTCATCAGTTGACTGTGTGCACAGCTGGCAGTCCTACAAATCATATGGAAGATTTAATTAGCTGGGGTTTCCTAATCTCATAAAGAACAATCATCCTAAGCACCCAGATCCGTCATCAATGAGTTATGAAGAACATTCAATGGCATCTGTTCCTAAAGAATAATGAAGAATTCATGCAGAAAGGATGATTGCAGAAATTATTCCAATACTTGTGGCTTATAGTAAAACAAACAACAAAAATGGAGCAAGCATTACACTTTAGTAACCTACTTTGATGCCCTAAATGCCACTGTCTAAAGATGAACTGCAGGGGAACAGTGAACTCCTAGCCCAAGAAAATATTCTAAGGAAGGCACAGTGTATTTTGAAGTAAAATAGTTAATTCTTGTTCTTATTTTTCATTTTAGATTGAAATCCTGAAAATTAGAATCTGATTACTCTTAATACAAACACATAAAACTCTTTCAGCAACAAATCCCCCAAAGCAGCATCACCCTAACCACCAGCCTCTTTCCTCTCTGTCCACTCCTCCCAAGCTGCCCTTGTGCCCGACCCTGTGCTCTATGGGAAAACTTTTCAAAGCTCATCAATAATTTTCTGTTGTCAAAGGTTGCTCGTTATTCTTTTCTTGATTTTTGAGTTCTAACTCTAACAACCATTGTATTCTTTTCAAAGAAATGTTTTTTGTCCCTCTTCTAAAAATGTAAAAGCCCTTGCCTATGCCTATATCCTGAATGGTATTGCCTAGGTTTTCTTCTAGAGTTTTTATGGTGTTAGGTCTCATGTTTAAATCTTTAATCCATCTTGAGTTAGTTTTTATATAAAGTGTAAGGAATGGATCCAGTTTCAGCTTTCTGTGTTGGCTAGCCAGTTTTCCCAACACCATTTATTACCAAAAGCAATGGCGACAAAAGCCAAAATAGACAAATGGGATCTAACTAAACTCAAGAGCTTCCGCACAGCAAAAGAAACTATCAATAGAGTGAACCGGCAATCAATGGAATGGGAAAAATTTTTCGCAATCTACCCATCTGACAAAGGACTAATAACCAGAATCTACAGAGAACTTAAACAAACTAACAAGAAAAAAACAAACAACCCCATCAAAACATGGGCAAAGAATACAAACAGACACTTTTCAAAAGAAGACATTTATGCAGCCAACAAACATATGAAAAAAAGGTCATCACTGGTCATTAGAGAAATGCAAATCAAAACCACATTGAGATACCACCTCATGCCAGTTAGAATGGCAATCATTAAAAAATCAGGAGACAACAGATGCTGGAGAGGGTGTGGAGAAACAGGAACACTTTTACTCTGTTGGTGGGAGTGCAAATTAATTCAATCATTGTAGAAGACAGTGTGGCGATTCCTCAAGAATCTAGAGATAGAAATACCATTTGACCCAGCAATCCATTACTGGGTATATACCCAAAGGGTTATAAATCATTTTATTATAAAGATACACATACACACATATGTTTATTATAGCACTGTTCACAATAGCAAAGACTTGGAACCAATCCAAATGCCGATCAATGGTAGACTAGATAAAGAAAATGTGGCACATATACACCACGGAATACTATGCAGCCATAAAAAAGGATGAATTCATGTCCTTTGCAGGGACATGGATGAAACTGGAAACCATCATTCTCAGCAAACTGACACAAGAACGGAAAACCAAATGCCACATGTTCTCACTCATAAACGACTGTTGAACAATGAGAACACATGGACACAGGGAGGGGAACATCACACACCAGGGTCTGGGGGTGGGGGGTTAAGGAGGAATAGCAGGGAGTCGGGGGATTGGAGAGGGATAGCATTAGGAGAAATACCTAATGTAGGTAACAGAGCAATGGATGCAGCAAATCACCACCATGGCACATGTATACCAATGTAACAAACCTGCATGATCTACACATGTACCCCAGAACTTAAAGTATAATAAATTTGTTTTTAAAAGCTATGATCAAGTAGCAAATAAATAATAAAATGTATAAAGCTACTTCTTGTAAATTTCCATTTGAATTTTTTTTTTACCATGACGTCAAGCTGACCACGTCACACACCAAATTCATCTTCACATAAACTCATTCCCCTTTCTCAATATCCTTTGAGTTAATTGTATCCTGACCAGACTACAGTAAAGTTTAGATTACGTTCAACTTGTCAGACTCGACATATGCAAGCCAAACATTTTCTGACATTCCTTGACATACGAAGTGGCCATTTGACTGCTCAATTATAATAACAGTGAAAAAAAACAAACATTTAAATGATATTTCTTATTAAAGTTATCATGTAAGCTTTGATTAATCAAAGAAAACAGTCCCAGCACTCTCTTGTGAAAAGGCTGACATCTTTGTTCTACCGGACCTTCTGAAGGACAAGTTTCAAGTCAATGTTTGAGAAACGTTTTTAAAGATAAAAACTACAACTTATATTAGATCACACTATTAGCCCACTGTTTAGACTAATAGGCTAAACAGTGGGCTAATACAAAAGTATTAAGAGAAACACTTGACCAACAAAATAAAACCTTTACATTTAAAATTCTTTGTCAGTAAAGATCTTAAATATATTGCTTTTCTATCAAATGACCACCCAAGGTTCATGTAACAAAGAGGTTGCTTACTAGAATCATAACATATACAGTGCTCTGACAATGTCCCACACTTGGGTTGAAAAGAATTATGAAGACACATCATTGAACATTCACTAGTTACTAAACCCCCCAGCCTTTCTCTGTGTTATGTGATATAGCCAAATTCCAGACACTCAAGGGAATCACATGCCATGTCAGAACGCAACTGGTGCCATGGAAAAGATGTGAAATCAAAAGTTGGGGGAGTGGGCACAGTGCCCTCAAGGGAAGGAAAATGATCCTTAAATTAGCTTAAGAAAAATAAAAGGACTCACTTACGAAAAACACTGGGTTAACTCAGAATCTGAGGAAAAGCTACACAGCCCAGCCTGGGCAGGGAAAGCTGACTGCAATCTGTAGGGCTCCTTTGCATCTCAGGTCAGCATTTATGTCTTGGCTTCAGCAGCTGAGAACACAGATAAACTTTCTCCAGATGACCAGGAGCATGGCCACAGGCAGCTCTAGAGTCACATGCAAAAGTTCCATGGCCCAAGAATGGGGAAAAAACACTCTTCTTCACCAGCTCAAGCCAGAAAATTCCTGGAGAAAGACTCTGGCCCAGCACAGGGCACAAACCCACCACTAAAATCACTGCTGTGGCCACAGCCCTACAGCTGGCACTGCTAAGTCTCATCCTGGCCAGTGGTGAGAAGGGCCTGCTGTGGCCAATGAAGGCCTCCTTTGGAGGATGAGGGGGTCCCAATATCTGCAGTCCATGCACTGGAGACGCAGGACAGCCAGTGTGTAGTTCCAGTGTGAAAGCCAGCAGGCCAGAGACCCAAGAAGGGCTGGTGTTTCGGTTTGAATCCAAAGACAGGAAAGGCCTACGTCCCACTCAAGCAGTCTAGGCGATCCTTTTTATTCTACTGGGGCTCCAACTCATTGGATGAGAGCCACCCACCTGGCTGAAGGCCATCTGCGTTACTCAGTCTCTTATCCAGAAACATCCTCATAGACACATCCAGAGTTAACGTTTGGCAAAATGTCTGGGCATCTCATGGTCCAGTCAAGTTGACACAAAAATTAACTCTCTTAGGGACCACCTGGGTGGTTTGAATACAAGCTTTAAACTTGCATGAAAACCAGCCTATTAATTTTCAGAAGTGATTTTCCCCCACTACACTCAATACCAAAGGTCAAAACAATTTTCCTAAAATAACCTCAGGATTAAGGGAGTTTACCCCTATGCTGCTGGGAAACACCTCTGGGAGTTTCCTTTTAGGACACTCACCTGATGTGGGGCCCAGGCTTTGTCTCTTACCTCCCACACCCTGGGGGCCATGAAAACGAGAGGACGCATTTGAAAAATACCCTTAAAGCAAGAAGCTAAATTCTCTATTAACCTCTGCCCTCTCACTTTCACTTGACTTTCATGCTCTAGGGGTGTGTGTGTGTGTGTGTGTGTGTGTGTGTGTGTATCAAATAAGTAAAATGCTTTTTGTGTCTCACCCAGCATTTTGGCTGTTCAGTAAGGAGAGGTGGTCAGGGATTTTTCCATCATACCCTTGGCTCCCAATTCATGGCCTGGAAGGATGGACCATAGGGAGACCTATAGGAAGCTCTCAACCCAAGGTCATGGTGGCTCAAAACTGGGTGGGAAAATCAGCTGGGCATGGTGGTAGGTACCTGTAATCCCAACTAATGGGAGGCTGAGACAGGAGAATCGCTTGAGCCCAGGAGGCAGAAGGTTGTGGTGAGCCAAGATTGTGCCACTGTACTCAAGCCTGGGCAACGAGACTCTGAACGAGACTCTCTCTCAAAAAAAAAAAAAAAAAAAAAACAGCAACAACAACAAAAAATCTGGGTGGGAGTGGTGGCTGATGATCAGATTCTGGAGATGTTTTGAAAGCAGAGCCATCAGGATTTCCTAACAGATTGAATGTGGGTTTAAGAGATTAAAAGCGGACAAGAATCACTCAAAGGTTTTTTAAAAGTCTGAGACACTAGAAAAATAGTTGTAATCAACAGAGATTAGAATTTGGTATGAGGGAATATTAGGGGTTTAGCCTGAACACACTGAATGTGAATGTTTATTAGATGTCCGTGTGGAGATGTCAAGTAGACCGTTCAATCTATGAGTCTAGAGCTTGGGACAGGGGTCTGGGCTGAAGACACAAATCTGGTAGAACCTGATCAATGCTTCATGTTACTCAGACAAGCCAAACAGATGTAAGTGGGAATAACTGCCTATCTGCCCTTTTAGCGTTGAAAACATGGTAGGAAATGCAGCTTCCTGTGATCACAATAGCAGTCTGCATTAACAGTTACGTAACATGTGGTCACCATCTCAATACACTCTGTCCTCACCAGTTATTCACTAGAGTTCTATGCCAGTTCTGTGGCTTAAGAGGAATGTGAAGAATCTGGACAAAGCCTGGGAAAATGCCAGCCATGTAGTTGAAAAAAGGGGAGAAAAATGAAATGCAGCAAAGGTTAAAGGAAATGAGATGATTACTCAGGGATGGTTAACAGCAACTGGGTCCATACTCTCTGAATCAGAGAAGTCTACATACTTGAAAGTAACCTGCCACCTTCACGGCAAGCAAAATAAAAGAAAATGAGCTTTCACTGGAGCATGAGTTTTTTTTTTTTTTTTCCATTCCAAGTCTTTTATCCCTAAAACATGAGATATTTAGATTAGAAATAAAAAGGAAAACTAGCACCTATTTAACACCTACCGCCTTAGGTGTTAGCCTAAATACCATTGCATTGTAACATACATTAAGATCCTTGAGGAAGAAATTCTCACTTTATACATCAGAAAAGCAGCATTCTAAAAGGTTACGTAAATTCACAAGCAGGAAAGCTGCAATTCAAATCTGGGTCTAATGAGTCCAAAGCCCATGTTCTTATTAAAATATATCAAATTTCTTAACAAATTGATAAAAGTAGAAACCGATTACTAAAAGGGATAATGAGATATTTTTTTCCTCGATCTTTTAAAAATTAGAAGAGAATCTTATCTGTCCAGTAGGTTTTCATGAAGTAGATCTATCTAAAAGCAAAGGAGAAGAAGCCAGTTTTCAAATTTTCTCTTAGTCCTAAGCAGTTATGATAGTCTAGATTCTGAAAACAGTCCCAGTACCACCAGCACCACCCCCAAGCACCAAGAACTACTGTTGTTCCTATTTTCCTATTCTATTATAAACTATATATTCACCTTCCTAAAACACATACCAAATTCTATAATTTAAGATTTAAAGTAATCCCATGCATAACTCAGGAGTCAAACATCCTAGGCTTAAATAGATCTTGTTTTGTTTGACTTTAGAACAAATGATTCCAAAGATTCTAAAGTAAGATGACCTTGCAATAGATTTATGAGGGGGTGGGCTGTGTTCATCATGTTGAAAGAACCATTAATTATCTTCATGAATAAGAAAGCCTGGGATGATGTCCCAGAAGCAAATATTGCATTAACACAACTTAACAAGCACCTCATATTATCTATTACCCAAAGCTTAAGCAGGAAAAGCCCACCTGAGTCAAAGAACATAATCTCTGATGAGGGACAAGAACTAACACTCTTGGGTTGCTTGCTATAGACAGAACTGCATAAATTAAGATGAAACCCATCACAATTTTCACTCAGCCCAGGAATCTTCTGGAGGACCAGAGCTAAAAGGGCCATAGAGAACATTTAGCCTAAATTCTTCTTTAACTCTTCTTCTTATGAGAAAGTAGGATTACTGGCTACAAATTAGCCTAAGTAGAGACTGGCATATTGTTTCAGGGGAACTGATTCAGAAGCCAAGCAAAACCAGACCTAATGTCAGCTAAAGGTGAGAAGTCATCCAGCACTAGCCAGGTGCGATGGCTCATGCCTGTAACCCCAGCACTGTGAGAGGCTGAGGAGGGTGGATCACCTGAGGTCAGGAGTTTGAGATCAGCCTGGCCAACATGGTGAAACCCTATCTCTACTAAAATTACAAGTATTAGCCGGGTGTAGTGGCGGACACCTATAATCCCAGCTACCTGGGAGGCTGAGGCAGGAGAATCGCTTGAACCTGGGAGGTGGAAGTTGCAGTGAGCCAAGACTGCACCACTGCACTTCAGCCTGGGCAACAAGAGCGAAACCTAGTCTCAAAAAACAAACAAAAAAATGTCACCCAGCACTAAGGCTTCTACCCTTAAGCCATGTCCTGCTGAGCAGCAGTTCCACAGATTGGTTGGGAAACAGAGTCTGGAGCCAGGCGGTCGGAGTCTCAAATCCCAGCTCCACCACCCATAGCTATATAACCCTGCCACCTTACTCACCTCTATGTGCCTCAGTTTCTTCATCTATAATACAAAGACAACATTTACCTTACAGGATACTGACAGTAATGCACTTAAAGCCATGACCAGTACTCAAGAAGTATTAGGTATTCTTCATTAGTCTCTCCCTGGCACCACCACCATCCACTCCCACAAACCAACATTGTCCGCTTGCTCATGGTCCTTAACAACCAGCCCGGATAGTTACCTTATAGGTCAGGACTAGGAACCACCTCTGATTCTGTGATTCTTGAGAGGAAAAAAGCTGTCCAACCCTGGTAGGTAAGTGTTATCAATGGAGCACAAGCGTAGCCTGGACCTGCCCTCAAACTGCGGAAGGTCTAGGGCTTTACCACTTGCAAGCTAATAAGCTAGCACACTGGAGTTTTACAGATGCTGGCAGCAGACACAAACTCTTGAGTCTGAGACCAAGAACCTGTTATAGCAACAGCCATAGGCAGAGCTGTTGTTTATGTCAGCTTAAGACCCAATTCCACAGGGCCACACACATGCTGTGGGCTGTGTCTCAGGAGAGGAACCCCAAGCTCTGGCTGAACTTTGCTCTAGAGGGGCATTATCTTTACTACATGGGTATAAATAAACCCACCCTATGCTCTGGAAGGAGACAGCATCTCTGTCCACTAAGGATGTCTGCTATACACACATCCTTGAAAAGATAGCCAAAAACAAAGGAGGTCAGTTCCTCTGCTCTTAACACACGAACAGGAGAGACCCTGTGTCTCGACAATATCTAAATAAATGGAGACATATACTTGTGTTCATGCACTGGAAGTCTCAATATTGGTAAAGTGTCAATTCTCCCCCAAAATGAACTGTTGCTTTAACACAATCCCAATAAAAATTCCAACAGGATTCTTTTTGGTAGCAAATGATGAGTTGATTTTTAAATTCAAATGGAAAGGCAAAGGGCTTAAAAATAGACAAAACAACCTTTAAAAAGAAGAACAAAGTTAGAGGACTTACACTACTGATTTTAAGATTTATTATAAAGCTATCAAGATTTATTATAAAGTATGGTGGCCAGGCACAGTGGCTCCCACCTGCAATCCCAGCGTTTTGGGACACGAAGGCGGGCAGATCATGAGGTCAGGAGATCGAGACCATCCTGGTCAACATGGTAAAACCATCTCTACTAAAATACAAAAAATTAGCTGGGCATGGTGACTCGCACTTTTAGTCCCAGCTACTCAGGAGGCTGAAGCAGGGGAATCGCTTGAACCCAGAAAGTGGAAGCTGCAGTGAGTCAAGTTCGCACCACTGCACTCCAGCCTGGCAACAGAGCAAGGCTCTGTCTCAAAATACATACATACATACATAAAAATAAAGCATGGTATTGGCATAATAATCAAAAACAGACGAATGAAACAGAACAAAATCCAAAATGACCTTCACATGTATTGTCAACTGATTGTCAACAAGGTGCAAAGGCAATTCGCTGGAGAACAAAGTCTTCAAAACAAATGGTACTGGATCAACTAGAAAGCCTTATGCAAATAAATAAATAAATAAAAACCTCTCACCACAAATCAAATACCTAAATATAAAATGCAAACTATAAAACTACTAGAAGAAAGCACATCAGAAACCTTCGTGATTTAGGAAAAAATTTCTACAAAAAAGCATGATTCTTAGAAAAAAAAGAATGATAAACTCTATCACATTTAAGATAGGTCTTCTGCTCTTCAGAAGATGCTCTTAAGAGAATGAAAGACAAGCCACAAGCTGGGAAGAAATATTTTTCCAACACATTTGTCAAAGGATGCACAAACTGAATACAAAAGGAACTCTGGATATTGAGTAAAAATCAATCCAATTTTTTTAAAATAAGCAAAACATATGAACAGTTATTATCAAAGAAGTTATATGAATGGCAAATAAAACAAGAAAAGATACTCAACATCATTAGTCATAGCAAAAATACAAATTAAAACCACAGTAAAGTATCACAACATCCCTACTGGAATGTCTAAAAGTAGAGAGAATGACCATACACAAATACACTGCTGCTGGGAATGTAAGATGGCACAACCACTTTGGAAAACAGGATGGCAGTTTCCTAAAAACTAACATGCACCTACCATATGCCACAGGCATTCCACTTGTAGGTATTTGCCAGAGAGAAACAAAAGCATATGTTCACGCGAACACTTGTACAACAATGCAGCCAGGCACGGTGGCTCACGCCTGTAATCTCAGCACTTGGGGAGACCAAGGAGGGTGGATCACGAGGTCAGGAGATCAAGACCACCCTGGCCAACATGGCGAAACCCCATCTCTACTAAAACCTCAAAATTAGCTACATGTGGTGGCACGTGGCTGTAATCCCAGCTACTCGGGAGGCTGAGACAGGAGAATCGCTTGAACCAGGGAGTCAGAGGTTGCAGTCAGCAGAGATCGTGCCACTGCACTCCAACCTGGCAACAGAGCAAAACTCTGTCTCAAAAAAAAAAAAATCACACTGCCACGTGTGTACCTGTGCAACAACCTTGCATGTTCTTCACATGTACCCCAAAACTTAAAATGCAATAAAATAAATAAATGGGAAAAAAAAATGCTCCCAGCAGCTTTACATATAATAGTCAAAACCTCCAAAGCTGGATACAACCCAAATGTCCATCCCTAGCTGAATGGATACACCAATTCTGGTGTATCTACAACATGGAATATTATTTAGCAAGAAAAAGTAATAAACTACTAATACACAAAACAACATGGATGATCTCAAAATAATTATGAGCAAAAGAAACTCAGCAAAAATGAATACAAACTATATGATTCCACTTATATAAAACTGCAGAAAATGGAAACTACAGTGCAGAAAGGAGGCGAGTCACTCTCTGGAAAGCATGGAGGAGAGGAGCAGGAAGAGGGGACCACAAAGGGGCACAAAGTGCCTTTGGAGGTCATGGGTTTACTCATTACCTTGACTGTGATAGTAATTTTACAGGTGGACATCTATATCAACACTTGTCAATTGTTCACTTTAAATATATGCAACTTAATACGTGTCAATTATACATCAATAAAGCTATTTTTTTTAAAAAAAGCATTCACCACCAAATGGAATTGACACTAAAAAATAGAAGTTAATTTGAATTATGAAAAAGTAAGAAAAGTTAATTTATTTTTATACTTGGGTGAAATGTATACTCATTGACAGACGGTGTTAAAAATTATGATGAAATTGGGACAGAACTTTAGGTTAAACTGGTAGTTAAGAGTGAAGAGGAAGGGAAGCAGTAAGGATAGCTTTTTAAAGAAATTTTAAAGCATGCACACACTATACATGTGTACTTCTCTTCAGAGCTGTGGTGTCTTTCCAATTTCTTTTTACCCAAATTCTTTAACAATGGGTCTTCTCTTTTACCTGATAGAGCCACATACCCACATATAGTACCATGCTGTTAAAAGAAAATGGGATATGTTGATGCTGTTTACCAGCTGTCTTATAAGACAATTTTTCCTTGTGTTGTAGGGACACCAGTAAATCATAACCAAATTGAAAGCAATACTTCAGAAACAAAACTAGAGACAACTTAACATACAAAGGAATTTTCTAAAATTTGAAATCTTTATTTTTTAAAGAAATAACATCTTGAGATAATCAATCCTACTTTCTAATACTTTAACGTTTCCTTCAGCTACAGAAGAGCAGGTATACAGGAGGCCCCTCTTATCCACAGTTTCACTTTCTGCAGTTTCAGTTAGCCGCAGTCAACCATGGTCTGGAAATATCAAGTGGAAAATTCCAGAAATAAACAATTCCTAAGTTTTAAATTGCGCACCATTCTGAGGAGCATGATGAAATCTCGTGCTGCCATCCCACTCCGTCCCATCAGGGACATGAATCATTCCTTTGTCCAGCATAACCACCGTACATATGCTATGTGCCCTTTAGGTCACTCAGTAGCTCTCTAGGTTATCAGGTCAACTGCTGTAGAACCACAGCACTGGTGTTCAAGTAACTCTTATTTTACTTCATGATGGGCCTAAAGCACAAGAATAGCAGTGCTGGCTTATTATTATAATTGTTCTGTTTTATTATTAGTTGTTTATAATCTCTATGTCTAATTATAAATTAAACTTTATCATACAGATGTATGAATTTTAAAAAACATAGTTATATAGAGGGTTTGGTGCTATCTCTGGTTTCTGGCATCTGCTAGGAAACCTGAAACATATCTCCTATGGATAAGGGAGGACTACTGCATAAACTGTATTAGCAGCTGTACAGATAACCACTCCTCTTACCGCTCAAAAGCCACCACAGCAAAGGGATGAATCCTGGACTCTCGCTGATATATTTCAAGCCTTTCAAATTGATGCTCACATTGTACAGGGACATCAGCATTAGCCTGAAATGTAAAAGAAAAAGGTGTTGGAATGCTCCATCCACATTACATTTCACCCTAAACATATCTCCTAGTTAAGAGGACCTTAACATATTTAGAGCTTCCCTCACATTTTAGATGTCTTATTTTACAATCTGGATAATGAGCATTGTAATATAACATGTCTATGAGAGACTACAGAAAAAAGGGAAACTTCAGCAATGATGTCACATAATACTGCCCTTCATAGGCTCACATAATCAAGAGTCTCAAATGTAGAGAGGATCCCATGGGAAACCTCACAACCCATATTTATTCATTTATCTCTTTTATTACCAATCCTGCATTAATATACAGGTAACCCGAAATGTATAAGAGTATTGTACTCTCAAAGTTCAATTCAGCCATCTAAAACCTAACGATAAGTTTTCATTCAATGAACATTACACATGACATCCAGGTAGCCAGGTCAGGCCACAGGACTGCATAATCACAGTACGAGAAATGAAGAGTCCTACAACGCAACCATCCCTCACAACCGACAGAGCAGTTTACTGAGTAGAAAAGGACTTTACAAGCTGTTTCAGGGTTGAACCACGGCTGGCAATGCAGAGTCTGATGAAAGTCAGAAACCTCAGGACTTTGGTTTCTGCAAATACTGCAAGATACAGAGATCCCAAACACTTTACACTGCAGAGAAATAAAAAGGCTAGACAAATAGTTTTCTCAAAGCCTTTGAAATAATGAATGAGTTTGTAAGAAATGAAAGAAAAACATCTCTGATCAGGAACAAAGTAAGAGCACAAAATCTGAGAGGGAAGTGCAAAAGATACTAAGATTCCAGAAGACTGGAGCTTCAGTTAGAGTGGCTTCATGCAGGGACAGAGGGAAAAGCCTCAGAGAGACACGGGCATTCAGTTCACAGGCCCTGCAGAGTAAACTTACAAGCTTAGCAGCAATTCACATTTTTGGTAGGCCTGAAAAACCCCAGGCCAGTACGCTTAATATAAAACAGACCCGGGATAGAAGCTCCCTCAGCTTCCTGGACATTAAAGGAAAGGATCCTCAACCTGGTCTTCAAAGAATTCCCACAAATACAGTACTAACAAATGAGAGTGCAGAACAAAAATCATAATAAAACACATGACAAAAACAAGACCAGGTAAGTAACAGCCAGCACAAAGAACCAATAACAGGGAGAGAATCAAACATTTTTCAGATGCTAGAAGTATTAACTGAAGAATAGAAAAACTGATATGTTTAATAGGTGGGGATAATTTTAAAAGAAATTAAAAACATAATCAAGAAGCTAGGACTACTACTACTACGAATGACCGGCCAAGTCAAAAATAACAGCAGAATTTACAAAAACAAAAACAATAATGAAAATGTAAAACTCAAGGATAATTAGACACATGGAAAAGGATAAATACTAAACAGAAAACAGAGCTCAAGAAACTATAGCAAGAAAGAAAACTAGATGAAAGAGAAGTTAAAGCACAAGGAGGCAAAAGTGAAAAGTTCAACATTCTTCCAAATAGGGTCCACAAAGAAAGAACAGAAAGAATGAAGGAAAAAAAAACTTCAAAAATGTTTTCCAGAAATGAGTAAATATAAATCCTCAGATTCAGGAGGCACAAAAAAACTCAAGAAAGAGAAACAAAAATAAATACAAATCTACATATATCACAACCAAACTTTAGAAAATTAAAGACAATTTTATAAAGCAGCCAGAGAGAAAGGACATACTACCTATAAAAGAGTAATTACGCCAAAAGCTAGCCTCTCTATATTTACCAAGCATAATGAGACAATAATAATAAACTTAAATTGTAAACTTGGCAAAAAGATTTTCATCAAAAGAGGTAAAGTAAAAATATTGTCAAAGGAAATCTCAGGCATTTTAAACAAACAGATCTGAACTGATAGAATTTGAAGGACAGACTATGGAAAAAGGAAAATGACATCAGAAGAATATTCTGAGATACAAAGAGAAGGTAAGTAAAGAGAGATGTGGGTGAACAGAAGTAAACATTGGCGGTAAAAGCAGTATTAAAATCTCTATGGGATTTTTGAAACTTTTCAAAATAAGATACAGTCCATGAGTGCATATAATCCAGGATGTAAGTATTAGAACATTCTAAGATCCTTTACTGTTCAGGTGAGAAAGACATTAATTACTTTCAAGTATACCAAATACATCAAAGCATGCTTTAAAAAAGGGGCTATTACTGAAAGAAATAAAGGTAAACTTTCAAGACACTAGAAGAATAAAATGAACTCAAAAAAGATCTTAGTGACTTTGAACGAAAGATAAAAGAGAAAGACCCTGTTGAAAGAAAGAATAGAAAAGGAATGAAAAGAGAAAGGACGAAGGAGAAAGAGAAGGAAGAAAGAGGGTGGAAGGAAGGGAAGGAGGGAAGGAGGGAGAGAGGGAGGAATGGAGTGAGGGAGAAAGGGAGGTAGGGAGGGATAGGTAACTCAGAAAAAATCATAATAAAAAAATAGGACAGAATAAATCCAATTATTTCATTAATCACAAATGTTAATGAACAGGATATTCCTATTAAAAGGCATAGGTTATAGATTGTTATAGGAAAAACAAAATGCAACCATGGACTATTTCAAAGAAACACATCTGAAACAAAAGTTTGCAGAAAGGGGCTGGGTGTGGTGGCTCACATCTGTAATCCCAGCACTTTGGGAGGCCAAGGCAGGCAGATAGCTTGAGGCCAGGAGTTCAAGACCAGCCTGGCCAATATGGCAAAACCCTGTCTCTACTAAAAATATGGAAAAAATAGCCAGGTGTGGTAACGTGCACCTGTAGTCCCAGCTACTAGGGAAGTTGAGGCAGGAGAATCTCTTGAAAGCAGGAGGCAGAGGTTGTAGTGAAGCAAGATCGTGCCACTACACTCCAGCCTGGGCAACAGAGTATGACTCTGTCTCAGAAAAAAATAAAAACTGTTTGTGGAAAGGTTGAAAGTAAATGAATGGGAAAAGATATATCAAATGAATACTAATGAAAAAGAAGAAAGAGAAGGCTGAGGTCGCTACATTAACAGAAAAGAATATAGACTGGGTGCAGTGGCTCATGCCTATAATCACAACGCTTTCAGAGGCCGAGGCAGGCGGATAGCTTGAGCCCAGGAGTAGGAGACCAGCCTGGGCAACATGACAAGACCCCATCTCTGCAAAACAATACAAAAGCTAGCTGAGTGTGGTGGCGTGCACCTGTGGTCCCAGCTACTGGAGCGACTGAGGTGGGAGGATCACTTGAGCCCAGGAGGTCAAGGCTGCAGTGAGCTGTGAAAGTGCCAGCACACTCCAGCCTGGGTGACAGAGCAAGACCACATCTCAAAAATAGTAATTAAAAATAAATAATAATCAAAGAAAGAAAAGAAGGGAAAGCACCTTTAAAAATTAAGAGGCTAAATATTTAATGCTGAAAAGTTCAGTTCATCAGGAGGGTAGCATTTTAAACTTGCATGTACCTAGTAATATAGCCTCAAAAATACATAAAGGCACAAACTGAAAAACTACAAGAAAAAGCTCTCCAGTCTACAATAATGGTAGATTTTAAGATATCTCTTACAGCATTTAATACATTAAGCTGATTCTCTGATCCACTACACAATTAAGTTAAAAAATCAATTTAAAAAAAAATCAATTTTTAAAGTAAGCTTTAAAACTCTAAACAACATTTAGAAAATTAAAAGTACACCTCTATAAAAATAAGTCAAAGAAATTATGAGGAAAATTGGGCAACTGAACAAGAATGACTATACGAAAATAAAACTTGTAAAGCTACTGGAATACACACACACACACACACACACACACACACACACACACACACGCACACACACACACACAGCCTTAAATACTTATTCCAGCAAGAAAAGCTGCCTCAATGGCAGAGTAACTTGCATTGGACTAACTCTCCCACCAGTAAGAATCAAATTCTGAACAAAATATAGGAACCTATTTAAGGGGATCAGAAGGCAGCCAAAGGCAGGCAGAAACTGAAGAGAAGTGGCCCCTTGAAAGAAGAGAGGTGGCTCATCCCAGCATTTTGGGAGGCCAACATAGGAGGATTGCTTCAGCCCAGGAGTTCAAGACCAGCTTGGGCAACACAACGAGATCCCATCTCTTTAACAAAAAACAAACAACAACAAAAAAAACATAGACAGGCATGGTGGCACATGCTTGTAGTCTCAGCTACTCAGAAGGCTGAGGCAAGAGAATCACTTGAGCCCAGGAAGGTCAAGGCTGCAGTGAGCCATAATGGTGCCACTGTGCTCTAGCCTGGGTGACAGAGCAGAATCTTGTCTCAAAAAAAAAAAAAAAAAAGAGAAGCTTTTTTAGATAAAGAGGGCAAATATATTGAGGTTTAGGCAAGGCCACATGTGGGTAAACCTCCATCTAGACACCGAGGAAGGAGAGCTAAGCAGATCCCCGGCACAATTAGTGCCTGAGGAATATCTTAGTT
This sequence comes from Sapajus apella, assembly GCF_009761245.1. Classification (NCBI taxonomy): domain Eukaryota; kingdom Metazoa; phylum Chordata; class Mammalia; order Primates; family Cebidae; genus Sapajus; species Sapajus apella. The sequence goes on along the minus strand of NW_022436948.1, from coordinate 2,919,577 downwards.
TATAGTGTTACTACTCAGTTATTTCCTTTATATAATCCTTTATATATAATCATGTATTAGTTTATAGTCAGAACAATTAGTGCCTGAAGAATATCTTATCACTCAGTTATTTATATCTTCGTTCATAGTGGGAGGAATGCCTAGAGCAGACACGGTACAGAGCATAAATTAAGGCATAAGCAGCTATATATATATATATATATATATATATATATATAATCTTATCTTACTTATAGTCGGAGGAATGTCTAGAGCAGACACAGTGCAGAGCATGATTTAAGGGAAAAACAGTTATACCAGGACAAGAATTTATGGCCCAGGAAGCAGTGCTCAGTATCGTAAAGATACCAGCTGTATGGCAGGCTTAGGGCAAGAGCCACTCCTCCTGAAAAAGGAGTTGTAGTACCTTGTGTCCCGTTCTTGTGGAAGGCTGCCCTCAGACCTGCAATCCCACGAGCGTCCGAAGGCTTAAAACCCCTCTGGTATAATCGCAATTTGGTGACTGTATAACTTGTCAGCTCTCTAGCTACTGTGCTAAGAGCATCCTCCTACAGAAATCACTGGAAGCTGCCAGCAGGTGGCTATAGAACTTGTCAGCTCTGTTGCTGCTTAAAGCATCCTCCTTTAGAATTCCTCAGAAGTAGCCTGTCCCTAGATAAGAGATATTGCACACTGCACCCTCTTCACTGTGCATGGCCCACCTCCTTGCCTCCATGATCTAATGGGGGTGGACCCTTTGCTTATCGCCCACATGACTGTCTTGACCCTATCACTATTCTTAAGATGACCTCACTCACTACCCTGCCCCCTAACCTATACCCAATAAATACAGACGCTCCTGGATGTTCAGGGCCTCACCTGTCTCTGCTCATAGGGCCTCGGCATAGTAATAGGGGACACCCCACACCCTGTAGGGCTTGAACCTACAGTCACACAGCACCTAGCAGCTGGCCCTCCATCAGAAACCTGTGGATGATCGGCTTGAGAAGTAAAACCACAGAGTCCAGGGTCACCAGGGTGGAAAGGAAGGGAAGAAGATACCTTGAAAGGAGATTTTCAGAACAAGGGAAGCACCAAAGTGTGCATGAAAACCCTTCAAGGTCAGGTATGAGGCAGAAAGAGGGAGAGCCGCAAGGCAGAGGAATGAGGCATAGCTCTGGCTACAGACCACATTCAGGGAGCCAGAGCTCAGGTATGAGTCAGGCAAAGCTGATGACCAGCTAGGACAAACATAATTCTCCTTGGGAAAAGATAAGAGTCCAGATCCCCCACAACCTACCTTCTGCCACCTCCACTACACACGCTATCAAATAAATACTGAACTAGCATCGCCGGCTAGGATGAGGAGAGTAAGGCACTTGCTTTGGGTGCAAATTGAAGGGAGTATCAAAATGCTCAGTAGCCCATATTTTTTAACACGGTAATTCAATATTTTAAAACATAAAAGTAATATAAAAAATGCCCTTACAAGAAAACTTTAATTTTTTAATTTTTTTTTTTTCTAGAACTAAGGTCTTACTTTGTCACCCAGGCCAGAGTACAGTGGCACAGTCATTGTTCACTGTTACCTACAATTCCTAGGCTCAAGCAATCCTCCTGCCTCAGCCTCCTGAGTAGTTGGGACTACAGGCATGTGCCACCACATCCAGCTAATTTTTTCATTTTTTGTAGAGATGAGGTTTTGCCATCTTGGCAAGCCTGGTCTTGAATTCCTGGCCTCAGGCAATTTTCCCAAGTTGGCCTCCCAAAGTGCTGGGATTACAGGCATGAGCAACTATGCCCAGCCCAAAATTTTAAATAAAGATGGAACTGGTTAACAGTGCCATACCAAGACATACTGGAACCTAAGGCAAAAGGAAAATCAGTAATACTGACCAAGTCCATTATTAATGGACTAACTAAAGACACTATGGTACATGCAACACATGCAATACATGCATGCCACAGAAAATTTCTATTATAGTTTTCTATTAAAATATCTGGTTTCCCCACTAAACTTAGTTTGTCAAAAGCAAGCTCCATGCCTTGTCTTTATCATCTCACAAACTAGTATAGTAAGACAGGACACAATAAGGACTCAGTTTATTTACTGAAAAGTGAATCAACTCCCAGTGATTAAAGATCAAAATATATAAAAGCCAAGGTCTTCATTCTCTCTCATATGACCATGGGCCCTTTCTTTTTTCGTTTTTTGTTTTTTTTTTTTCCCCAGACAGAATCTTGCTCTACCACGCAGGCTGGAGTACAGTGGTATGATCTTGGCTCACTGCAACCTCTGCCTCTCAGGTTCCAGCACTTCTCCTTTCTCAGCCTCCTGAGTAGCTGGAACTACAGGCATATACCATGACACCCAGCTAATTTTTTTATTTTTTTAGTAGAGATGGGTTTCACCATGTTGGCCAGGCGGGTCTCAAACTCCTGACCTCAGGTGATCTGCCCACCTCAGCCTACCAAAGTGCTGGGATTGCAGGTGTGAGCTACCGCTCCTGGCCAACCATGGGCACTTTCAAAGCCCCTGGCAGTGCTATGGAGCCAGAGAAGACAGAGCTACGCAGGCACCCTCCAGAGCAGGGGTTCTCAGTTCTCAAAACAGGGCCCTCAGCCTCCCAGCGGGCTACAGAATAAGCCACACTGCAAGTCCTTTCAAGTCTCAGTGACAATTTTTACACGTATTCAAGTTACTCACTAGTAACCTATTTAATGAAGTATTAAGTGCAACTCAAATGTAGTGTTCATGAGGAAAATTTAGCACCTTAACTAGACTTTAGTGAGATGTCGAGCCCAGTGTTCCAAGGAGAGAAAAGTTCCTGCTCCAGAGCACAAACGCAGAGAGAGTTGCAATTCCTTAGCATTAAATACATATCGCCCACGGCTGCTTTCACGCAGGCAGTAACAGCAGGACTGAGTCACTGCAACAGAGGTCATATGACCCAAAGAGCTAAAATATTTTCTGTCTGACAATTTACAGAAAACGTTTGCTGACCTCTGCCTTACAGCTGAAAATAAGAAAAACCAATCTTCTGCACGTCTTAGAAAGCAAAGCTGGCACCTGGTTACGACTGTAATACAGGCAGCCTTCTGAAAAGACGGTCAGTTGAAATTCTTTGCTGACTGCCATGTAGACTGAAGGTGGCAAAAATAACTCCCAAGTTGGCAGGTATCTTTAAATTTTTATATTTGGTCAAAATCAGTTATCCTTAAGCTAAAATGAAACACATATACTTGCAACAACCACGTTGCCACCTAAGACCTCACGTTGCTGCCAAGATTCATCTCACACAAGACCAAAGACTTCTAGGTCACACAAGAATTAGCAAAAAATAAACCCTAAAGGCTCTGTTTCTTATGCAAATATTTTGTCAAATATTTCTATTCTGACCAAAAGTATCTGTAAATAGTCTATCAAGTTTCCAATTATCTCAAGAGACTGCCCATTCAATTTACTCTTCTAGTACTGAAATATTAAATGTCATTTCTCGGCCAGGCACTGTGGCTCACGCCTATAATCCCAACACTTTGGGAGGCCAAAGTGGGCAGATCACTTGAGGTCAGGAGTTCAAGACCAGCCTGGCCAACATGGTAAAACCCTGTCCCTACGAAAAATGCAAAAATTAGCTGGGTGTGGTGGCGCACACCTATAGTCCCAGCTACTCAGGAGGCTGAGGCCGGAGAATGGCTTGAGCCTGGGATGCAGAGGTTGCAGTGAGCCAAGATGGCGCCACTGCACTCCAGCCTGGGCAATAAAGTGGGACTTCGTCTCAAAAAAAAAAAAAAGAAAAAAAAGTCACTTCTCAAACTAGTGTTCTAACTGTTAGACTTTTCTTCCAATGACAAAAAAAAAAAGTAGGCAAATTCTGCTTCCTACCAAAACCTCAGCAGAAATTCTGTCATAAATGGGGCTAATGAGCTCCAAAAGAGCAACTTCCCAGTCTCTGCAGTTTTGAACATCTAAGATGCATCTGACATTTAGAATAAAAAGGACTGAAAACATGCCTAAAATAATGGTATTGGTGAACTCGAAATGCTACATAAGCAACACGAGTAACTCATCTTCAATAAAAAGCAAGTTCTCTTTACCTAAATATACAAGGTCTCAGGGCTAAACAAGCTCAAGGTGTGAAAAGCCAGAAAATCACTCCTCCAGAGACCAGCACAGCGGAGTCACTAAAAGTAAATGTGACATAACTTCACTACCTTATTCTTCATCTTAAAAGAAAATATAACTTGTAACCTACAAGTAACAGAATAAACACATCCAGTACTTCCAAACAAACTAGCAATAAAAATAAACAAGAAAAAGAGTATCTGTGAAGTTCACTGGCCAGAAACAAGACAGTCATGCTAAACTACCAAAATCTAAGGTAGCCAAATTAGCACCATAAAGTAATTCTAAAGTACAATAAGTAATAAAATTCTTACAAAAGACTGCATGTAATTTGAGAAAGCAATTAGCACAGCAATACAGTATTTTCAGACCAAATTATTCTTGACAGAAACTTAAGAGGCCTACCAATTTTTCATTAGACAGAGTACAGTAACTAATGACTTACCATACTTCAGATTCTGTGCTTCTTCCCTCAGTCAAGTTAGAAGGTAAAAACCTGTGATCTGTATCATGTAATCCTCAAATATCTGTATGTTAATTTGTATCTATTATGTTACAGTGAAGACATACAAAAAGATATAAAGAATAATACAATACCCACCTCCCTGGTTAAGAAAGAAACTCTATAACCAGAGTTGAATATCCAGAGTTGTGAGTGCTACTCAAAGGAGTACTTCAAGGAAGTGTAAGCACTAGCTACTATGATATTTAAACTAGCCAAGCATTTCTAATACTAAAGGTATGAAATCTTTTTTCTCTGCATGTCTGCATCAACAGCAGCATACTGCATGCAATCTTCCACACCATGGGGAGGTCTGTTTCTGCTGATTTGTACAGCTATAATCTAGATGCCAACCTTTTAACTCATCACAATTTCTTTATCTATTCTCCAGCTTAGAGACATTTAGGTAATTTCCTAGTTTGTGTGATTACAAACACCACGGCTATACCATTTTCTGTACAAGCGTCCTGGTAGCCTATGTAAAACGTTCTCTGGAGTGCACATGCAGAGGGGACTCTCTGACCTCGGCATGTGCATACACAACCTCCACAGACCAGATTGGCGGGCTCCATGTACCCTCCAGCAGCACGTGGACAGGTATAAGCTTCACTGTGGCTTCATGTCCAGTTGGAAGCTTGTCATCATCAGACTGGGATTTTTTTCAATGAGAGGCACTGAAAAGGCATCTTATTAGGGTTATAATTTGCATTTCCCTGGTTACTATGGAGAACAAGAATCTTTCCATGTTTATGAAGCTCATGTGTGTTTAATTCTCTAAATTGCCTGATTTTCTCTTTTGCCAATTTGTGTGTTTGGTTGTTTGCTTTTTCCTTATTGAAGAGGCCAGATAAGCAAATTACTTAGTTATGTGAGTTTTTTCAAGTGTACACAGAACGACCCAAACTAGACAGGGTAAAATCCAAAACTGCCTTTCAGAAGAGCTAATGTTCACAGCACCATCTACCAATCTATAACTCAACAGAGACCAATTCAGTGGCTGGTAAGCATGTTGTAGCTGAAAGCTATGCCACCTGGAAAGAATACACATTAGTTCACAGGCCCCAAATGACTTTCAGATATTGAGTTTTGTTAATATCTGGAAATGATGAGAACTCTAAACTTAGGAATTTGAACACTATCTAGATAGTTTGTCTTGAAAAACATACTTCCTTCACCAGGACAATTAACTGTTATGCAATGCCTTACAATTATCTTACAAGATCCCTAAAGATAACTTTCCTACCTAGAATTACTAAAGCTGTGACTGGAAATTGTTTAGAAACCCCATCCTGTTTGAAGATTTCCTTGCAGCCAATGCTTACGCGAAAAAGGAATCAGGCCACCAAAACGCACAGTAACATTCAGTAGGACTTTTAATAACAAACAAGGTAGAACCACACCCAGAAAATGAGGATTTGCTCTCACTCATCAGGTAACATTTACTGAGCACTTTCTCTGTCCTAGACTCGATGCTCTCCAGAAGTTTAGAGGAAATGGGAGAGAGACAAACAAAGCTACCAGTGAGCAAAGTGTGGTACAAGCTTTACAGAGTCCTCTCCACACTTAGTTCTAAAGCCTGCTATTGTCTTAAGACATTTTGTGGAAACACTTCTAGAAGCATCTTTGAAAAATACAATCTGCACTGTGACCATCCCAGATGAATTCTTTGGAAAACAGGAGCTTGTGGGTGGCTCTGATCCACAGACTCAGCCACATGGCTACTCCACAGAGAGATGGGACAATACCATCACCCTGATTTGCCCACAAAGCTGAGCTGATTTTCCTGCAGTGCTCACAGCTGCTTCTGAAGTCAGCTGCACAAAGAACCCGAAACTTCCCACAAGCCGTACTCTCACTGATGCCACGCTACTGGTGACGTCTGGGGGAGATGCTGGGTGGGGATAAACCAATAGTAACTTCAAAAAACAGGGACCATAGAGAGCCCAAACTCCAAGAGACATTTCTGTACCCTTCACCGTGCACCTGGATGAGACAACCTTGCTGAGCCACTATTCTCCCACACATGCCAAATATTCTCTGGCCCCTGACAGTAAACTGAACTGTGTCAGTTACCTCAGCTTGGTAAAAGCAGAGGTGTTCTCTTCATAGACACTGCACGCCAACCGCAAATTTGGGCACAGCGTTAGCCTAAGAACCAAGTGACCATTCAGGAATGTGGGTAGCTCCCTCCCTGGAGGCCTCTCTCCTCACTCCAGGTGAAGAACCACCTTAAACTCTGGGCCTTCGGACATCCCCTTCAATAACACCTCCAGCAGGTCTGACTTGAGGAACAGTTAGTGTAGATGTGAAAAGGCCTTTCACAGCCTACTCAGCAAGGACTGGTAAAATCCTAGGAAGCATGAGCAGTGAGGGAGAAAGATAGCCTGGCCTAAGTCTAATAAAAAACAATACTTGCAGTTGCCAAGTGTTACCAAGTGTCAAGGAGAATGGAAACGCTGGGGTCCTGTGGCAGCAAGAAAGAAGAGCCACAAAAAGGAGTCTTTGGGTCCTCCACGTGTGGCTCAGTGCCAGGACAGCGCTCAGGGTCCCCCCGCCACCATCCCAGGGTCTGGGCACAGCACAGTTCCTGCCCACACCAGGCCCTGGGAGAGCAAGCCTGGGTGACCAGTGGCTGGAGGGAAAGGAAATGGACTGAGGTGCTGACGATGGGGATGTTCCTGACACATGTCATCCCATGGCTGAATGACTAAGGAGAAATACACAGAGAAGAAACAGACAGGACCCTGGCGGGGCATGCCACCAGCTGACTGCACTTAACTGCCCCAGCCTTGGCTGACAGAGCCCACGCTGCACACAGTTCTGTCAAGTGGCCACTTCTAGCAGACACCTGAGAGGCCGACAGGAACGGGGAAAATTACCCGGAAGGTATGGCTGTCAAGGTTGAAAAGCTATGACCACTACAGTAAACACAATCCAGTCATCTTGCTGGCAGCACCTACCACCTCGAGGGGCCTCCAAGGTCAGCTGGTGTGCCTGGCCACCATATGCTGGAAGTTCCTAGATTTGGAGAGTTAAAAACAGGGTCTTCATTAAAAAGGTAGGTAAACTAGGAATAGCCTGAAACCATATGGCTAGGGAGGCTATGCCACTGAGAACTCACAGAGGCCAAGTCACAGCAATGTCCCATGTATGACCCTTTGAGTGTTTGCCACAAAAGAGATGGCAAGGCAGAATCGCGTCTGACCTGCAGGGCCCACAGGGATTTCAGGGGGAAGCAAAGGGAACATGCCAGGAGCCAACTCTGCATTCTGGGAAAATGCAACATGTCATGATAAACCCAGGTCAGCAAGTGGTTTGAAATAGTGGCCATGGCCTGGGAGACAAAACAAGAGCCAGCAGAGAGGAGCACTGGAAAATACCAGAGCACGAGGTGACAGCCAACAGGGCACATCCCAGAGGAAGGCCAGGAGGATCACACATACATACACACACACCCCCCACACATCATAGACACTACACACACACATCACACACCACCCACCCACACACCACACACACACACACACAGCCACACACACCACACACACACAACATACCCCCCACACACCACACGCAAATCAGACACCACAATCACACACCAC
>NW_022436948.1:2832114-2911268 GCF_009761245.1 Sapajus apella | reverse complement strand
ACACACACACCACACACCCACACGCCACACACACCACATACCACACACACACCACACACCCACATTCCCCACACATTCCACACACTTCCCCCCACTCCACACACACCCAAACACCCTCACATACACAGCCAACACCCCCCACACCCACACCACACACCCACAAATACCCCACACACACATCCCACAAACACATATACCCCATACCCTCCACATATACACACCACAAACATCCAACATACACATACCACACAAACACATCCTCCTCACATACACACATACACAGCCACACACACAAGATGCATACCACACCCACATCTCCCCCCACACAAAATACACTCATCCAAATCCCTAGTCCCACATATACAAACACACCACACAGTCACACACGACACCCACCTCCCCCCAACATATATACACACACACCACACACACATTCCCTCACATACCCATAAACACGCCCCACACAAACACACACCATATGCACACCAGATACCCCCAAAACACCCACATACGCATACACCACACACAAAATACATCCCAACCCCTCCACACACACACCCTGCACATATGCACCCACATCCACACCACACACACATCCCAGCCATATGTGCCTCTGACACGAGAGGAGAAAGCAAAGGTGAGTGGAACAAACAAGGGAAGCCAAAGTGAGGCAGCCACACTTGCCCCTTCACCCCTGTGCGGCAGGAAGTAATGCCGCCTGCTGGGCCGCCCACCTGCACAGGAAGGGCAGAGCAGGGAGGACGTCAGGGTCACACCAAGGTCTGTCTCCACCACTATGGAAGTGAGTGGGAGCTGAGTAAGGATATAGAGGAGGACCCCAGTGGGGCTGGAGACCAGAGAAATGACAAGAGTTTGTGCACAAAGGCAGCTTCTTCCCAAACCTCACTAAGCAGCCCCAGCTGTAGGAACAGAGGAGGAGGATGGCTGGGCTGGTTCAAGGCTGAAAGCATCAGGAAACGTGATCCACGCTGGGGCTAGTGAGCTAGAGGGAAGGAGGCCATGGGGGAAATGCAGTGAGGCGGAGGAGGCGGAGGAGGTGGAGGCGGAGGCGGAGACGGGAGAGGCGGTGGTGGTGGTCTTGCAGTTTAGAGGGAACAATGGTAGGAAGGGAGGCAGGGAGGAGAGGATGTATGTGTGCTACAGCAGTGTCTACCAGACAGTCCACCTCATGACCATGTGCAGCGTCTGGCCCAAAGCAGACGGCTTTGACAACAGTCAAAGACACATCAAATCTGGGGAACTGAGAAAGGCAATCGAGCTTGAAATTAGATTGTTAAATGAATCACCCCTAAACATGTTCAAGTCACTCAAGACAGCAGGAAATGCGGAAGGGGACACCAACAAGCCAGTACTCAGTGAACAAGGAAACTGGATGGTCAGAAAACTGCAGTGATGAGAAAGGCTGGATGTGAGGGAGCAATTAGCTGCTTGAATTTTCAAGGAGGAAAAATTTTTGCATGAGACTGGAAGAGAAACAGCCTTTAAAAATGAGCATTCTCTGTCTCAAAAAAAAAAAAACTACATATGCATATATGTTACACTATATTATATGCATTATTTAAGTGCATATAATTTTTTGGACAAAATACTAACACTGACTAGAAAGTTTGGTTCTGGATAAGATGGCCTAAACACACCCTCCAGTCTCACTTCCACCGAAAGCAGCTACAAATTCCACAGAGAATATATGAAGCAGCTGTTTGAGGACTCTGAAAAGTAAACAGTAGCAGGCAGATAGGCAAAGAAGTTCAAAATTTAAGAACCACTAAACCAGCAGTGAGTTTACCACTTTTTCCTCTAGTGTCCCTGGTCTGGACTCACGGGAGCTCCAAAAACCAGAAGTAGCACTGAGCCACACGGAGAGCACCAGGAGAAGGTCTCTAGTGAGGCTCCAGGAGTGGGAAAGGGGTCTTCTGCCAGCAACCACGCGCGGTGGCAGTGGCGGCATCCCCAGGTAACTCAAACTCTGTGGGAAACAAATTTTCCTTACACTTGAAAGCTCTATGACCTTCTCAACCCCTGCTGCAGGGCTGGACAAGGGCAGAATCGCAGGCGCTTGGACACTGCAGGGTATATGAAGCCCCGGCATTCCAGGTGAGGTACTTTAACTAAAATGTACCCAGAGAGTTAACAGCTCAGAAAAGTGACCCCACAAAGTTGTTTATAAACTCCTGGCCTCATCCCAAGGTGTGGCTGTGTGGATCTGATCACAAACAGCATCTGAAAGACTCAGAACTGCAGCTCCAATCACCCAGCTCTCAGACTGGCCACTGGGCGGCACACATGGGGGCTGTTCCAATAGCTCTGTAAAGGATCTTTGAAAACAGGACTGGCACAGGAAACCAAACAGAAAAGGCTGGTTGGAATCTGACCCAAAGGGGTTGATGGCCTGTGAAAATATAAACATCAGCATTTCCCAAGGATTTAAACAAGACCAGCGATCACATAAATGTCCATGATAAATCCAAAATTACTTGGCATACAAAGAAACTGGAAATCTCAACTCACATGGGAGAAAACCATCGAGACACCAAGGCCAGGATGATACAGATGTTGGAAGCATCTGGCACGACTTTACAGAAGCTCTTACTTTTAAAAAGTGCTCCACAGCATGGCATGGTGGCACATACCTATAGTGCAGCTACTCAGGAGGCTGAGGTGGAAGGAATACTTGGAACGCCCAGGAGTTTGAGGCCAGCCTGAGCAACGTATGCAGAGACCCGGTCTCTTTAAAAATAAAAATAAAAAAATAAAGATGCTCTAAGAAGTCAAAGGCAACACTCAGAATGAGTGGTGTGAGTGGCAGAATACTACACTGCTCCCTCTCCCCACGATTTCCTGCCCTAATCTCTGGGACTATAAATTATCACACACTGATTATGTCATTGTCTGGAAAAGGGGATTCTGTGGATGTAATTAAGGGTTACTAACCAGCTGACTCAAGAGTTTATCAAAAGGAGTTTATCCAGGTCTGCCTAATCTAAACACAGAAATGCATATGAAGCAGAGAGTTTGCCTTCTTGAAGTAAAATTTTTAACGAAAGAATAAAAGCAGACAGAGTTTCATCTTGCTGGCAGCAGAAGAGGAAGTCTGAGACTGGACACGTCAGGACTCAATGAGCGACTGTGGCTTGAAGACAGGCCCACGTGCGAAGGAATGCAAGCAGCCCCAGCAGCTGACCCACAGCTGACCCACAGCCAGGACAAGGGAGCTCGGTCCTGAAACCAAGACACTGGACTCTGCCAGCAACTTCAACGTGCCCAGAAGCAGATTCCTCCCCCAGAGTCTCCAAAAAGATCCCAGCCTGGAAGACACCTCAGTTCTGGCCTATGCAGAGAACCCCTCAAACCCACTCAGACTTCTGACTTACCAAACTATGAAATAATAAATGGTGTTGTTTTAGCCACCAAGTTGGTAATAATTTGTTAGATAACAATAAAAAACAAATACAGATTTTAGTACCTGGAAGTGGAGTGCTACCATAACAAAGACTTATTTATCATTTTGACATAACCATGAAGTATCATGTGATAGTATTTGGGGCTCACTGATTGCTCTAAGGTGAGTACATTCCTTCCTTAAATTTGTTTTTCTAAAATGCTATTTAAGAGAGTGCACCCCTTTAACTTCTCCAGGCAATTTATTTCCTCTGGTTTTTAGAACTACCACCAAAATTAACGGTGTTTACTTGAAGAAAGGCCCAATCAGCACATTCTAATTAATTGTAAATAGAATTAACTTTTTAACATTATCCATCATACACTTTGAGTTTGGTACACTGTCCTGGCTTCAAGTCTCCCAGGAGTTGCAATATGGTGTCCAAGAGCACCCGGCTTGAATTAACCAAGAATTCACGACCACATGCTATGGCAGCAACGTCTGCAACAGAAAGATGAAACAAAGCATCAAGATCATGAAGACTTCAGAACCTAGAAAATTTTGTGCAGACGTGTATACCTATGTAACAAACCTGCACGATCTGCACATGTACCCCAGAACTTCAAGTATAATTTTAAAAATTATAAAATTCAACATTTTATGGCATTCCTTGAGACTAGACATCACTGTACAGTCTACCTAAGTCAACTGCCTTACAGGTCATTTTCAGGACCCATAATGCCACCTACCTAATAAGAACACTCATTGAAAATACTTTGTGACCTTTTGTTTAAATACTATATTGGACAGCCTTCTTACAATAATTATTATCCAGAGCCTATAAAAGAAAAGATTGGCCAATCAGAATGTAAAACAGTTAATTCTATATGACAAAACACTACAAAAATTAAAATTAGCAGACAAAGGGAGAATGCTGTTTGTACAAGATGTGTCTACAAAAGACTACATTTCATAATGTATTGATTGGAATATTTGCTAATCAATAAAGAAAAGAAGAAGAAAAAAAGAAAATCTGTGCAGAAGAGTATTTATTGCTGTTTTTCTCCTAAAAGACCTAATAAAAACACAGCTGACAATGAGGCATTTAAAAATGAAATTGCTAGACATCGTGGCTCACAACCGTAATCCCAACATTTTGGGAGACTGAGGTGGGAGGATCGCTTGACGCTACAAGTTCAAGGCCAGCCTGGGCAACAAAGCAAGACCCTATCTCTACAAAGAATTTAAAAATTAGCCAGGCATGGTGGTGCGCACCTGTAGTCCTAGCTATTCAGTAGGTGAAGGCAGAAGGATTGCTTGAGCCCAAGAGGTACAGGTTGCAGTGAGCCATGATCATGTCACTGCACTCCAGCCTGGGCAACAGAGCAAGGCCCTGTCTCAAAAAAAAAAAAAAAAGTATCAACGAAAATGACAGCCCAGAGAGAATCACTGACAATCACAAAAGCTACTGAAATAGTAAATTATGTGCACCATGATTAGCAAGTGCCTAAAGAGTGAAACAGAGCCCTGGAATCTAGGCATGTCTGCAGTCCCTATGCTCCACAGTACTGCATTAAACAGCTGTGGGCAGTTAGGGTCCAAACATAAGGGAGGGCTGATTATCTTATCTGGGACTGAGAATGTATAAATTCACTTTTAATAACATCCATAATCCAAAAACCCAAAAACCAAAATGCTCCAAAATCTAAAATTTTTTGAGCACTGACAAGATGCACAAAGGTCATGTTCACAGAGCATTACAGATTTCAGATCTTTGAATCAGAGTGTTGAAAGAGCAGATATAATGCAAGTATTCCAAAATCCAAAACACTTCCGGTCCCCAGCATTTCGGATAAGGAATATTTGATCTATATTTGCTAATAAGTTTTAGCCATGATATAAAACTGAAAACGGAAATTATATGCAGTCAAAAAAGACTATGAAAGCTGATTTTAAAGAAAACTTATTTTCTCAATTTTATGTCCCATTGTGGATCAGCAAGTACCCCATTTCTTCATGCCTGAGGCCCTGCGAATCGGCGTAAAGCCCAGACCAAGTAATCACACTGCTCCCAGTGGGCAGTGCTGCAGCCACTACTGGCTCCATCGACATTTCCAAATACCTGTCAGTATCCAGTGATCCAAGTACGTTTATGTACATGTTTGTAAGAGTCTTCTTTAGTTGGATCTGGCAGTAAAGCATGATTCAAAGTGACTAAGATTTCTAAGCCAAATGATCAGACCAAGGTGGAAGAGAGACAGGCCAGCAGCCTTGTCTTTCTCCTGATTTTAATAGAAATGCTTCTAAAAACTCACAGTTAAGTGTGATGTCTGATGTGTTTCTGGTAGATACCCTTTATCAGTTTAAAGAAGTCTTCATCTGTTCTTAGTTTTTGCTAAGAATTATCACAAATGGAAGCTGAGTTTTATCACTTACTTGTTCTGCCTTTGACTAGATGTAATCTTACGCATAAAATAAAATTTCATCTATGCTCCCAGACCAACTTAATGAACTCAGATCTTTGACATTCCTATTTATTTTTGTTCACCTGGTCTGAGATGGACCAAAAGAGTAATATTAAAGTCTACTAAACCTAACAGAGTTTTTCCCCTTTCTACCTGTCTTTGCAGCATTTGGCCACATCATTGGTGCTGTGTCTTCGGGTACGTACTTTCATGATAGCCATAACTATTGAGAACAGAACTTTTCACTGACACAAACTTACCTTCTTTGGTTAATGAATTTTAACCTGATAGGTACATTTTCCAGAATACGACACATTCTAGTTTTACTGAAGACATATTTTAGGAGAAAAATGAACCAAGTAAGCATTTGACATCATAAACACAAAAGATAGCTTTTAGGTAGCTTTTCAGGGGAAAAAAGCATTATTTATGTAAATAACTGCAGACCATATACTGAAACCCAGCAGAAAAACAGAGCTATAGGCTCTGGCAGCCTGACTCCAGAGATAGGTACCAGGTGAGCCTGGCCTCATGTTCAGACCCTTGAGTAGTCCCCTACACTGTGACTCACTTGTCAGAAGTAGAATGCAGCAGAACGGACACCACAAGCCTTCCAACAATGGACAGGAAGAAGCCTTATGACTTCGGTGGTCTCCTGTCACTTGCTCTAGGATTCCTGAGTCACTGTGAAAGAATTCCAACTACCCTAAGGCTGCCATGATGAAGAGACCACACAGAAATAGCACAGTGGAGGCCAGGCGTAGTGGCTCACACCAGTAATCCCAACAATTTTGGAGGCCAAGGTGGGTGGATCACTTGAGGTCAGGAGTTTGAGACAAGCCTGGCCAACATGGCAAAACCCTGTTTCTACTAAAAATACAAAAATCAGCCAAGTGTGGTGGCTCACACCTGTAATCCTGGCTACTTGGGAGGCTGAGGCAGGAGAATTGCTTGAACCTGGGAGTGGAGGCTGCAGCAAGCCAAGACTGCACTACTGCACTCCAGCCTAGGAGACAGAGCAAGGCTCTGTCTAAAAAGAAAAGAAAAGAAATAGCACAGTGAAGAAGGCTTGAGACTCTATGAGGGGAGAAGACAGGGAAAGACACCTCACTAGACTCCAGCTGTTCCATCCCTCAACAATTTGAGTCATTCCAGCTAAGGCCCCAGATGTTGGAGAGCAGCAGCAGCAAATTATCCCTGCCAAACCTGACCAAATTGTAGACTCATGAGCAAAATAATTGTCGTTAAGGAGGTTTGTTATACAGCAATAGAAACATTACTAATACTGAAGAAAAACAAACAAAAACTATACCATAGCAAGCAACAACACCCAACAAATTTACTGATAAATGAAGTCTGTATCATATATCCAGTATTGTAGCTGCAAATGCCAATGCCGCATTTCATTAAACATCACCAAAACATGAACTACAAAGTAAAATAAATGTGAATAAATTCTTACACAGACTGCTCCAGTATTTGTCTGTTGGAATTTGTTTCACATGACAATTTGTACTTTGCTTACTGTTATTTAATCTATCTAGAATGCTTGTGAGTCAATTCAAGGCTACAGAATTGATTTGTTACCATTCACCAAAAGTAAAAAACTACCAGTTTATTTTTCTGTTAAAATGGTTTTTCTAGGTTCATTTTTCATTAAAAGTGTTTATAGGTAATTCTAAAGGTTAACATAGTAATTATATAATTTAAGAAATGGGCCAGGCACAGTGGCTCACGTCTGTAATCCCAACACTTTGGGAGGCTGGGGTGGGCAGATCACAGGGTTAGGAGTTCAAGACCAGCCTCAGCAACATGGTAAAACCCATCTCTACTAAAAATTCAGAAATGAGCCAGGCATGGTGGCGCATGCCTATAATACCAGCTACTCAGGAGCTGAGGCAGGAGAATTGCTTGAATCCGGGAGGCAGAGCTTGCAGTAAGCCAAGATTGTGCCACTACACTCCAGCCTGGGTGACAGAGCAAGACTCCAACTCAAGAAGAAAAAAGAAATCAAAAAGAAATGGAGTGAGCACAGTGGCTCACGCCTGTAATCCCAGTATTTTGGGAGGCCAAGGAGGGTGATCAGCTGAGGTCAGGAGTTTGAGGCCAGCCTGGCCAACATGGCAAAACCTGGTCTCTACTAAAAATACAAAACTTAGCCAGGCATGGGGGTATGTGCCTGTAATCCCAGTTATTCGGGAGGTTGAGGCAGAGAATCACTTGAACCCAGGAGGCAGAGGTTGCAGTGAGCCAAGATCACACCACTGCACTCCAGCCTAGGCAACAAAACAAAACTCTGTCTCAAAAAAAACAAAAGGAAATGAATCAGGGCCAAGCACAGTGGCTCACATCTATAATCCCAATATTTTGAAAGCCATGGTAGGAGGATCATTTGAGCCCAGAAGTTTGAGATGAGTCTAGGCAACATAGTATCTCTACAAAAAAAATTAAAAATTAGCTAGGTATGGTGGCTCATGCCTGTAGTCCCAGCTACTTGGGAGGCTGAGGTTGAAGGACTGCTTGAACCCAGGAGTTTGAGCTTACAGTGAGTTATGATCATGCCACTGTACTCCAACCTGCGGGACACAGTGAGACTCCATCTTAAAAAATAAAAATAAAAAATCTGGTGTCAATTATTTATGCTAAAAAAGATATACAGAGTTCAGACATATTATGTCTGATACTTTTGCTTTAGACTGTAATAATTTCATCTTGTTTTCAGCAACAAAAATAACAAGAGGGTATTGGCAGAGAATGATAGACATATAAATCAATGGTAGCATTGAGAGTACAGAAATAAATCCTCACATTTATGGTCAATTGATTTCCAACAAGGTTGCCAAGACAAATCAATGGAGAAAGGATAAAATAATCTTTTGAACAAATGGTACTAAAACAACTGGGTATCCACATGCAAAGGAATGAAGTTGGATCTCTACCACACACCATATACAAATATTAACTCAAAATGGATCAAAGATCTGAATGTAAGTATTAAAGCAATAAAATTCTTTTTTTTTTTTTTTTTAGTCTGGGTCTCACACTATCACATGGGCTGGAGTGCAGTGGCACAATCACAGCTCACTGCACCCTCAACCTCCTGAGTAGCTGGGACTATAGGCATGCACCACCATACCCAGCTAATTTCATACTTAACAGACTAAAGTACACTGTAAATATAACTTTTATATATGCTGGGAAACCAAAAATTTCATGTGACTCACTTTATTGTGCTATTTGCTTTATTGCAGTGATCTAGAACCAAACTTACAATATCTCTGAGGTATGGCTATATTTGAAAATCATATCTCTGATAAGGTACTAGTATATTACAAATACCTCTTAAAACTCAGTGACAGAAAGGAAAATAACCCAATTACAATATGGGCAACAAGGAGTTTCTGGTTCCAAAATGGTGGCACAGAAGCAAATTGGTTTCACTGCTTTCTAACAGAAAACCAAAAATGAATATACAGCAGCTCCAAGATTATCAGCAGCAATATTCCAGAACTCAAATATGAGGATCAGACAGTTCCCACAGCAACAGACAAGTGAGAAAAACTCTGAACAGACAGTAAAACAACTGGACTTTCATATCTGTGGCACCCCTCTCCATAACGTGCCCAGCACCAAGAGTGAGGAAAATTTCCCCGACTCCCAGTTTCTACACTGGAAAAAGTCAGGTGGAGAAAAACAACTACTGTCCCCACCATCTTAGATTCCCTGGCAGAAAACCTGTCCCTGCTTCAACCTATGGGGAGCACTGTAAGTACCTGAAGGGAAACTATTCCCAGCCCTGGAAACTCTAATCTGTAACTTAGCCAGCAGAGACACAAAATCAGAGTAGCCGTTCAGCAGATGCACACAGTAGAAGGTATTTCCCACAGGTCCCCTGGGCACAAATGCCTTGCCAGTATTCCCACACTGCCGGGTTACCCTCTTTGTGACCTCCCCCATTCGGGATGGGCAACACTCTGATGGTTTTCTAGAGCCAAGGTAAACCTGGACTTAAGGCACCATGTGGTGCCTATAAAGAGGCAGCAACCTAGCAGAAAAAAAGAAAGAAATTCAATAAGTAAATTACAAAGACTCATTAGTAAACATATCTAATAAAAACCAAAATAACCCATACAGACAAGACTGGAATAAATAAATACTCTTTCAATGCAAAGGCATGGACATTATCCATAATAAACGACAAAAAACAGGTAACCATGACCTTCCCAAAAAGATAAAGCAAGGAATCATTTACTGTCTCTAACAAGATGGCAATATATGAGCTCTCTGACTAAGAATTCAAAATAGTAGTTTTAAAGAAATTCAGTGATCTCCAAGATAACACAGAAAAGGAATTCAAAAATTTGTCAGAGAAATTTAACAAAGAGATTGAAACTTAAAACAATCAAACCGGCTGGGCACAGTGGCTCATGCCTGTAATCCCAACACTTTGGGAGGCCGAGGTAGGAGCCTTGGGGTCAGGAATTTTAGAATAGCCTCAGCAATTTAGCAAGACCCAATCTCTACAAAAACATAAAAAACTGGCCAAGCACTGTGGTGATCACCTGTAGTCTTACATACTTGGGAGGCTAAGGAGGGAGCATTGCTTGAGCCCAGGAGTTCGAGGTTGCAGTGAGCTGGAATTGCACCACTGCACTCCAGCCTGGGTGATAGAGCAAGATCCCATCTCTAAAAAATCACCATCAGCATCATCAAACAAAAATCTTGGAACTGAGAAATGCATTTGCTGAACTGAAAAATTAATTTGAGGCTCTCAACAGCAGAATGGATCAAGCAGAGAATCATTAAGCTCAGAGATAGGCTATCTGAAAACACAGAGAGGAGAGAAAGAAAAAAGAACCAAAGGAATGAAGATCACCTACAAGACACAGAAAATTACCCCAAAAGACCCGATCTAAGAATTATGGTGTTCAACAAGGTAATGAGCAACAATAAGGAATAGAAAGTTTATTCAAAGAAATAACAGAAAACTTTCCGAAACTTAGATATAAACATCCAGCTACATGAAGGCCACAGAACACCAGAGTCAACTTAAATAAGCGTACCCCTAGATACATAATAATCACACTCTCAACATTCAGAAATAAAGAGAATCTTAAAAACAGCAAAAGAAAAGAAGCAAATAACAAAGGAACTCCCAACTCATCTGGCGACAGACTTCTCAACAGAAACTATACAGACCAGGCCAGGCAGGGCAGCTCACGCCTGTAATCCCAGCACTTTGGGAGGCCATGGTGGTCAGATCACTTGAGGTCAGGAGTTTGAGGCCAGTCTAGCCAACATGGTGAAACACCATCTCCACTAAAAATACAAAAATTAGCCAGGTGCGATAGCACGTGCCTGTGGTCTCAGCTACTTGGGAGGTTGAGGCAGGGGAATCACTTGAACCTGGGAAGCAGAGATTGTGCCACTGCACTCCAGCCTGGGCAAGAGAGCAAGACTCCAATGAAAGAAAAGAAAAGAAAAGAAAAGAAAAGGAGGAGAGGAGAGGAGGGAGGGAAGGAGGGGGGGGGGGGGGGGAAGGGGGGGGGAGGGGGAGGGGAAGGAAAGAAAGGGAAAGGAAGGGAAAAGGGAAAGGGAAAGGGAAAAGGAAGGAAAGGAAAGGAAAAAGGAAAGGAAAGGGAAGGAGGAAGGGGGAAAGGGGAAGGGGAGAAAAGAAAACCATACAGGACAGGAAGGAGTAGTATGATATTTTCAAAGTTCTGAAAGAAAGAAACCACCATATAGGAATACTGTATCCAGCAAAGCCATCCTTCAAATATGAACGAGCAATAAAGTCTTTCCCAAACAAAAACTGAGAGAATTTACCACCAACCAGACCTATCTTACAAGAAACACTAAAGGAAGTTCCTCAGTCTGAAAGAAAAACACACTAACATGCAGAAAGAAAAAAAAATTGAGGGTATAAAACCCACTGGAAAAAGAAATACTTAAATAAACATAAAATAAATATAAAACACACTGTACACAGACAACCCCAGAATATTCTAATACTGTACTCCCGATGTATAATCCACTCAAAATTCTAACATGAAGCCTAGAAACAGAAACAATAATAGCTACAGCAACCTGTTAAGAGACAGGTAATATAAACATGTAAATTGAGACAACAAAAAGTCAAAATATGGGGATGGAGTTAAAGTACAGAGGCATTTTTAGTTTTTTCTTTGTTTCTGTTATTTTTCATGATCAAAGATAAGTCATCATCACTTTAAAATAACTTATTATATCTAAAGATGTTTTTTGTAAGCCTCACGGTAATCACAAAGCAAAAATCTATAATAGATGCACTAAAAATAAAAAACAATGAACTAAAACATACTACCGGAGAAAATTGCTTAACCAGAAAGGATGACAGTAAGAAAGTGAGAAGAAAGAGAGAAGTTACAAAACAACCAGGAAACAAGCAACAAATTAGCAGTAGTCAATCCTTACTTACCGATAGTAACACTGAATATAAACGGATTCGGTTTTCTAATTAAAAGAAATGTGGAGCGGCTGAATTGAAAAAAACAAGACTCAACAACATGCTGCCTACAAGAAACCCACTTCACCCATAAAGGCACATGCAGACTGAAAGTGAAGGGTAGGAAAAGATATCCATGCAACTGGAAATCAAAAAAACAGGAGTAGCTACACTTACATCAGATAAAATATAGCAAAAGTCAAAGACTGTGAAAAGAGACAAAAAGTCACTGTCTAATGAAAAATGGGCCAAATTGGCTAGATAACATAACAATTTCAAACATCTATGTACCCAACACAGCAGCACCCAAATATATAAATCAAACATTAATACATCTAGAGGGAGAAACTAACTGCAATACAGTAAGAGTAGGGATTTCAACATCCCACTCTCAGTTATGGCCAGAAGATCCAGACCAAAATACATATATATATATATATATATATATATATATATATATCAACAAAGAAACATCAGAGGTGAACTACACACTAGACCAAATAGGTCTGACTATTTACAGAATATTTTACCCAACTGTTACAAAATATACATTATTTTCATCAGCATATAGAACATCCTCGATTACAGACAACATCTTATACCACAAAACAAGTCTCAACAAATTCAAAAATAGAATCATATCAAATAGCTTTTCTTTTTTCTTTTTTCTTTTTTTTTTTCATAAAGGTAGGATCTTGCCATGTTGCCCAGGCTGGTCTCAAACTCCTGGCCTCAAGCAGTCCTCCCACCTCAGCCTCTCATATTGCTAGGATTACAGGCATAGGCTACTGTACCCAGAAAAGGTACAACAGAATAAAACTAGAAATTAATAACAAGAGGAACCTCAGAAACGATATAAACACATGGAAATTAAACAACATACACGTGAACAACCAAATGGGTCAATGAAAAATTTAGGAAGAAATTTTAAACTTTCTTGAAACAAATGAAAATGGAAATATAACACACCAAATCTCTAGGACACAGCAAAAGTGGTACTAAGAGGGAAGTTTATAGCAGTAAATGCCTGTATCAAAAAAGCAGAAAGACTCCAAATAAACAATCTAATGATGCACCAAGGAAACAGAAAAGTAAGAACAAACTAAACCCAAAATTAAGAGAAGGAAAGAAATAATAAAGATCAGAGCGTAAATACATGAAATTAAAACTAAAAAAAATACAGATGATTAATGAAAAAAAAAGTTGGGTTCCTTTTTCTTGAAAAGATAAACAAAATAGGCAAACAATTAGCTAGACTAAGAGAAAAAGAAGAGCCAACCAAATAAAATCAGAAACAAAAAAGGAGACATAACAGCTGAGACCACAGAAATACAAAGAATTATTAGAGACTGTTAAGAACAACTGTAGGCCAAAAAATTGAAAAATCTTGAAGAAATGGCTAAATTCCTGGGCACATATAACCTATCTAGACTGAATCACATATACAAAATAATAGAAAACCACAACAAACTAATAATGAGTAACAAGATCAAAGCTGTAATAAAAAGTTTCCCATCAAAGAAAAGCCGAGGACCTGATGGCTTCACTGCTTAATTCTATCAAACATTTAAAGGAGGATTAATACTAATTCTACTCAAACTTTTCAAAAACATTTGAAGAGGAGGGAATACTTCCAAACTAATTCTACAAGGCTAGTGCTATCCTGATAAGAAAACCAGGCAAGAACATAACAAAAAAGGAAAATATAAGCCAGTATCAATGATGAGCACAGATGCAAAAATCCTCAACAAAATACTAGCAAACCAAATTTAACAACACATTTAAAAGATCACTCCTAGCTGGGCACGGTGGCTCATGCCTGTAATGCCAGCACTTGGGGAGGCCAAGGGGGGCGGATCACGAGGTCAAGAAATCAAGACCATCCTGGTCAACACGGTGGAACCCCATCTCTACTAAAAATACAAAAAAATTAGCTGGGCATGGTGGCATGCACCTGTGGTCCCAGCTACTCAGGAGGCTGAGGTGGAAGAATCTCTTGAACCCAGGAGGCGGAGGTTGCAGTGAGCCGAGATTGCGCCACCGCACTCCAGCCTGGTGACAGAGCAAGACTTCATCTCAAAAAAAAAAAAAAAAAGATCACTCCCCATGATCAAGCGGGGTTCATCCCAGAGATACAAGGATGGTTCAACATATATTTATCAATAAATATGATACATCACATTTAAAGAACCAAGTACAAAAACCATATGATCATTCAACATATGCTGAAAAAACGTATGATAGAATTCAACATTCTTTTATAATAAAAACTCTCAACAAACTGGGTATAGCAGGAACATATCTCAAAATAATAAAGTACATATATGACAAACGCACAGCTAACATTAGATTGAACAGGGAAAAATTCAAAGCCTTTCCTCTAAGATCTGGAACAAGACAAGAATGTTCACTTTCACCACTTTTGCTCCGCCTAATACCAGAAATCTTACCAGAGCAAATAGACAAGAAAAATAAATAAAATCACCCAAACTGGAACAAAAATAGTCAAACTAGCTTTATTCACCAACAACATGAAATATTTAGAGAAACTTCGGCACCACACAAAAAAAAGTTAGAACTGATAAATGAATTCAGTAAAGTCGCACGGCAGAAAATCAACATGCAGGAATCAGTAGCATTTATATACTCCAAGAGTTAACAATCTGAAAAAGAAATCAAGAAAGCAATCCCATTTACAATAGATATAAAGAATATATAATACCTAGGAAGCAGTTTAACCAAAGAAGTGAAAAATTGATACAAAGAAAACTATAAAATGCTGATAAAAGAAATAGAAAAGAACACACACAAAAAATGGAAAGATATTCCACGATTATGGATTGGAAGAATTAACATTATTAAAATGACAATACTGGCCAGGCATGGTAGCTCATGCCTGTAATCCCAGCACTTTGAGAGGCTGAGGCAGGAGGACTGCTTGGGCCCAGGAGTTCGAGACCAGCCTGGGCAACACAGTGAGACTCCATCTCTGTGACTGACTGATTGACTGGTTGATTAAATAAATACATAACTGAAAAAAAAAAGACAATATGACCCAAAACAATTTACAGATTCAAAGCAATCTCTATAAAAATACCAATGACATTCTTCACAGAAACAGAAAAATCAATCTAAAATTTATATGGAAACTCAGAAGACCCCAAATACAATCCTGAACGAAAAGAACAAAGCTGGAACCATTATACTACCTGACTTCAAAATATACTACAAAGCTATAATAACCACATCAGCATGGTGCTAGCACAGAAAGATACACAGACCAATGGAACAGAATAGAGAACCCAGACATAAGTCCACACATTTACAGCCAATTCATTTTTGACAATGGAGAAAGAACAGTCCCTTCAATAAATGGTGCTGGGAAAACTGGGTAACCATATACAGAGAAATAAAATTAGACCCCTGTCTCTTAAAAATCAACTCAATTGTGCTTGGTATGTTAGAAGAATAAAAAAAAATAATTAAAGTTAAAAAAAGATGAAAAAATCAACTCAAAATGGTTTAAAAAGTTAAATTTAAGACCTGGAATGATAAAACTACTAAAAGAAAACACTTGAGAAACGTTTCAGAGCATTTAGGCAATGAATTTTTTTGTGTACGATCTCAAAGCACAGGCGACCAAAGCAAAAACAGACAAATGAGATTATATAAAGCTAAAATGCTTCTCCACAGCAAAGGAAACAATCAGCAAAGTAAACTGACAACCCATAGAATGGGAGAAAAAAATATCTGTAAACTATCCATCTGGAAAGGAGTTAATAACAAGAATACACTAAGGAGCTCAGACAACTCAATAGCAAAGAATAAACAATCCAAGTAAAAAATGGGAAAAGATCTGAATAGACATTTCTCAAAAGAAGTCATACAGATGGCCAACAGGTATATTAAAAAATGCTCAACATCATTAATCATCAGAGAAATGCAAATCAAAACCACAATGAGATATCATCATCTCATGTCAGCTAAAAAGGCTTGTATCAAAAAGACGGAGAATGAATGCTAGTGAGGATGGGAAGGAGGAGGAACCCTCATATGTTATTGGTGGGAATGTAAATTGATACAGCCACTATGAAAAACAGTATGGAGATTCTCCAAAAAACTAAAACTAGGACTACTATGTGATCTAGCAATTCCACTACTGGGTTTACATCCAAAAAAAAAGGAAATCAATATATTGAAGAGATATCTGCATTTCCATGTGTATCGCAGCACTATTCATAATAACCAAAATATGGAATCAGCTTAAATGTCCATCAGTGCATGAATAAAGAGAATGTGGAATACACACATATAAAAATAATATGTGAATACACATATTATTTTTATATGTGTGTATTCACATATTATTTTTATATGTGTGAATAAAAAATAACAAAATCAGCCATAAAAAATATACAAAATAAAAAATAATAAAATAATAAAATCATGTCATTTGTAGCAAGATGGACAAAACTGGGGGTCATTACGTTAAGTGAAATAAGCCAGGCCAAGAAAAACATATATCACATGTTCTCACTCATATATGAGAACTAAAAAAGTAGATCTCGTGAAGACAGAAAGTAGAATGGGAACCACCAGAGGCCAGGAAGGGTGGCTGGGAAGGGGATGAAGAGAGGCTAATTAACAGGTACAAATATACAATTAGATAAAGAAGTAAGACCTAATGTTCAATATATCAGTAGGGTGATTATAGTTAACAACAATCTATTATAGATTTCAAAACAGCTAGAAGAGAATAATTCAAATATTCCTAGCATAAAGAGAGGATAAACTTTTAAGGTAATGGATATCTCAATTATCCTGATTTGATCTTTGTACATTATATGAATGTATCAACTTATCACATGTACCCAAACATAAGTACATCTATTTTTTTAATGAAAAAAATAGGCAATGGACTTGAATAGACATTTCTCCAAAGAAGATATACAAATAGCCAATAAGCACATGAGAAGATGGTCTCAACATCATTAGCTACCAAGGATATGCAAATCAAAGCCCCAATGAGATACCACTTTCCATCTACCAGAATGGCTATAATCAAAAGGACACATAAAAAGTGTTAGCAAGGATCTGGAGAAACTGGAGCCCTCATACATTGTTTGTGGAAATGTAAAATGGTGCAGCCCCTGTGAAAAAAATTCTCACAGTTTATCAAACAGTTAAAGCCCTACCATATGACCTAACAATTTCCCTCCTAGCTATATATCCAAAAGAAAGGAAAATATATGTCGACACAAAAATGTGTATACAAACGCCTATAACATCATTATTCCTAACAGCCAAAAAGTGGCAACAATCCATACTGATGAATGGACAAGTATGGTAGATCCCTGCAATGTAATAGTATTCAGTCATGAAAAGGAATCAAGCCCTGATACATGCTGCAATGTGAATGAACCTTGAAAACAACATGCTAAGCAAAATAAGCCAGACATAAAAGACCAAAGGAGGACAACATATTATGATTTAATTTACAGGAAATGTCCAGAACAGGCAAACCCACAGAGAAAGAAAGTAGATTAGCGGTTGCCTAGTGCTGAGGAGATGCCAGGACTCGGTTACAGGGGCTTCATAATAGATTGTTGTTAACTATAATCACCCCACTGATATACTGAACACTAGGTCTTATTTCTCTATCTAACTGTATACTTGTACCTGTTAATTAGCCTCTCTTTATCACATTGTAGGGGGCAATTTCTGAGGTGAAGAAATGTTTTAAAATTGACTGTGGTGGGCCAGGCATGGTAGCTCACGCCTATAATCCCAGCACTTTGGGAGGCTGAGGAGGGTGGATCACCTGAGGTCAGGAGTTCAAGACTAGCCTGACCAGCATGGAGAAACCCCATCTCTACTAAAAATACAAAATTAGCCAGGTGTGGTGATGCATCCCTGTAATCCCAGCTACCAGAGAGGCTGAGGCAGGAGAATGGCTTGAACTGGGGAGGCAGAGGTTGCAGTGAGCCAAGATTGCATCATTGCACTCCAGCCTGGGCAACAAGAGAAAAACTCTGTCTCAAAAAAAAAAAAAAAAATTGACTCTGGTGATAAATGAACCATATCGATATACTAAAAGCCACTGAATTACTCACTTTAAATTGGTGAACTGTACGGCATGAAAATGCATTGCAATAAAGCTGCTAAAGAGTAAATTAATAGTAATAATGGGGATACGATTTTCATGCCCAATGGACTACAAGCCCCTATTGTTCATCCTAGAACTGTTTTCTATAAATCTCTTATATGCGACACTAACACTGCACCGGTAGTCTTTGAAAGAAACACAAGCACAATGTAAATTTCCTGTAACATTAATATTATGAACTTGTTTTATTGTTTGATTTTTGTTTCTTTGCATTTTCCTGGGCTGGCAGTAGTGAATTTCTTACCAACCGAATTACTTGTCTGTCAGGGATGGGAGACAGGACGAAGGGCTGTGGGTAATCTCAATCTGGGAAATCTGCCTCTGTGCTCTATTTTTGGAAACCACCTCAGAGTTAGAAGAAATGCCCAGTTCTCCTGGACAGTGGCTCCTAGAATTCAGTTTCTTTCCCACTGTGGCTGATCTGGCTTCTATGACAAAAAGTCAGATTAGAGAGAAGCCCCTGTAACCTGAGGACTAGCTGAGGGAACTGAACCTACTGTCCTCCATTTGCTGCTGCTAGTCTATAGTGGCCAAGCAACTCCCGGGGAGACAGTCCCACCTTCCTTAAACCCCGCCAATGCCTTTGCCTGCAAAGCCTGCCTCCACCAGCTTAGGTAAGTTTCCACTGTGGAGTAGCCAATGGTAGGAAAGCCAGTCACAGAAAAATCAAGCGTAAAACATACAGAGACACAGCTTCACTTCCAGCCAAATTCTAGAACTTGTTGCTCCACCATGAAGAAAACAGCTTCTTACAAAAGTTCCATCATTCCTACACGTTATCTACAAGCATCATCCCTGCTCTTCCAGCTTGTTCAGAATTTCTCCCTCAAAACTACTTCACTCTCAGAAAAGGAGGACTCCCAGCATCTCTCATCTCTCCCAACCTGTAGCTGTTACTCTGGTCATTATTAGAAGAATATTTCTTCCTTCTCTGGGACATAACCCTACAAAATTTAATGGATACAGATTTATTTTGCAAATGGAACTGGCAGATAAAAGGTACTGAAGAAAGATGATTTTAAGAAATTACAGAAAATTCTTGAATACACAAAATATAGCTGATCTGAATGTTAATTCGTCCATACTATGTATGATTCAAGAAATAACTGAAGAATTAACATGGTTCCAGAATCCCTAAGAGGAAAAGATTCCATGGACATACACAAATAACTGGAGCAAAGCCCAAAAGAGTCCAGATGAAATCTACATCTTTACCTAAACTACTTTGTTACTGTTAAAAGACAGGGTCTCACTATGTTGCCCAGGCTGGAATGCAGCGGTGCAATCATAGCTCACTGCAGCCTTGAACTCCTGGGCTCAAGCAGTCCTCCCACCTCAGCCTCCCAAGTACCTGGGACTAAAGGCATGTGCCACCATGCCCAGCTTACCCGAACTACCTTGATGCCATCCAGAACTAAATCTATGAAAGCTCTTAGGCCAGCTGTGACCAGCTTAATATAAAAAGGACTAATCATTCCTCATATCAGTCTCTGCAATCACCTAACATTTCCTGGTTAAAAAAAAAAAACTAATGGTCAGCAACATGGATTTGCCCAAGATCTGCAAACAAGCAACAAAATAACCATTCCACATTTCACTGTCATATCTTACCCAAACACCATCCTCTCTTTGCCCTACCTGAAGCCCAGTTCTTTACAGGACAGAGTGGTGCTCAGGTTTCTTTAGTGTCCCATTCTATAAAGATGGCAAACTTGGCTGGGCACAGTGGCTCATGCCTGTAATCCCAACACTTTGGGAGGCTGAGGCGAACGGATCACGTGAGGTCAGGAGTTCAAGACCAGTCTGGCCAACATGGCAAAACCCCATTTCTATTAAAAATACAAAAATTAGAAGATGGCCCAATAGGAACAAATTCAGTCTGCAGCTCCCAGCAAGATCTACACAGAAAGCGAGTGATTTCTGCATTTTCAACTGAGGTACCCGGCTCATCTCACTGGGACTAGTTAGACAGTGGGTGCAGCCCATAGAGGGTGAGCTGAAGCAGGGTACAGCATCGCCTCACCCAGGAAGTGCAAGGGGTCAGGGAACTCCCTCCCCTAGCCACAGGAAGCCATGAGGGACTCTGCAATGAGGAACGGTACACTCCGGCCTAGATACTAGACTTTTCTCATGGTCTTAACAACCTGCAGACCAGGAGACTACTTCTAGAGCCTACATCACCAGGGTCCTGGGTTTCAACCCCAAAACTGGGTGGTCATTTGGGCATACACCGAGCTAGCTGCAGGAATTCTTTTTAATACCCAGTGGCACCTGGAATGCCAGTGAGACAGAACTGTTCACTCACTGAAAAAGAAACTGAAGCCAGGGAGCCAAGTGGTCTAACTCAGTGGATCCCAGCCCCATGGAGCCCAGTGAGCTAAGATCCACTGACTTGAAATTCTCACTGGCAGCACAACAGTCTGAGGTTGACCTGGGATGCTCAAGCTTGGTGTGGGGAGGAGCGTCCACCATTACTGAGGCTTCAGTAGACAGTTTTCCCCTCATAGTGTAAACGAAGCTGCTGGGAAGTTTGAACTGGGCAGAGCCCACTACAGCTCCACAAAGCTGCTATAGCCAGACTGGCTCTCTAGATTCCTCCTGTCTGGGCAGGGCATCTCTAAAGAAAGGCAGTAGCCCCAGTCAGGGGCTTACAGATAAAATTCTCATCTCCCTGGGACAGAGCACCTAGGGGAAGGGACAGCTGTGGGCGCAACTTCAGCAGACTTAATCATTCCTGCCAGCTCTGAAGAGAGCAGCAGGTCTCCCAGCACAGCACTTGAGCTCTGCTAAGAGACAGACTGCCTCCTCAAGTGGGTCCCTGACTCCCATGCCTCCTGACTGGGAGACACCCCCCAACAGGAGTCAAAAGATACCTCATACAGAAGTGCTCCGGTTGGCATGTGGCAGTGCCCCTCCGGAACAAAGCTTCCAGAGGAAGGAACAGGCAGTAATCTCTGCTGTTCTGCAACCTCCACTGGTGATACTCAGGCAAACAGAGTCTGGAGTGAACCTCCAGCAAACTCCAGCAGACCTGCAGCAGAGGGGCCTGTTAGATGGAAAACTAACAAACAGAAAGAAATAGCATCAACATAAACAAAAAAGACATCCACAAAGAAACGCCAGAAACCCCAACCAAAGGTCACCAACATCAAAGACCAAAGGTAGATAAATCTAAGAAGATGAGGAAACACCAGTGCAAAAAGGCTGAAAATTCCAAAAACCAAAATGCCTCTTCTCCTCCAAAGGATCACAACTCCTTGCCAGCAAGGGAACAAAACTGGACAGAGAATGAGTTTGACTAATTGACACAAGTGGGCTTTCAGATAACAAATTCCTCCAAGCTAAAGGGGCATGTTCTAACCCAATGCAAGGAATCTAAAAACCTTTAAAAAAGATTAGAGGAATTGCAGACTAGAATAACCAGTTTAGAGAAGAACATAAATGACCTGATAGAGCTGAAAAACACAGAAAACTTCATGAAGCATACACAAGCATCAATAGCCGAGTCAATTAAGTGGAAGAAAGGACATCAGATATTGAAGGTCAACTTAATGAAATGAAGTGTGAAGACAAGATTAAAGAAAAAAGAATGAAAAGAAATAAACAAAGCCTCCAGGAAATATGGGACTATGTGAAAAGACCAAACCTACATTTGATTGGAGTACCTGAAAGTGATGAGGAGACTGGAACCCAGCTGCAAAACACTCTTCAGGGTGTTATCTAGAACTTCCTCAACCTCACAGAACAGGCCAACACTCAAATTCAGGAAATACAGGGAACACCACAAAGATACTCCTCGAGAAAAGCAACCCCAAGACACATAATTGTCAGATTCACCATGGTTGAAATGAAAGAAAAAATGTTAAGGGCAGCCAGAGAGGAAGGTTGGGTTACCCACAAAGGGAAGCCCATCAGACTAACAGTGGATCTCTCAGCAGAAACCCTACAAGCCAAAGGAGAGTAGGGGCCAATATTCAACATTCTTAAAGAAAAGAGTTTCAACCCAGAATTTCATATCCAGCCAAACTAAGTTTCATAAGCACAGGAAAAATTAAATCCTTCACAGATAAGCAAATGCTGAGAGATTTTTGTCACCACCAGGCCTGCCTTACAAGAGCTTCTGAAGAAAGCACTAAACAAGGAAAAACTGATACCAGCCACTGCAAAAACATACCAAATTGTAAAGACCATCAACACTATGAAGAAACTGCATCAACTAACAGGCAAAATAACCAGCTGGCATCAAAATGACAGGATCAAATTCACACATAGCAATATTAACCTTAAATGTAAATGGACTACGTGCCCCAATTAAAAGGCACAGATTGGAAAATTGGATAGAGTCAAGACCCATCAGTGTGCTGTATTCAGAAGACCCATCTCACGGGCAAAAACACACACAGGCTCCAAATAAAGGGATGGAGGAATATTTACCAAGCAAATGGAAAGCAAATAAAAAGCAGGAGTTACAATGTTAGTCTCTGATAAAACAGACTTTAAGCCAACAAAAGATCAAAAAAGACAAAGAAGGACATTACATAATGGTAAAAGGATCAATGCAACAAGAGCTAACTATCCTAAATATTTACACACGCAATACAGGAGCACCCAGATTCATAAAGCAAGTTCTTAGAGATCTACAAAGAGACTTAGACTCCCATGCGATAACAGTGGGGGACTTTAACACCCACTGTCAATATTAGACAGATCAACGAGACAGAAAATTAACAAGGATATTCAGGACTTGAATTCAGCTCTGGACCAAGTGGACCTAATAGACATCAACAGAATTTACCAGCCCAACTTAACAGAATATACATTCTTCTCAGCACCACACCACATTTATTCTAAAATTGACCACATATTTGGAAGTAAAATACTCCTCAGTAAATGCAAAAGAACAAAAATCATTACAAACAGTCTCTCAAACCACAGAGCAATCAAATTAGAACTCAGGATTAAGAAACTCACTCAAAATCACACAACTACATGGAAACTGAATAACTGCTCCTGAATCACTACTGGGTACATAACAAAATTAAGGCAGAAATAAGTTAAGTTATTTGAAACCAACGAGAACAAAGACACAAAGTTCCAGAATCTCTGGGACACTACTAAATCAGTGTCTAGAGGGAAATTTATAGCACTAAATGCCCACAGGAGAAAGCAGGAAAAATCTAAAATCAACACCCTAACATCACAATTAAGAAAACTAGAGAAGCAAGAGCAAACAAATTCAAAAGCTAGCAGAAGACAAGAAATAACTAAGATTAGAGCAGAACTGAAGGAGATAGAGACATGAAAAATCCTTCAAAAAAATCAATGAATCCAGGAGCTGATTTTTTAAAAGATCAACAAAATAGACCACTAGCCAGACTAATAAAGAAAAGAGAGAAGAATCAAATAGCACAATCAAAAATGATAAGGGGATATCACCGCTGATCCCACAGAAATACAAACTACCATCAGAGAACACTATCAACACCTCTACACAAATAAACTAGAAAATCTGGAAGAAATGGATAAATTCCTGGACACATACACCCTCCCAAGACTAAACCAGGAAGAAGTCAAATCCCCGAATAGACCAATAACAAGTTCTGAAATTGAGTCAGTAATTAATAGCCTACCAACCAAAAAAAGCCCAGGACCAGATGGAGTCACAGCTGAATTCTGCCAGAGGTACAAAGAGAAGCTGGTACCATTCCTTCGGAAACTATTCCAAACAACAGAAAAAGAGGGACTCCTCCTTAACTCATTTTATGAGGTCAGCATCATCCTGATACCAAAACCTGGCAGAGACACAACAAAAAAAGAAAATTTTAGTCCAATACCCCTGATAAACATAAATGTGAAAATCCTCAATAAAATACTGGCAAACTGAATCCAGCAGCACATCAAAAAACTTATCCACCAAGATCAAGTTGGCTTCATCCCTGGGATGCAAGGCTGTTTCAACATACACAAGTCAATAAATGTAATCTATCACATAAACAGAACCAATGACAAAAACCATATGATTATCTAAATAAATGCTGAAAAGGCCTTCGATAAAATTCAATACCACTTCATGCTAAAAACTCTCAATAAACTAGGTATTGATGGAACGTATCTCAAAATAATAAGAGCTATTTATGACAAACCCACAGCCAATATCATACTGAATGGGCAAAAACTGGAAGCATTCCCTTTGAAAACTGGCACAAGACAAGGATGCCCTCTCTCACCACTCCTGTTCAACACAGTATTGGAAGTTCTGACCAGGGCAATCGGGCAAGAGAAAGATATAAAGTGTATTCAAATAGGTAAAGAGGAAGTCAGATTGTCTCTGTTTGCAGATGACATGATTATATAGTTAGAAAACCCTATCATCTCAGCCCAAGATCTCTTTAAGCTGATAAGCAACTTCAGCAGTCTCAGGATACAAAATCAATGTGCAAAAATCACAAGCATTCCTATACACCAATAATAGAGAGCCAAATCATGAGTGAACTCCCATTCACAACTGCTACAAAGAGAGTAAAATAACTAGGAACACAACTTACAAGGGGTGTATGTGAAGGACCTCCTCAAAGAGAACTACAAACCACTGCTCAAGAAAACAAGGGAGGACACAAACAAATGGAAAAACATTCCATGCTCATGGATAGGAATAATCCATATCGTGAAAATGACTATGCTGCCCAAAGTAATTTATAGATTCAATGCTATCCCCATCAAGCTACCATTGACTTCCTTCACAGAATTAGAAAAACTACTTTAAATTTCATATGGGGCCAGGCATGGTGGCTCACACCTGTAATCCCAGCACTTTGGGAGGCTGAGGCAGGCGGATCACCTGAGGTCAAAAGTTCAAGATCAGCCTGGACAACATGGTGAAACCCTGCCTCTGCTAAAAATGGTGGTGCATGCTTGCAATCCAAGCTACTCAGGAGGCCAAGGCAGGAGAATTGCTTAAACCTAGGAAGCAGAGGTTGCAGTGAGCTGAGATCACATCACTGCACTCCAGCCTGGGCAACAAGAGCGAAATTCCATCTCAGAAAAAAAAATTCATATAGAACCAAAAAAGAGACCATATACCCAAGACAATCCTAAGCAAAAAGAACAAAGCTGGAGGCATCACACTACCTGACTTCAAACTATACTACAAGGCTATAGTAACCAAAACAGCATGGTGCTGGTACCAAAACAGATATATAGACAAATGGAACAGAACAGAGGCCTCAGAAATAACACCACACATCTACAACCATCTGCTCTTTGACAAACCTGACAAAAACAAGCATGGGGAAATAATTCCCTATTTAATAAATGGTGTTGGGAAAACTGGCTAGCCATATGCAGAAAACTGAAACTGGACCCCTTCCTTACACCTTATACAAAAATTAACTCAAGATGGATTAAAGACTTAAATGTAATACGTAAAACCATAAAAACCCTAGAAGGAAACCTAGGCAATACCATTCAGGACATAGGCATGGGCAAAGACTTCCTGATTAAAACACCAAAAGCAATGGCAACAAAAGCCAAAATTGACAAATGGGATCTAATTAAACTAAACAGCTTCTGCACAGCAAAAGAAACTACCATCAGAGTGAACAGGCAACCTACAAAATGGGAGGAAATTTTTGGAATCTATCCATCTGACAAAGGGCTAATGTCCAGAATCTACAAAAAGCTTAAACAAATTTACAAGAAAAAAAAAAAAAAAACATCAAAAAGTGGGCAAAGGATAGGAACAGACACTTCTCAAAAGAAGACATTTATGCGGCCAACAAACGTATGAAAAAAAGCTCATCATCACTTGTCATTAGAGAAATGCAAATCAAAACCACAATGAGATAGCATCTCACTCCAGTTAGAGTGGTGATCACTAAAAAGTCAGGAAGCAACAGATGCTAGAGAGGCTATGGAAAAACAGGGACACTTTTACACTGTTGGTGGGAAAGTAAATTAGTTCAACCATTGTGGAAGACAGTGTGGCAATTCCTCAAAGATCCAGAACCAGAAATACCATTTGATCCAGCAATCCCATTACTGAGTATATATCCAAAGGATTATAAATCAATCTACTATAAAGACACACGCACACATGTTTATTGCAGCACCGTTCACAATAGCAAAGACTTGGAGGCCACCCAAATGCCCATCAATGACAGACTGAATAAAGAAAGTGTGGCACATATACACCATGGAGTACTATGCAGCCATAAAAAAAAGGATGAGTTCATGTCCTTTGCAGCAACATGGATGAAGCTGGAAACCATCATTCTCAGCAAACTAACACAGAAACAGAAAACCAAACACCCACTTATGTTCTCACTCATAAGTGGGAACTGAACAATCAGAACACATGGACACAGGGAGGGAAACATCACACACCAGGGCCTGGGGGGTTGGAGTCTAGGGGAGGGATAGCATTAGGAGAAATACCTAATGTAGATGATGGGTTGATGGGTGCAGCAAACCACCATGGCACATGTGTACCTATGCAACAAATTTGTACATTCTGCACATGTATCCCAGAACTTAAAATATAATAAAAACAAAATTAAATAAAAATTTCAAAAAAAAGTACAAAAAT
Organism: Sapajus apella; assembly: GCF_009761245.1. Taxonomy (NCBI): domain Eukaryota; kingdom Metazoa; phylum Chordata; class Mammalia; order Primates; family Cebidae; genus Sapajus; species Sapajus apella. The sequence goes on along the minus strand of NW_022436948.1, from coordinate 2,884,169 downwards.
TAGCTGGGTGTGGTGGGGTGTGCCAGCCTGGGTGACACAGTGAGACTCTGTCTCAAAAAAAAAAAAAAAAAAATGGCAAACTTATTTGCCTTCACCTAGAAAAATCAACAATTACCCAGAAAGTTATACCATTCACTGGAATTCTATTCTACTTCTCTCAAGTCTTTTTTTCTTTTTCTGAGATGGGGTCTCACTCTGTTTCCCAGGCTGGAGTCCAGTGGCACAATCTCAGCTCATGGCAAACTCCGCCTCCCAGGTTCAAGTGAGTCTTCTGCCTCAGCCTCCTGAGTAGCTGGGATTACAGACACGTGTCACCATGCCCGGCTGATTTTTGTACTTTTAGTAGAGATGGGGTTTCATCACCATGTTGGTCAGACTGGTTTCAAACTTCTGACCTCAGGTGATCCACCCACCTCAGCTTCCCACAGTGCTGGGATTACATGTGTGAGCCACCACACCCAGCCTACTTCTCTCAAGTCTTAAATCCAGTTTATATATGCAAAGGACACCTGGAGCCCTGTGGGGTCACGCTCATCTAAAACATACATGATCTCTTCTTACATTCCATTAATCTGGAAACCTGTAAAGCTGACTGTGCTTATCTTCTCACTGAAGCTACCTAAGAAGAAGCATGTTTTTAAGGAAAAAGTCCAAGTCCGCAAAACAATGACCTGTATCTAATCCATACTCTGTCAACTGAAGGAAGGACATTATCTAAGGAAAGGCTACAAATTAACCAAGACCAATCACTGAAAGACAATTAAGAAAATTTCTATGATTAACTGGATACTGTAGATAATAGACACCCAATTTTTCTGAATTAGGAGGATGGCTATCTGATTGGACTAAATTGAAAATGTAAGAACCATGTCCATGGAACACAGAAACCTAAAAGTCTTCGGTGCTTTCATAATCCTCTCAATGACAGCCTCTAATATCCCAGACTATCATAAATCTTTCCATCTACACAGAAAAAGATTAGGTCATGCTCTGGGGTAGTAGTTCGAAAAATGGCATGAGAAGAGGAAGAAAGATGATTCTGACCCCAGCAGTTTTTGAAAACATTTTTGACTGCCACACTTGGGGGTTGCCTCTAATGGATAGAGACCAGGGATGCTGCTAAACATCCTACAATGCACAGGGCGGCCCCCAAAACAGAGAATTATGATGTCAAGGGTGGCCCATGCTACTCCAGGGCACACCTGAAAAACCCACTGCCAGTCAATCTGTCCCCTGATCCAGGAGCCAGGACTTACAGCTGCCTTGTCTCAGAGCCACTGCAGCTCAGCTACACTCAATAAAGTCTTTAGGCCTTGCACTAGATCACCTTGAAACCTAATGGCACCATAAACCATATAATCCCTGTTGCTAACTGAATATACCCCACACTTTTCTTCTAGTCAACTGATTATGAAGTAGCATTACTTTCTCCTTCTCATACGACAGTACATCAACGTAATACTCCCACCCCAGCCCTTTATTACACTTGCCTGATGCCAGAGAGCCTCGAGGTTAGCTCTGTAGTCCAACAAGTGCCCATACCCAGAAAAGACCTTGTAGACGACACTCCCATATCAAAGTCCGACTTCATGCTGTTTGTTGAGAGGATCTTTTTTTTTTTTTTTTTTTTTTTTTTGAGACAAAGTCTCACTCTTGTTGCCCAGGCTGGAGTGCAGTGGTGCAATCTCAGCTTACAGCAAACTTCACCTCCTGGGTTCAAGCAATTCTCCTGACTTAGCCTCCTGAGTAGCTGGGATTACAGGCATGTGCCACGCCCAGCTAATTTTTGTGTTTTTAGTAGAGACGGTGTTTCACCATGTTAGTCAGCCTGGCCTCAAACTCCTGACCTCATGATCTGCCCACCTCGGCTTCCCAGCATGCTGGCATTACAGGCTTGAGCCACTGCGGCTGACTGAGAGGGTCTTATCTTAAAAGTACAAAGTCAATGCCAGACTGGTGATGAAGTCACCTGCGTCAAGGTTCCAGAGCAGTCTTCCTTCTTATAGTGCCTCAAATTATATTTGTTTGCTACCTGTTGCCTAGAGTCTTAAAAGTTTCTGTTCAGCTATTATCCTGACAGATGATTCAGAAAAAAAAGAAAAAAATCATGTTGATCAGTGCTCAAATTGTAAATCAACTGTCTCCAAACCAACCTCACCTTTCAGGAGGTTCAACCACAATGGGGGAACCAGGACAGCGCTAATGATCTCTTTTAGAGTTCAAGGTGCATGAGAAACAAATGGGTGCTCAAAGAACCACCCAACAAAAACAAGGACTCCCACACAGCTAGAAAAAGATGGGCTTTTCTGAAGACATGGGAAAAGGCAGCTACTAGCACATAAAATGATACCATCACTGCAGAAACCTGTCTGGCAGTTCCTCAAAAAGCTATAAGAGAGTTACCATACCCTGCTATTCCACCCTGTGGTAGATACCCAGAAGAACCGAAACATACATCTACCCAAGATAGATACCCAGAAGAACTGAAACATACATCCGTCCAAGGTAGATACCAGAAGAACTAAAACAAACACCTATCCGACATAGATACCCAGAAGAACTGAAACATACATCACACATAAACTTCCATATGAATGCTCATATCAATCAGCATTATCCATAACTGCCCAAACAACCCAAATGCCTGTTTGTTGACCCTTCACTGCTGACTTAGACTCTCTGACACCAGAAGACCAATAAGTCAAAGCTCAAAACTGGCACCTTATTCTTCCACATGCAGAGTCACATAGTTCTACGACTGGGATACTGTAAGTGTTGTCTAGTGACAGACTCTTCTCAGAAGACAAAACCGAAGGTCATATATGCAAGAATACAGGGTTAGTCAGTGGCAGAAGCAGCAATGGACACAGGGCCTCAAGCCCCACCTGGCCTTTTCTGCACACCACACTGCCTCCATGTGTTGGCGTCAGTGTGTGGAGAAGGAGGGATCGGCAGGCCAAGAGCAGCCACGGTCACTGGCAGAAAGGTGCTCTGCTGGTAACTTTGTGCAACTGGGAACGTCCCTGGAAGACTAAGCTGCATCCAGTCCTGCCCCCAAATTATCAATAATCGAAAAATAATTCTGATGCTGCAATTATTATCTAAGATTATTTGAATGCATAAACCAGAGACAAGGAGTACAATCATGATTTTCAAATCACTGAAAAGCAGAAAAAGCATTTAGAATAAAGTTTTCGCTGACAGGTTAAGCAAGTCAATCTTCACAGGACTGTGAAGATTTACATCTCTTTTATGCTTTTCATTTGCCCTCTTATCCAAGTTATTGGAAACAATCACATTTCTTATCAATGTGCTATCATTTATCACAGTTCAGTAGAAAGTTCATAAAATGTAAAGTAATTAGAGCAGATGCTACTATTCCAACCTTGCAGATGTCCAAAGAACTGACATCCCGGAAAGCAGATTTGCTGGGCCCAAACTCCTTGGCACTATGCTAACCTATCATCAAAGGTAGAAATTTAACCATTTCAATGTTTAAATAAATTCCTGGTTCCCAGCTTTAGCTTAGGGTACAGAAAACTGATAACAGCTACCCCATTCTTTTTGGGGGCAGAGAGGTAGATAATTCACCAAAATCACAGCTTTTCTTGAACACATTAGAGAGCTAAGGCTGGACATCAGTCAACCAATCTGAAAAATGAGAAAAGGCAGCAGCCTGAAAGCAGATACATGAAGCAAGAACTTTCTCATCTGGGCATATGCTGGACACCATATAACGCAGCAAAAAGAAAAAAAGAAAGAAAAAAAATCTAGCTAAAATATTTAACAAATCACAAAATCAGTGGTTGCCTTAGGCTGGTGATAAGTGGAGAACTGGATTACAGAAGGATGGAGTGAAGGAGCTCTGGAGGAAGGAATAGGAGTTCCACAACCTAATTGTGGTGGATAAGCAGCTGTATACCTTCGTCAAAACTTACAGAACTGCAAAAAGGTTAAAAAAAAAAAAGAATGAATTTATATAAAATTTTTAAAAGAACATTTGTTTTAGAAGGAAAAGGATCCATTTGACAGCTCACCCATGGTCTCTGTTACCTATACCACAGAATAGTCTTGGTATTTGAGACACATAAGCCCCAGTGCCTCTGCAAATCAGCACTTTAATAAAACATTCTTCCCAGTCGAATTCATTAATGTGCATATATAAGGGCCCACTATTCAACTCTTCATAAGAGTTCCTACGTAAACCACCACCAGCACAGGAAAACAAAGCCACACTGAGCTTGAATGCTGGGCGACAGGGTGGCTTCACTCACTAGTCCACTGCCTCACCAGCCTGCCAGCCAGCAATTCAGGCAGCTCAAATTCACAACCAGCAAAATGACAAATCGCATAGATCAGACACCTCTGGGGTCACTTGCAAGGAGAAGAAAACAGAAATCATCAAATTTGCAAATGCCATCTGTTAAAAGACAACCTTCAAACAATGTTTTAAAAGGGAGAGCAATGCAAGCCTGCTACAACTGTAGGTGCCATGATGAACGTGCAGACTTCTGCCCTGCACTGGACAAAGCACTGGGCGGAGTAAGGAGCAGCCAGAAAACACCACAATCTCAGCATCCACCCACAACAAGTATCACCAAGTTTTAAGGGATTAAGAAAAAAATGTCTACACAGGACCTGTCCCATTAGGATTTCAATAAAAGAAGGATAATGCCATGAGGAAAATAAAATTTTCTCTCTCTTTAATAGCAGAGAATTTGCCTAAGAGCAGCATGGGATAATAATAATAATACAGAAGAGATTAAAGATCAATGTAAAAAAAAATAACAGTCTGAAATTAAATAATGAAAACTTAAAGCTGTTGGCACTTTAAATTATCCCAAGCATTAAGAGGAATGTGGCTCTGCAGCTGCAAATTCTGCCTTTCTTTCCTGTAAATAATTAAGACCAAGCTGTGCTGGAGATAAGACTTCCTCAGATAACCCTCCTGGGAATGTAGCAATCTGTAAACAGGCAAATCACTGTGGCATCCACACTGGTCTTGTATGGAAATTGCTGGGATCCTGCTGGAACTTCTCTGTCTCTGCGTATATAATTCTTCACTTTGGAACACTGACCCCACTGGTTTGGAGGTGGTGTTTCTGAGTGGCCATTGTCAAGCTCTGTGCACAAATAAACTCTATACTTGGTCACACTTTCTGAATCTCGTTGTTCAAGGCTAAGTCACAGCAATGTATTGATTGAACCATTTCACTGACTTCAGAACAAAGAGCTCAATACTCACTAGTACATTCCACCTCTTTTTCTTTTTTTTTTAGACAGAGTTTCACTCTTGTTGCCCAGGTTGGAGTGCAATGGCACAATCTTGGCTCACTGCAACCTCCCAGGTAAGTAGGATTACAGGTGCCCACCACCACACTCAGCTACTTTTTTCTATTTTTAGTAGACACAGGGTTTCGCTATGTTGGCCAGGCTGGTCTTGAGCTCCTGACGTCAGGCAATCCACAGCCTCAGCCTCCCAAAGTGCTGGGATTATAGGCATGAGCCACTCTGTCTAGCCACATTCCACCTCTTTCTATATTAAGTAATTTTTTGGGGGGTAGGGGATGGAGTCTTGCTCTGTCACCCAGGCTGGAGTGAAATGGTGCAATCTTGGCTCACTGCAACCTCTGCCTCCCAGGTTCAAGCAATTCTCCTGCCTCAGCCTCCCAAATAGCTGGGATTACAGGTGCGCATCACCACACCTGGCTAATTTTTTTTTGTATTTTTAGTAGAGACAGGGTTTCCCCATGTTGGCCAGGCTGGTCTCGAACTCCTGACTTCAAGTCATCCACCTACCTTGGCCGCCCAAAATGCTGGGATTACAGGCATGCACCACCATGCCTGGCCTCTATACTAAGAAATTACTTAGTCACTGGACTTTATCCCTTATGACAGTTTTGATATGGAATTTTATCGTAACTCCCAGGGAAAGCTTTACTTTATTACCTTTTAGGAGAATTTTACTGAAGAGACAATTTAGGTTTTTGGAATTATATAATTATACTAAAACGATAGCAAACAGCTCAGTTTAACCTTAGCTTAAGGCTTTTAGTTTAGCTAGCTAGACAGTAAAATTATGATTCTCAGTAAAAGGAGCTAAACTTAGTTGTTTTTTTCCCTGTCAAGGTACATAACTACACAGAACATGAAAACTCTTCTGTTTCCTTTATATCATTCGTTCTCAATAACTGATACTTATCAGAATCACCTGGGGTGATTTTCAAAAATAAACACACCTGGTACCTATCCCAGATCTACGGAATCAGGTTCTCCAGGGTACAGCCTAGGATTGCTGTCTGAAAACACTCCAGAGAGATGTTTACACACACTGAACCCTGACTGTAACACCAGTCTCTACAACAGTCACTACAGTTGAAAAGAATCATAAGCACACTTCATTTTATCACTTTCGATTTAATGTGCTTTGCAGATACTGGTTTTTTGTTTTGTTTTTTACAAATTGAAGGAAGGTGGCAACCCTGCATTGAGCAAATTTGTTGGCACCATTTTTCCAACAGTATGTGCTTACTTCACATCTCTGTGTCACATTTTGGTAATTCTTGCAGTACTTCCAATTTTTTCATTATTATTACATCTGTTATGGTCATCTGTGATTAGTGATTTTTGATGTGACCACTGTAATTGTGTTGGGGCACCATGAACCACACCCATATAAGACAGCAAATTTGATCAGTGCATGTTACTTATCTTCTGACTGTTCCAATGATTGACCATTCCCATCTCTCTCCCTCTCCTAGGGCCTTGCTATTCCCTGAGACACAACAATATTGAAATTAGGCCAATTAATTACCCTACAATGACCTCTAAATGTTCAAGCAAAAGGAAGAGTTGCACGTCTGAAATCAAAAGCTAGAAATGATTAAGCTTAGTGAGGAAGGCATGGCCAAAGCTGAGGCCTGCTGCAAATTAGACCTCTTGCACCAAACAGCCAAGTTATGACTGCAAACACAAAGTTCTTGATAGAAATTAGAAGTGCTACTCCAGTGAACACATGAATGGTAAGAAAGCAAAACAGCCTTACTGCTGATATGGAGAAAGCCCAAGTATTCTAGATAGAAGATCAAAAATCAGCCAGAAAAAATGCTCTTCAATTCTATGAAGACTGACAGGGTTGAGGAAGCTGCAGAAGAAAAGCTGGAAGCTCATACAGGTTGCTTCATGAGGTTTAAGGAAAGAACTTGTCTCTATAGTATAAAAGTACAAAATACAGCAGCAAGTGCTGATGGAGAAGCTGCAGCAAGTTATCCAGAAGATCTAGCTAAGATAATTGTTGGAGGTGGTTACACTAAACAAGAGATTTTCAACATAGACAAAACAGCTTTCTATTGGAAGAAAGCGCCATCTAGGACTTCCACTGCTAGAGAAAAGTCAAGGTCTGGCTTCAAAACATCAAGACAGGCTGACTCTCTTGTTAGGGGCTAATGGTGCTGGCGACTTTAATTGAAGCCAAAGCTCATTTAAAGCCAATGTTCATTTCCCATTCTGAAAATCCTAGAGCCCTTAAGAATTATGCTAAATATACTGTTGCCTGTGCTCTAGAAATAGAAAAACAAAGCCTAGGTAACAGCACATCTATTTACAGCATGGTTTACTGAATATTTTTAAGCCCACTGTTGAGACCTACTGCTCAGAATAAAAGATTTCTTTGAAAATACTACTGTTCATTGACAATGCACCTGGTCAATCCAGAGCCATGATGGAGATATACAAGGAGAGTAATGTTGACTCCATGCCTGCTAATACAAGATCTATTCTTCAGCTCATACATCAAAAAGAAACTTCAACTTTTGAGTTCTACTTTTTTTTAAGAACTACATTTCATAAGGCTACAGCTGCTACAGACAGTGATTCCTCTGATAGATCTGCGTAAAGTAAACTGAAAACCTTCTAAAAAGGGTTCACCATTCTGGATGCCATTAAGAATATTCATGATGCAAGGGAGGAGAGCAATAAAACAACATTAACAGGAGTTTGGAAGAAATTGATGTCAATCCTCATGGATGACCTTGAAGAGTTCATGACTTCAATAGAGTAAGTAACTACAGACATGGTAGAAACAATGGATGAGTTCCTTCTCATGGAAGAGCAAAGAAAGTGATTTCCTGAGATGGAATCTATTCTGGGTGAAGATGCTAAGACGTTGTTGAAATAAGAACAAAGGATTCAGAATATTACATAAACTTAGTTGACAAAGCAGCAGCAGGGTTTGAGAGGCCTGACTCCAATTCTGAGAGATGTTTTACTATGGAAAAAATGTTATCAAACAGCATCACATGGTACAGAGAAATCTTACATAAAAGGAGAGTTAACAGATGTGGCAAACTTCATGGTTGCCTCATTTTAAGAAATTGCCACAGCCACCCAGACCTTCAGTAACTACCACCCTGATCAGTCAGCGGCCATCAATATCAAGGCAAGACCCTCTACCAGCAAAAAATTGTAACTTGGTGAAGGCTCAGAGTTCATTAGGATTTGTAGCAACAAAGTATTTTCTAATTAAAGTTTGTACATTGTTTTTCAGACATATATATTGTACATATATATTGTACATACATATATTGTACATATAACAGACTACAGTATAGTGTAAACACAATTTGCATATGCACTGGGAAACCAAGAGCTTCATGTGACTCATTTGCTGTTGCGATATTTGCTTTATTGCAGTAGTCTGGAACCAAACATGCAGTATCTCCAAGGTATACTTGCACTTACTTGTTACAATTCCAGCCAGAGCAAAAACAAACTGATTTTCATCTGAATTAAGCTCCTTGACATCACCATCCAGTGACTTCACAAAACTCTCCATTGTTTGACCAGTGATGCTGAAAAACTTCAAAGCTTTATCCTGAAAGTTTGGAAAGCATAGTGTCATATCTTTTACAGACACTAGTGTGAAAACATTTTAAAGTGCAGGATATAGAAGATTCTAGTTTTAATCATAGAATATCGTAAAATGTATTCCCTTATTAAAAGTTCCCATTAAAAGAGCACAGAAAGCAGCTTGAGTCATGCAGGAGCAGGAAAAACTACCCTGAAGATTGGTGGACTCTTCATATGCATATTATGAAATAGGACAAATGTACACAATCATTAAGGTAAATGAGAAGAATTCGCTGAAAAAATATAAGTAAAATATACTAGAAAAACATGCTGTCTATTTGCTCTGGGCATTAAACCAGAGGTGTTCAAACCTTTAGCATGACTTTAAAAAAAAAATCTTAATGGAAACATGTGAAAGAGAAGAACACTGGCTCCTCTGGTAGGTTAAATCTTCATTACTTGGCAAAAAGCATTTCCAAGTTTGAACCCTTCAGTTACTTCCTTTGGGGTGCTAGGGTTCTGAAGAAGAATTTTAAAACAAATGCACATTTTAACATAGTTTAAAAAATAGAAAAATTTGCATTTACAAATGATACAAGAAAACTTCAAGGATGATAAAAAATAATCTAAAACTGGGTTGTGGTGATGGTTAACACAACTCTAGAAATCTGCTAAAAAACACTAAATTGTACATTTACAATTTTATAGTATGTAAATTAAACCTAATAAAGCTCAATCAACTTTTTAAAACACATTTAGTCTTTCTACCTAAAGTCAAACACAACTGTTATTTCTATTACCCGTAAGTAATTTACCACTGGTTTCCTGACACACATCCCCCTCTTCACTCTCATTTCCAGTCGTGATCACACCATCCTCCCACAGTCAAACACCAGTCTTTTTTGGACCCTCTTGTCCCCTCCAGGTGCTCACTCCACCTTGCCATCACATCTGCCTCCACTGCCCTGGATCTCACACATGTTCCTTCTTTCCCATCTCCCCTGCTGAGGGCCGAGCTCACTCCAGCCAGACCAGCTGGAATGACCACCTCATCAGTCATCCTGTCTAGACCCGAGGTGCCACAACTCCACCTCAATTCACCCTCACTCACTGTCAGGTGAATCTTCCTAGAATTCTGCTCTTACTCTATCACTCTTTTACTGGAAAACCCTTAGAGAAAATCTAGTCCTACCACCTACAGGAGAAATCATCAACCTGGTATTCAAGGTCCCAAAATCACATTCCAACCTACCTTTAAGCTTTATCTCCCCACTACTTTCTTACATTAACTCTCCACTGTGTCAACTGACCTACTCACTGTCCTAAAACAAACCCACCTGTTTTCTGCCATTTCTACCTGTTCATCAAGGCCCATTTCAAATTTATCATTTTCTGTGAAGTTCCCTGATAAATACCCACATGCATGCACACTTGTATGTGCACACATGCACACACATACACACACACACGGTTGAACCTTGAACAAGGGTTTGAACTGTGCAAGTATACTTACACAAGAATATTCTTCAGTAAAATTACACCAAGTGTGTCTGCCTCTCCAGCATCCCCTTCCACCTCCCCTACCTTTACCACTCCTCAGACAGCACAGCCAACCACTCCTCTTCCTCCTGCTCTTCAGCCTACTCAGCTTGAAGATGATGAGAATGAAGACCTTTATGATGATCTAACATATAAAAAACATGTTAACCAACTATTTAAGTTATCAGTAAGGCTTCCAGTCAACAGTAGGGAGAGTCAAAAGTTCTACGTGGCTTTTCAACCGTGCAGGGGTCAGCACCCCTAACCTCCACATTGTTCAAGGGTCAACTGCATCTATGTGTATGTGAATGTATAAACGCATATATACATCTACATACATGTATATCTGTTAGATAACATACAATATTCAACAAATACTACATTAACCATGAGATAATATATAAAAGCACTTTTGATCTTGTTAAACTCATACACATGTAAAATATTAATATTAAAGTGGTAACATGTCCACATATACCACAAGGGCTCCTGGAGAGAAGGGATCTGATTTCATTCACTCTAAGGTAGGTTACAATGAACCATATAAAATTGGTATTCAATAACTAGCTGATGAATGAACAAAAGAAAATTGAAAGAAAGATATGGACTTAGTCATGCCTGTAATCCCAGCACTTTGGGAGGCCAAGGCAGGCAGATCACGAGGTCAGGAGTTCAAGACCAGCCTGACCAACATGGTGAAACCCCATCTCTACTAAAAAATACAAAAATTAACCAGGCATGGTAGCACACACCTGTAATCCCAGCTACTCAGGAGGCTGAGGCAGGAGAATTACTTGAACCCAGGAGGTGGAAGATGCAGTGAGCCAAGATCACACCGCTGCACACCAGCCTGGGCAACAGAGCAAGACTTCATCTCAAAAAAAAAAAAAAAAAAAAAGAAAGATGGGCTTAGTCTTTAAATACCTTAATGCTCTAAGTTATACAAGCATTAATCAACAACATCTAGAGAGCCCGCTGACCATACTTACTCCTCCCAAAATGGCCTTGACAACTTCCTCACTGCTGGAGACGCCCCACAAGAGGGTACAGGCTGCTGCTCCCATTTCTGTACAATACTCTGCCTGCTGCAGGAGTTGCTGCTTCGCTTCATTCAACTGCTGTCGAAGAGCCAGTTTCTCCTGAAAGCAAAACAAAATCAGAAAAATAAATAATAGCATTCAGCCTTGAACTATCTTTATTGTATTTCCTCTTTCACCAAGATTTACTAAAGAAACGCAAATATAATTATAGAAAATAGTTGTAAATGAAAGCTAGTCCTGAGAGCCATAATCCATATCTACAAAAGAAACTTGAAAGGCAAAAATACTTGAGAAATATCTGAGGAAAGAACATTCTACTATATTATGGTTGATAGACCCACAGATCTGAATTCATCTGCTTTAAGTAACTACATGAAATATCTCAAGTCCCAAGTGACTATACCCAGAACCAGCACCAACAGAGATTTCTGAACAAAGTAATAACCTCACATTGCAGTTTACCCAGAGAGCAACAACATTTCTAAGACAGGGGACTGCCTCCTCCAAATGGTTCACTCCATTATAAAAAAAAAAAAGACATCTGCCAGAGGCAGATGCAAAATAAAAGGCACTTGGACATCAGGATTTGTGAAAAAGCAGTACTTTAGAAAAACTCATCCTATATAAACATATCCTTAAGTCCTCATAAGAATATTCCCAAAGGTGCCTGTAAATATAAAATATACAGCTGTGAAGCTAAACAAGGAAAGAAAACCTAAAACCTAAGCCCAGGTAGGAAAGATGGGAGCAGGGGCAAAAGGAAATGTGAAGGCTGGGAGTCCTATTCACGCCCTGCCACCGCAAGCCAGTGCCAGTCTAACAAGAAGATGGAGGCTAGGGAGAGTTTCCTACTCTGCCACCAGCAACATCTGAGACCACCTGGAGCTGGGCAAGTCTCTGCCATGGCTCTCTTCACAAGGGAAGTACAGGGAATGGCCCTCCCGATGCAGCCCCTCTGACAACACAAACACCCTCAAGGATTCACCCTGTGTGTACCACTAGAGTGATGTGGGGCTTCCTGGCCTCTCCAACCGTCAGCACCAGGTACCAGAAATTCCCTCAAAAGGTGAGATTTAATAAGACAAAAACTGAAACGTATAAAACCCTAGTTAAATTCATTTATACCAAATGTAATAGTTACATAAACCACAAAGTTAAAGTACATTAAAGGTTGCAGATTTTTCTCTTAGAGAGAGGAATACAAGACAAAGTAGAGGGGACTTTTCACCCCCTGGAGGAAAAAGGGAGCTTTGGGGCCACAAATCAAAACTGTGGACCTCATAACTTAGATTAGGGTGGCCCACTCATATTTACCTGGAGACAATGCATTTGGCAGAGATTCATACACATTCATACACATATACGTGTATATATGTATACATGTCTATGTATACGTGTATATATGTATGTATACATGTATATATGTATGAATGTGTATGAATGCTAATATTGCATCATGTGATTTGTCACCTCTGGGTTTTGAATATCTTCATTATAACAACAATCTGGACTCCTAGATTCATCCTCCCAGTGTTTGTAGCTGAACACAAGTCATGGTGACACATGAAAAAAAATATGTCATAGCACTTCCTTTTGGAATTCTACTTTTTCTCACACTTAAGCAGTCTGCATCTTAATTAGTCAGGGTATGGTGGTTCTTCTGCACGACCACAAAAAGACTGCTGAGAATAAGCAGGCAGGACTCTCCTCGCTACAGTCACATTTGGTAATTGCAGGAGGATATGCTCCAACACAGGGTTCCACACGTAATACAATAGTATCAAAATAACTCAAGAAGATCATAGCATTCCCAGGAACATCAAAAATAAGAATAATTTTTTAAAGTGCAAGACCGATACAATGAAAACTACAAAACATTATTGAGAGAAAGTAAAGAAGAGCTAAATAAAGAGGTATACCATGTTCAAAAATTGCAAGAATCAATATTGGTAAGATGTCGACTCTTCCCAGACTGACCTACATATTCAACATAATCCCTATCAAAATTTCAGCAGACTCCTCCTGTACAAGGTGATAATCTGATTCTAAAATTTCTACAGTAATGCAAAAGACTCAGAATATCTAAAAAATTGTTTGAAAAAGAAGAACCATGTTAGAAAACTAACAGTGCCTGATTCAGAGGAAAAAACAAACTAATTATAAACCTACCAAAATAGAACTAGTGTGACACTGGCATAAGGATGGACATATAGATCAGTGAAACACTGAACTGTCACTTGATTTTAATGAAGGTGCCAGTGCAATTCAACGGAAAAAGGAGAGTCTTTTCACAATTGATGCTAAAAAACAACGGAAGACTTCGTTCCTGGACATGGTGGATATGTTTCCTCCACAGGGATTTTGTTGGGTCAGTGGAGGAGGTGTGCTGGGTCTTAATATCTGCTTATGATGTGAGGAGGCTGGGCCAGGAAAGAGTCCTGACAGTAGCAACGTTTGAACTCTAGAGGAAAAAGATCCTAGCCTCCTGGTATAGGCACAACTGTTGGAGAATACTGAATTACTTTGTTGTTTTTGAGATAAGGTCTCACTCCGTTGCTCAGGCTGGAGTGCAGTGGCACGATCTCGGCTCACTGCAACTTTTGCCTCCTGGGTTCAAGCGATTCTCCCGCCTCAGCCTCCCGAGTAGCTGAGATAACAGGTGCGTGCCACCACGTCTGGCTAGTTTTTGTATTTTTAGTAGAGATGGAGTTTCACTGTGTTGGCCAGGCTGGTCTCAAACTCCTGACCTCATGATTCGCCTGCCTTGGCCCCTTCTCTTCATTTTTTAAAATGAATTACATGTTTTGTACTAAAGACGGGGTTTCACCATGTTGCTCAGGCTGGTCTCAAACTCCTGGGCTCAAGCAATCCTCTGGCCTCTGCCTCCCAAAGTGCTTATAGGCATGAGCCACCAGTGCTTGTTTCCTCAGATACATCCAAGTTGCATGCGTCACTAGTTTGCTTCTTTTTATTGCTTTGTATTCCATGGTACGTATATGTTGCAATTTGTTTAGCCATTTCTCCACTGAAAGAAGTTTAGATAGTTTCCAAGTTTTTTTTTTTGTTACTAATGAAGACACTAGGAACACCCATGTATAGGTTTTTGTGTGATATGTGCCTTTATTATTCTGTGATAAATGCCCAAGAGTACAATTACTGGGTTGTATGGCACATGCATGTTTAGTTTTGGAAGAAACTGCCCAGTTGTTTTCCAGAGTGGCTGTACCATTTTATATTCCCACCAATGTATGAGTGATTCACTCTCTCCATATCCTACCCAGTATTTGGTGTTATCTCTATTTTTAATTTTAGTTATTTTGACAGGTGCATTGTGGTTTTAATTTGCATTTCCCTGACAGCTAGTGATGGTGTACATCGTTTCATGCACTTATTTTCTGTCTGCATGTTCTCTTTTATGAAACATTTTTTTCATGTCTTTTGCCCATGTTCTAATTGGACTTTTTTTTTCCTTTCTTCCCATTTCATTCCTGTTTTTCAAAGTTGCCTTAACTATTCTTTTTTTTTTATTTTTGAGTTTGAGCTCTTGATATATTCTAGATATAAGTCCTTTGCTGAATATATGGTTTGCAGGTATTTTCTCCCAGTTTCTAGCTGGTGATTTTATATTCACAGGTTCTTTCAAAAAGCAAATGTTTTAAATTTTGATGAATTCCAATTTACTGATTTCTTATCCCAGCACTCTGGGAGGCCCAAAGCAGGAGAATCGCTTGAGCCCAGGCGTTCAAGACCAACCTGGGCAACACAGTGAGACCCCATCTCTATAAAAAAAAGTTTTAATTGTTTTAAAGATTATACTTCAATAGAATTGTTCTTGTAAAAAAATTAATTAATTAAATTTAGCTGGGTGTCATGGCACACCTCTGTAGTCCAGTCACTCTGGAGGCCAAGGAGGAGGATCGCATAAGCCCAGGAGATCGAGATGCAGCAACTATTATTGCACCACTGCACTCCACCCTGGCAACAGAGCAAGACCTTGTCTCAAAAGAAATAAAAACAATAAGTTTCTAGAGTCCCGCCTTATAATCTGTACAGGCCTGGACAGAGACACCAAAAAACACCACAGATAAGGCAGCTGCCAGAAGAGAAATGATCTTGTTATGGTAAATTGCAGGAGCTTCCCTCTGCATTAACCTTGCAGGGGCTTCCCTCTGTATTAACGTTGGGGGGACTTTCTTCTCTATTAACCTTGTGGGGGCTCCCCTCTCTATTAACCTTGGGGGGGGGGCTCCCCTCTCTATTAACCTTGCGGGGGGCTTCCCTCTCTATTAACCTTGGGGGAGCTCCCCTCTCTATTAACCTTGCGGGGGACTTCCCTCTCCATTAACCTTGCAAGGGCTCCCCTCTCTATTAACCTTGGGGGGGAATCCCCTCTCTATTAACCTTGCAGGGCTCCCCTCTCTATTAACCTTGGGGGGGCTTCCTTCTCTATTAACCTTGGGGGGACTTCCCTCTCTATTAACATTGGGGGAGCTTCTCTATTAACCTTGGGGGGCTTCCCTCTCTATTAACCTTGGGGGGCTTCCCTCTCTATTAACCTTCGGGGGCTCCCCTATTAACCTTCGGGGGGCTCCCCTCTCTATTAACCTTGACGGGGCTCCCCTCTCTATTAACCTTGCGGGGGCTTCTCTATTAACCTTGGGGAGCTTCCCTCTCTATTAACCTTGGGGAGGCTCCCCTCTCTATTAGCCTTGAGGGGGCTCCCCTCTCTATTAACCTTGGGGGAGCCTCCCTCCATATTAACCTTGCAGGGGCTCCCCTCTCTATTAACCTTGGGGGGCTTCCCTATTAACCTTGTGGGGGCTCCCCTCTCTATTAACCTTGTGGGGGGCTCCTCTCTCCATTAACCTTGGGGGGGCTCCCCTCTCTATTAACCTTGGGGGGGCTTCTCTCTCTATGAACCTTGTGGGGGCTTCCCTCTCTATTAACCTTGGGCAGGCTCCCCTCTCTATTAACCTTGGGGGGCTTCCCTCTCTATTAACCTTGCAGGGGCTTCCCTCTCTATTAACCTTTCAGGGACTTCCCTCTCTATTAACCTC
Organism: Sapajus apella; assembly: GCF_009761245.1. Lineage (NCBI taxonomy): Eukaryota > Metazoa > Chordata > Mammalia > Primates > Cebidae > Sapajus > Sapajus apella. The sequence continues at coordinate 2,867,686 of NW_022436948.1, read as the reverse complement.
GAGGGAGCTTCCCTCCATATTAACCTTGTAGGGGCTTCCCTCTCTATTAACCTTGTGGGGGGATCCCCTCTCTATTAACCTTGGGAGAGCTTCCCTCCATATTAACCTTAAGGGGGCTTCCCTCTCTATTAACCTTGGGGGGACTCCCCTCTCTATTAACCTTGGGGGGACTCCCCTCTCTATTAACCTTGGGAGGCTCCCCTCTCTATTAACCTTGTGGGACTTCCCTCTCTATTAACCTTCGGGGAGCTTCCCTCTCTATTAACCTTGGGGGGGCTCCCCTCTCTATTAACCTTGGGAGAGCTTCCCTCCATATTAACCTTGTGGGGCTTCCCTCTCTATTAACCTTGGGGGAGCTTCCCTCTCTATTAACCTTGGGCGGGAATCCCCTCTCTATTAACCTTGGGCGGGGCTCCCCTCTCTATTAACCTTGGGAGAGCTTCCCTCCGTATTAACCTTGTGGGGCCTTCCCTCTGTATTAAACTCACAAGGGTTTCCATCTGTATTAAATTGGTGAGACCATTCAACAAGATTTTTAACTAAAAATAGGGAATAGTTGGGTAAAATATTCCCACATTTTAAGGTCAAAGTTCCAGGGCAACAAAACTCTGGCGATTTCAAACTACTTTATCATGGCTGTTTCCTCCTTCTCAGGATGCATTTACTGGAATGGCTTCTTTTTTTTTTTTTTTTTTTTTTTTTTTTAAAGACTGAGTCTGGCTCTGTCACCCAGGCTGGAGCACAGTGGAGCAATCTGGGCTCACTACAACCTCCACCTCCTGGGTTCAAGCAATTCTCCTACCTCAGTCTCCCAAGTAGCTGGGACTACAGGCACACATCAGCACTCCCGGCTTACTTTTGTATTTTTTGTATAGAAACAGGGTTTCACAATGTTGCCTAGCCTGGTCTTGAACTCCTGGGCTCAAGCAAACCACCCACCCTGGTATCCCAAAGTGCTAGGATTACAGGCATGAGCCACTGCACCTGTACTACTATTATTCAAAATAAAAATACATCCAAGCCCCAAATTTTATAAGAAGTGTTAGAATAGTTCTAGTTGTATGGAAAAGGAAATAAGTTATGCCACACAGAAAGTTAAAATATATAACTTTTAAGAAATATTATTAGTTTCTCTAATATTTATATAAAATATAACTGGTTATGTCAAAAATAGAATAATCCACAAATTAATTACAAGTACTTCTGATTTAATACATCTATCTCCAAAGATAAGATACAATGTACATAATTTTTCCCCCAAGATTCTCATTGCTATGGTTCAGATGTGGTTTGTCCCCATCCAAAGTCATGCTGAAATCTGATCCCCCGTGTGGCACTCTTAGAGGTGGGGCCTAGTGGGAGGTGATGGGTCATGGAGTGGATTCCTCATGAATCGACTATGGAGGGTGAGTGAGTTCTCGCTCTCACAGGAATGGATTAGTTTCCCTGACAGCAGATTGTTAGAGTCTGGCTTCCTCAGTTTCTCTCTCTTGCTTTCTCTCATCATGTGATCTCGTCACACAGCCTGCTTCCCCTTCTGTCATGATTTGAAGGAGACTGAGGCCCTCACCAGAAAAAGATAAAAGATGCCCAATCTTGAACCTTCCAGCCACCAAAATCTTAACATAAATAAACCTCTTTTTTTTCTTTTCTTTTTTTTTTTGATCTGGAGTCTTGCTGCCGCCCAGGCTAGAGGGCAGTGGCACGATCTTGGCTCACTGCAACCTCCACCTTCCAGGTTTAAGGGATTCTCCTGCCTCAGCTTCCCAAGCACCTGGGATTACAGGTGTGCATCACCATGCCTGGCTAATTTTTGTATTTCTGGTAGAGACAAGGTTTCACCATGTTGGTCAGGCTGGTCACGAACCCCTGACCTCAGGTGATCTGCCTGCCTTCACCTCCCAAAGTGCTGGAATTACAGGCATGAGCCACTGCACCCAGCCAATCTCTTTTCTTTATAAATTACTCAACCTCAGATATTTTGTTATAGGAACACAAAATGAACTAAGATAATTATGAACCTTTATATTTTAGGGCAGATTTTTAAACATAAAAGTTAAAAGATAGCAAGTGAATGATCTACGTGTTAACTGGTTATAAAATCCATCTGTTCACCTACATTCCAACCCACTAAAAATACATACATTTACAAATACAATTTATTGACGATTAAGAGTAAAAAATTCAGACCCACTGCTTATCATAAGTGAAAGGCTGTAAGCCAACCCCACTTTCTGGCATGGTGAGAGCCTGTCCCTGAGCATAGTACCTTCTTCTCTCTTATGCTGTCGGCCTGCACGGCTTCCAGGCGGGCTTTAAAGTGCTCACAATCCATTTTCAGCTGCTCTGATTCTTGCTCTTTCCTTTCCAGGTCTAGGAGAAAGAGATATAAAAATACTCAAGATATTTCAAGTCACTAATCTCTCCCTAAGCATCTATTTTGCCCAATCTTCACTTAGTAAAATCTGCACTGATATCTTGGGTGGGAATATTTGCATTTCTGACTTCTAACCTGTCCTGGAATAAATAATATTCTAAAAGTCTTGTTTTTTAAGTTCATCTCAGTTTTTAGTCCACAGCACAAAGGACTTTGGTTGTTTTCTGTTTTGTGTTTTTAAGGCCTCACTTTACTGCCAGACTAGTACTCAAGGCTTCAAGAAAATGTGTTATTTAAAGGACTGAAGGCAGAGCGGAGAAGCACGACTGTCTCATGGCACAGACTTGTCGCTACTCCCTGAGAAGCAGAAGGCAGCTCGGGAGTGTGCAGAGCCAGCACAGGCTGATTCACAAAGCTAGTGGCACCCACTGGCAGACTGACTCAATGGAACAACTGCAGTAGTAGGCACTGGAGGAGGAAATCACAGCGATAAAAATCAGAAAATGCTATGGTGAAAGAGTGGGAACTACATAATACCGCCTCTCCACCACACTCATTCAACTGATGAGTCAACAGCAGCCAACAAAAATCCCAAAAAATCCACGTCAACAAATCAAGCAAAAGTATTATCAACTTTAAATTTAAAACATTATGTTGCAGAAATACTGACATTCAAAAAAATCAAATATGTAATACAAATTGTTAAGTGTTGGATCTCAAGAGCTAGGAAATCATCAGTTTTTATGCCAACATATACGAAGATTTGAGGGGGCTAAGAGCTAATGGTATAAATTCTCTGATTAAAGTAGCAATGCTTTAGGACAGTGATTTTCGAACTTCAGAGTACATCAGAATCCCTGGAGGACTTGATAATACAGAGTAAGCTGGGTCCCATCCATGGAGTTTCCAATTTGGAATGTCTGGGGTGAGCTTGAGAATTTACATTTCTAACAAGTTCCTGGGTGAGACTCATGCTACCTGTCTGGGACCCACACTTTGAGAACAACTACTTCTGGGCAGTAACCTGGTTTCTCATTCCTAATAAAATAAAGTGAACACATAACACATGACCAACAACAGCAAACCAAGGGAACCCATCCACAGGAATGTGAAAGTGCAAAAACATGGAGGGTACTGAAAGGCAGTACATAATATTTGTCACATGAAGGCATTCCACTTCTTTCTACATTCCCTCTCCTAATCCTCGAACTGAGAAAAACACAAGGCAACTTTGGTTATCTGTATGTCTCATTCTTCTATTCTCACTTGCGATGAGTGAGAAAGCCTCAAAGAGCCAGATGCCTTGAGAACAGAACATTACTGCAACCTAGAGGAGAAAAACTGAGACTTCCTCAATTATGTGCAACCGAAAGAGAAGGGGTAGAGCTTTCAAATCTAGGGGTCTGGGAGGACAAGAGGAAACCCAAATCAGAAGCTTGTGGGGACTGCTTAGAACCACATGGGTATCTCCAGAGCTCTAAAGGAAGCTTTAATAAAGGGAGGAAGAAATAAAGCTAGTCTCTAAATTTTCTAGAGACCCTGTCCTAGCAGAAAGATTGGAACTTAAAAGTCAATATTCAGACCAGCTAAACATTATAAAATTGGCTGCCAAAGCTTCTTATAAAATGTGTTTCTTAGGGGCCAGGCTCGGTGGCTCACACCCATAATTCCTTTGAAAGGCTGAGGTGGGATGATCACTTGAGGCCAGGAGTTCAAGACCAACCAGGGTGAGACCCCCACCCCATCTCTTTAAAAAAAAAAAAAAAGCATTTCTCAGAAATAGGGCAAAGTACCTTTGGACTATTTCTTCTCCCTCAAGTCAGAGTTTCATTTTCTGCTCTTTTAAGAAATATTGGGCCACAGTAACTTTTACTGGAATTATTGATTTTATCTTAATCCTGGCCACTCAAAAAATCAACTAGCAAGCACTAACTATGCTTTCAAAACTACATAGCTGCGTTATTTGTAACAATGTTAGATGAAGACATTCTTTATATACATACACACTACAATCATCATATATGAAATACCACCTATGGTCATAGGCAAAAACTGAAAAAGAAACAGATAAAATTTCTGTGATTTAAAATTTTTTCTTTGCACCTAACTGTTAAATTTTGCTTCTACTATTAAACTATATATTACTCAAACATGGTAAAGGAAATAGGAAATCTCTACAAACCTCATCATGTGTAAAAACCTGTGGGAATTAACTCTGACCACCCAAAAGGGCTCTCTTGCATTATGGTAATTTCAAATCGCTTGTTCTAGACAGCTGTGCACAACCCTAGTGTAAGTTAACATACCAAAGGGACAGGGTTAAAACGTCTCACTCTACCCTAGGCAATCTCAGAGAATTCCAGGTCAGTGACCAGGGAGGCCACACCCATTCACACCAGCCTCCTGGGGAGGTGGCAGGTGCCCTTCTGCTGCACGAGGCCTCCATCTTGTGGCCAGATGGGAGCATTGCTGCTGCCTTGGAACAGAACTCTTAACAAGCTACCTAAATCCACCCTGAGGGCAGGGATTTCCACAGGTTTTGTTTTACCCCTACCCTCCAAATGTCTATATTGAACATAGTATGCCGTACATAAATACTTGTCACATAAATGAATTTCACTTCTTTATACATTCCTTCTGCTAATCCTTGAACCAAGAAAAACACATGGCTACTTTGGTTATCTGTATGTCTCATTCCTATACAATAAGAATATATTGCTTTTGTAATTTTTTAAATCCAGAGACAGAAATAATATGAACAGTGTATATTACAAATGACCTGAACATGACTATTTGAATATCTATGTATCTTCTGAAAAAATAATTTTTTTTTTTTTTTTTGAGACCAAGTCTTGCTCTGTTGCCCAGGCTGGAGTGCAGTGGTGCGATCTCGGCTCACTGCAACCTCTGCCTCCCAGGTTCAAGCACTCCTCCCACCTCAGCCTCACGAGTAGCTGGGACTACAGATACCCACCACCACGCCTGGCTAATTTTTGTATTTTTAGTAGAGATGGGGTTTCACCATGCTGGCCAGGCTGGTCTTGACCTCCTGACCTCAAGTGATCTGCCCATCTTGGCCTCCCAAAGTGCTGGGATTACAGGCGTGAGCCACTACACATGGCCAATAATCTTTCCTCAATGCAGGTCTAATAACACGAGAGTAGGCCAGGCATGGTGGCTCATACCTGTAATCCCAGCACTTTGGGAGGCCAAGGAGGGCGGATCACCTGAGGTCAGGAGTTCAAGACCAGCCTGGCCAACATAGCAAAACCCCATGTCTACTAAAAAAATACAAAATTAGCCGCGCATGGTGGCACATGCCTATAATCCCAGCTGCTAGGGAGGCCTAGGCTGAAGAATCGCTTGAACCCAGGAGGCAGAGGTTGCAGTGAGCTGAGATCATGCCATTGCACTCCAGCCTGGAAAACAAGAGTGAAACTCTGTCTCAAAAAAATAAATAAATGAGAATGGCTCTATCTCTTGATACTCAACTTATTCACAGGGAGGGTATAGAAAGCTAGACATGAAAAGAAGGATTTCTAAAACACTAATCAAATAAAACTACACAAAAGGGATCAATTTATCTTATGATTTGTCACCTGGCATGTGAGGTCAGGAGTTTAAGAGCAATCTGGACAACCTGGTGAAACCCCATTTCTACTAAAAATACAAACATTAGCTAGGTGTGATGGTACATGTCTGTAGTCCCAGCTACTTAGGAAGCTGAGGTGTGAGGATTGCTTGAACCTGGGAGGTGGAGGTTGCAGTGAGCCAAGATCACACTGCTGCACTCCAGCCTGGGCAACAGAGCAAGACTTCAACTCAAAAAAAAAAAACTAAGATCAATCTTGCTGAACTCACATGAATTCTGTTGATTTCCCAAACCAGGGTCAGGGAATTTTGCTTTTCATTCACTGACACACATATATGACATAGACAGTGGGGCAGTCAGGGGTGATATTCAAACACTACATGCCTCTTCCCCCTCTATCTTCACCACCTTTCCACCATCTCTGTCCATAAGCTCCCCACGTTTTTTTTTTCTACCTTCCCACGTTCTGGACAATTTCCACATGGTCCTTCAGACCCTCTCCACTCCGATCTGTGCCCCAAGAGGCGGACGTGAACAACCATAGCAACAGTGGCTTCCTGTTGGACACAGTAGCAGCCCCTCAGGAAAGTGGAGGACAGGAGATGGCTAAGGGTGGGACATGTCTCCCCACTCCATCCTCCCTGCTGGGTGAGGCCTCAAGTGCTGTCAAGCATTTGTCCAGAGCAACGCCTCTCACCAAGTCTGGTACCTCTGTCCCTTCTGCTCCTTCGGCCCAGGGGAGGCAATGGTGCTCTGCTTTGCTAGTTCCTGAATGTCTTTCTCCAGGCACTGGTTCCCTTATCCCTGATCACACCTTAATCTCTTCACTTTTTTCTGTTTACTCCTTGTGTTCCCTGCCAGGATATGGACGTGACACACTCTGATGTTATTTGGGCCACAATAAACTCTGGGTCAAAGTAATAATCCTTTTCTTGGTCCTCACTCTTTTTTTCCACTCTTCATGAGTATTTCTCAAGTTCCTATTTCTGCAGACTACAAATAATTCTCAGAACTGAAACAGGGGTATCCCATATCAAACTCTCAGGAAATCAATCTCAAAATATCCTACAAACTCTTTAGAAATCACATAGTGTGCCTGATATAGGTGATGGGGAGGAAGGCAGCAAATCACACTGCCATGTGTGTACCTATGCAACAATGTTTCATGTTCTTCACATGTACCCCAAAACCTAAAACGCAATTAAAGAAAAAAAAAGAAATCACATAGTGCAGCAGTCTTCCAATCCTACTGCTAAGAATCTAAGAATACCTGGGGAAGAATTACAGTCCCATAAACAGCTAATTAATAGCTCTACTTTACAACGTTAACCTTTTTATTTGGAAGTAATTTCAAATTCACAAAAACTAATACCAAAAAAAAAAAAAAAAAATGCCTATGTATCTCTTTACCCAGACTTACCTACTATTAAGGTTTTTTTTGCCACATTTGCTCATCATTCATTTATTTAATTTTAAAAAATTTTCTTTTTTTGAGATACAGTTTCACTCTGTCACCCAGGCTGGAGGCAGTGGCACAATCTCAGCACACGGCAACCTCCGCCTCCCGGGCTCAAGCAAACCTCCTGCCTCAGCCTCCGGAGTAGCTGGCATCACACGTGTGCACCACCATGACTGGCCTTTTGTTTGTTTTTTGTGGTTTTTTATTTTGAAAAAAATTTTTAAATACAAAAATTAGCCAGTGTGATGGCATGTACCTGTAGTCCCAGCTACTTGGGAGGCTAAGGAAGGAGAATCGCTTGAGCCTGGGAGGCTGAGGTTGCAGTAAGCCAAGATGGTGCGACTGCACTCCAGCCTGGGTAACAGAGGAAGACTCTGTCTCAAAAAAAAAAAAAAAAAAAAAAAAAAAGGAAAACAAAATGCTGTTGGTCCAATATTTCACCAGTATATCGTGGCTGCACCAGTCTGTATTCTCTGCTGATATTTTCGGTGACCACAACAAGGCTGATTCACATTATTAATATCAAAAAATACACAAATAAATTTTAAAAGTTTAAAACTATTTAACATTTTAATTATTTCAAAAATGAGACCAAAATTTTAGGCGTGCTCTCAATATACAGAAATAATTCCAGCTCCTCTGAGACTTTCAGTAAATATCTGACTGCCACTAAGATGTCAAATTGTTGTTTTATTTTTCATTACATCATTTAACACTTCAAATGCAACATAATGCACAAAAAGTGTTTTTTATAAAACAATGAAGATTTAAACAGACTGAATGGCTTTTTTGTCATTTCTCTCTGAAATGAACAATTGCCAATCAAGGAAAGCAAGGAATTGCTAGATCTTAGTGATTTAATTGTAAAACAAAAATATCTAACTCCTATTTCAAGCTTCTATATCAGTTTAATTGGAAAGTATCTTCATGATGCTAGCTGAACTATTTGAAAACTTTACCATTTGCAACTCCTTATCTGTGGTATTTGTGTCACAGATAGGCAAAACTAAAAACAAACTGGAGGCTGAAAATGATCATCCAAATATCTTTCAAAATCTCGGATACCAAATTTTTGTCTTCATCACACCATCTTCATTGTACCTACTGATTTTTATAAGTACATGTTCTAAAACTTAATTTTTAAAATATGCAGAAAATACAATTTTCATCTGTTTTACATCTAGAACCACCATATACTATTACATAAAATTTTATTTTTTAAAAAAACAGGATTTTCCTAGTTATAAACAAATTTTTGACACCCACTGATTTCGTCACCACTGTGGGATGAATAAAGCACAAGGAGGGATGAAAGAAAACAGAGGGTGATGTTTTCCTGAGTACTTAACTTTCACAAGGCAAATGGGGATGCCTACAGTGTTGTCAGGCTTGCATTTTCTTTTTTTTTTGAGATAGTGTCTCACCCTGTCACCCAGGTTGGAGTGCAGTGGCACAATCTCGGCTCACTGCAACCTCTGCCTCCTGGGATCAAGTGATTCTCCTGCCTCAGCCTCCTGAGTAGGTTGGATTACAGGTGCACGCCACCATGCCCAGCTAATTTTTGTATTTTTAGTAGAGAAGGGGTTTCTCCATGTTGGCCAGTCTGGTCTTGAACTCCTGACCTCAAGTGATCCATCCACCTCGGCCTCCCAAAGTGCTAGGATTACAGGTGTGAGCCACCGTGCCTGGACTGGCTTATATCTTTTGCAAATGTAGATGAGCCATACTCAAACCTCCCTACACCCTTCCAAAACTCAGGAAGTGACAACGTTCTTTAACCTAAAAGTGAAGCTGTTGGGCTGTGAATTGGAGTCTCTTCATTTCCCCAAGGGTTCCCGTAGTTTCCCCCACCATCTGAGGAAGTGCTATTTACCGAGGAGTCCCATGAGCCAGGCACAGGGGTGCATACCTTATAGAGCTTCTCCCATTTTAAACTGTGCTATATCCTATGAGGTAAGCATTACTATCCCCATTTTTTAGACACTAATTAGCAGGCAGTATATAATGATCCCATATCTCCATACTCTCACTTCCCATTGTAAATCATGACACTATGTCCTGACTTCACCACCAGACTAATCAAACGTCCCTTCCATTCCATCCATACAGCCGCAGTCCCACTAAGGAAGCCCAAGACTTTCCTTGACAAATGCTCTAAGTCATCTTCCACCAATCCCTCAGACCTACCCTACATTCACATAGAAAAAACATGACCCTGAACACATCATTTTCATCATCATTTTCATGGTTATTTCCATGTGGTAATTTCCAGCTGACTCTCATCTCAAATTAAAAACAATCTAGGATTGTCTTCTATAAACTGCTCATTTACTATCCCTCATTCTGCTATACCCAATCCTTATCCCACACAGCAATCAAACACTAGCTGATGAACCTGCAATCAGTCCTGTTCAGTCCCATGTGTGACTTTCACACATGCCACCAGCCTAGCCTAGAACATCTCCCCTTCTCTTCCTTATCGATCATGCCTCTCCCCAGTGCTCATCAACTCCCTAAGACTTACAGGCAACACCTTCGTCAGTATCATTCCAAAACACTTACCTTGCCCAGTCCTCCCAAAGGCAGATGCTGTGCTACAATTGGAATGAAGCCCCATTCACTACTTGATATATCACCTCAAGTCCTCTAGCTGGCTTACAAGTTACTTTATAGCCTGAGCCCATCTAAACAGAACTAAACCCAGACTCTAAAAACAAACTTCTCAAATCAGGCCTACTCCTTCCCTGCCTCCATTCGTTTCTAGCTTCAGGTTGCCTTTTGTCACTGCTTAAGATTGGAAGCACACAGTGACTCACACCTGTAATCCCAGCACTTTAGGAGGATGAGGCAGGCGGATCACAAGGTCAGGAGTTCAAGACCAGCCTGGCCAATGCGGTGAAACCCCATCTCTACTAAAAATACAAAAATTAACCAGGCGTAGTGGTGGGCACCTATAGTCCCAGCTACTTGGGAGGCTGAGGCAGAAGAATCACTTGAAACCAGGAGGCGAAGGCTGCAGGGAGCCAAGATCACACCACTCTACTCCAGCCTGAGTGGCACAGCAAGACTCCGTTTCAAAACAAAAAAAAAAGACTGAAAGCACAGATTAACCTCTAGAAGAAGCAAAAGGATGGATTCTAGACCATAGGGATAAAGGGAGAGTAAAAGAATATGTCAAATGGCTCTTGCTGCCATTTGACATATTGTACAATCGTGGCTTTCCTCTGTAGAGCTCTATTCTTAGAGTCATGTCCAACATGATTAGGAAGACAGGCTCCTGGGAGAGTTTGGGGAGGGCTATCAGATCTAGGCCTTATAAAAAGAATAATTTTCATTTTTTTTCACATTGCCCAAATGGTAAGAACCCAAGAGCCAAAATTAGATGAAAGATGCCTTAGGAAGCCACAGTAACCTCCTGAAACCAGCCCAGTCTACTCTGATCCTTCTTTTCCCTTAACACCACATTTCCGGGAGCACACGTGAGTTTCATGAGATAGCACTGCAAACTAGAAAGGGCATGCAGGCCAGGCACGGTGGCTCATGCCTGTAATCCCAGCACTTTCGGAGGCCCAGGCGGGAGGATCAGCTGAAGTCAGGAGTTTGAGATTGGCCTGGCCAACATGGTGAAACCTAGTCTCCACTAAAAATAAAAAAATTAGTCGGGTATGGTGGCACATGCCTGTAATCCCAGCTACTTGGGAGGCTGAGGCAGGAGAACTGCTTGAACACAGGAGGCAGAGGTTGCAGTGAATCACGATCATGCCACTGCACTTCAGCCCAGGTGACAGGGCAAGACTCGGTCTCAAAAAAAGAGAAGGGAAAGGGCATGCAGAGACAGTAGGGTAGTCCATCAAGATCAGATATTCAGCCAGGGAGAGAATGATAGGAAACAAGGGCCCTGCACTCCCACCAACTTATAAAGTAAAATGGAAATAAAACCATGTTGTCTGAAGAAGCATAGGGTACCATGACAACATCTAAAAGGAAGATGGATCACATCAAGGTAATCAGATTGGGCAGTGACTCTGGTCTGAGGCTGTGCCCAATAATACAAAGCCATTTAAGCCACATTATGGTTTTATTTAGGGTTTTGGATTATAGTGAGTTTGGGTGAGGTTTTTAGTTTTTTGTTCTTTATCCTAAAAGCAGAGAAGCTTCTGAGACTTACACAGGTGAATGGCATCATCAGATTGAACTGCCACAAACTGCTCAGGCTACAGTGTGTCCAAGGGACTGGAAAGTGGTAGTGAAGAGGCTCCCAGGAGGAGGCAGAACACAGCAGTGGAGACGGATGCAGGTTGATGATTCAGGATGCACCCATGAAGTCACACTCATAAGATGCACCACCAGACAGGTTTCGTGGGGAGTAATGAGGAAGAGAGACAGATAAAAAGGAAGCCTCCCGGGTCTCTAGTCTGGGTGGTGGTGCTCTGGGGAGACTGAGGCAGGCCAGTGTAAGACAGGGGTAGGGGATGGATAGCATGAGGCAGATATGACAAGAGGAAGTAAAAATTAGCTTGCACCAAGAAAGCAAAAGTCTGTCCTGACTTTTTTCAGGTTGGAATAACAAACAGAGATAAAGTCAGGTGCCAAGTTAACAGAAAATATGTCTCCCAAAGACAATGCAACTGTGAAGTGTCATAATGATCTCTTCTTTGAGTGACTGCTAACTTCTTATGCACTGAGAAGCCTTACTCTGTAAAATTCCAGACTGTCAAAAATTTTGCTGTTTGAAATTGTACCAGTAAGAAGATCCCACTCTTGCCTGCAGGATCTAAGTCACTGTGACACAGAAGGGACTATTTCCAGCGACTGCAGAGCTTCAAGTAAGGGATTTCTAGAACAATGTTCCATATCTATTTGAACTTTGTAGTTTTCAAGGAAACAGGGCCTTGGTCCACTTCACAGCCAGACTTGATATTGGTCTTCAGACCCAGCTCTATTTTGCTTCATTTACGCTTGACCTAATACCACTCGTCTCCAAGTCCTGTAACAGCTCTATCCTCTTCTTGTTGAGATGCCCTACAGTTTCTCTGGTGTTCTGGTGTGGTCTTCCTCATTGCAAAGAGCCATAAACCTCACTCTGTCAGACTGTGGGTCTGTTCCTGGTGACCTCAGACTACTAATTAGGGTAGGGCAAACATTTAGAATTTGAAATAATCGTGAAACAAGTAGGAAGAAATGCCAAGCAAGAGTCAGACACAGGGCCTTGAGCTTGGGGAGAGTTCTGGGCTAGAGATTAAATCCAGCAGCCACCGGCATCAAGACGGTACCTGAAGATACAAGTGTGCGTGAGGCTGCCGAGGGAGAAGCCGTGGGGTGAGGCAAGAAGGGGTCCAGGCCTGAGCCTCAAGCACTATTGGAAGGCTGCTAAGCAGAGAAGGATAAATCAGCAAAGGAGAATATGCAGGAACTGCCAGAGAGATCATGGAAAAAGAGGTGACTCTATGGCCTGGGGGAGGCCGGGACTATAAGATCAGATCTCCCAAAGTCTGACTGTGCTCAAGCGACCACAGATTTGTTTGTGGCCCTCACTGGGTTTGGTCTTGGCAGGGAGAATGATCACTAAAGACACTCATGTTAACTAACTCACGAGACCCCGATGTATTTTTTAGAATGCCAGTTTATTTATTTACAGTGAGAATATAACCAACCAGCAGGCTGCCATACACTGCTACTGGTATATGTCTATTTACCTTCCTTTCCTGAAGATAAATGCACAAGGAATGACTCATCTCAGAAAGTCGATGGATGAGCATGAAATCGGAAATTAAGAAGTCAATGACCTGGCATTTTGGCAACCAATGACATGGTACATATCTGGCAGGGTCCTAGTAGGAAAGACAAATCAACACAGATGTTGAGGCTTTTCTGAAAGGACCACTTACAGAGGGGAGAACAGAGATAAGGGGACCACCAAGGGACAGTGAGGCACCCAGGGACTAGCAACAGCCCTACAGCCAAAGAAGCAGGGGTAGAAAACAGCATTACTGGAGTCCAGCAAGAGCTAGGACTGTGGAAGAGGCCTCTAGACAGGAGTCTTTGTTGTGGAGGGATGCAGCTACTGCCACACAACAGCAGCAAAGCAGTGAGGGAGCAGGAAGAAACACCCCAACCCAACCTCTCTCCACCAGTAATACCTTCCATTGGTGACCCCCACCGGCAGCCAGTAAGGTAACTGGGGGAACCCTGTCTGCAGGGATTCACCTCCCAGAGCACACCACAACGCAGAGAAGAATGGATCTGAGGAAACCAAAGACAATGTAAACAGGGCAAGGCACTGTGGTTACCACAAGAACTATCCCTTCTAACTGGATATGGCTGGCCTACTCACCAGATACATTTGCACAAGCCAGAAACTCATGTTCTTGGGGTGAGCTACCTTCTTGTATGGACAAGCGCTAGGCCTGCCTGGGCCCCCCGGATGCACCTTTTCTAGGGGGCACACAGTGAGGACTAACAACCAAATGTCACGCTGTAAATTCGCCTTAACCATCAAAGGCTGATTTAACCATGATTCAGTCTCAACCAAGTGCTGAGTCAATCTCAGAATATCTCCAGGAACTTCAATAGTCTCCTAAACTGGTATTAAATATAATGGCTCAGCTCAAATCTCAAAAGTCTGAATGGACATCAGAAAGCCTAAACTTCAATCAATTCTAGAAAGTGACTCACTCATCCACCTAAAGATAAGTGAACGTACTTCCAGCTATCTCTACTGACAAGTTAACTCCATAAAAAGTTTCCATATGGCAAGATCCTTAACTTACACAGTGAGTACTTAGTTTTCAGGGCAAAGCTTTAGGTATCAAAAGTACAAAATTCTTCTGCCAATGAAGAGAGAGAGAGAGAAAGAAGCTGATAATAGATGCTCAGAAAACTGGCAACCTTTCCTCTACCACCAACTTACATATGTCCAAGTTACTATGCTGAGGAAACCTCCCTTTTCTTAGGTCATCAGACTCTCCCAAATATCATCATAAGGACCGTAAGAGTGCCTTAAAATGTGTTTACAATTACTTATTTACCTAAGGTAAATCTACCAGAACAAATTAGTCACCACCAATGACTGCTAAACATGCAGACTCACTTTTTTCTACAATCTTTAATTTCTGGAAGCTTTCCAGCACCTCCCCATTTAGTATTCTGGGTAAGAAATCCCGTATTTGCATCACTTCAGTTGTCAGCCGTTCCAGGTCCTTCTTTCTGACTTTAACAAATTCCTCTTTGGTTCCCATGTGCTAAAAGAACAAGCAGATCTTATTATATTTCTCTTCATATGACAAAAACAAAAAACAAAAAACAGCCCAAGTCAACTTGTTTCCTTTTCTTTTATGCCTCTTATGTTCATAATTGTTTCAAATCATTCTTTTCAAATCATGTTCTGCTATATTTTTATGTATATATAAACATTCTGAAAGCTGAAGTTTCGGCCTTCAAAAAGGGGGCAGATGTCAAAAATAAGTGCAAACAGGCCAGACATGGTGGCTCACACTTGAAATCTCAGGACTTTGGGAGGCCAGTTCAAGACCAGCCTGAGCAACAGAGAGAGACCCTGTCTACAAAAATATGAAAACATGGCCAGAGGCCGAGTGCGGTGGCTTATGCCTGTAATCCCAGCACTACAGGAGGCCGAGGCGGGTGGATCACCCGAGGTCAGAGTTCGAGACCAGCCTGACCAATATGGTGAAACTCCGCCTCTACTAAAACTACAAAAACTAGCCAGGCCTGGTGGTGGACGCCTGTAATCACAGCTGCTCAGGAGGCTCAGGTGGGAAGGCGGCTTGAGCCCAGGAGTTGGAGACTGCAGTGAGCTATGATCGTGCCACTGCATTCCAGCCTGGGCAACAGAGCAAGACCACGAAAAAGAAAATGCAAACATGAGCTGTATTCCTAAAAGTCAAAGAAAACACCTGCAACTTTTTAGCATTGCAGCACCCAGCTGATCAGGAGGAAAAGGAAGCCATCTGTAATGGTTTCCTACTGGGGGTGCCAAGCCCTCTGCGGGTGATCGCATCTACTATTCACCCCAAGCCTCCAGGATTGTCCCGATGGACATTAAGGCACCAGAGCTAGGTGAGTCTCCACGCAGCACAATTAATACGGGGCAGAAGCAGGATGTGAACACGGATCTGGCCCCAGAGCCCAAGCACCTTCTCCATCGCACTCAGTTACAGTTACAAAATCAATGGAGGGGCTGGGCGCAGTGGCTCACGCCTGTAATCCCAGCACTTTGGGAGGCCGAGGCGGGCGGATCACGAAGTCAGGAGATCGAGACCATCCTGGCCAACATGGTAAAACCCCGTCTCTACTAAAAATACAAAAATTAGCCAGGTGTGGTAGTGCACACCTGTAGTCCCAGCTACTCGGGAGGCTGAGGCAGGAGAATCACTTGAACCCGGGAGGGGGAGGCTGCAGGGAACCGAGATCGAGCCACTGCACTCCAGCCTGGCGACAGAGCGAGACTCCATCTCAAAAAACAAATTAAAAAAATTCGGTGGAGGGCAGATTCTCTCTAAGCCTGACGCTGAGTCCTGGAGCAGGCCTTTGGAGGAAAACGGTGTTTCCACGGGGCAGCAAGCAGAGTGACCATCCGTCCCACGCTCCCACGCCCGCTTTGGCGCCACTCAGCGCCCCACCGCGCACAGCCTCGCAGACCCGGCCCCCGCGTGCGTTTGGAGGCGAAGTCGCCTCGCGCCCAGGCCTCCACCCCGTCCTGGCCCAGCCCACGCTGTCCGGGGATCAGGTCTCCAGGCCTCCCCAAGCACGCGACAGCGGGCCGTCTGCAAGCTCACTGGGCGAGGCTCTGAAGGCTGCGAATGGCCAGGGCCTCCTCAGGGACCCAGCTGACCTCCTCAGCGCCGCTCGCTTCGCCCATGGCCGCCACCCCCTGCGCCACGTTCGCTTGCGCGACGGCGGCGCGACCTCTGACCCCTCACGCCAGAAAGCGCGGGAACGTGTCCACGGGGGTCGGGAACGGAGAGCCGCGAGGCTCAAACCTCGCAGAAATTGCGCTGCATTCTCTGCCTAGAGGGCGAGTAACGGCCTTGGTGAGCCCCGCTTTGGCTCTTCCGGCTTAGCCCGGGTTTTAAACTAGTTATCTACGAAGCAGAAGGAAAGTCGGCCCCTGGTGTAAGCGTCAAGTAAAAGAAATCGGAAGGGCCTTTTTCTGTTTGGCGAGGAGTGCTGCCCTCAGGGGGACTGCGTTGAAACGGGCAGTCTTGGCTGGAAACTCGCCTCCGCGGCCCGCCTTCCCTCGCTGGGATTCAGGCGCTTTCATGTTAAGGGATGAATTTGGCAACAGGCACCGCGGGAGGCCGCCCAGATAACTAAGCGCGGACAACAGACATAACCGCCCGCTACGCGTGGAGTCATCTAGGCCATTAACTTGCCCCAGCACGCCCGCCGAGCGCGCAAACTATAGGATGGCCTCGGGTTATACATGAACCCAAAGCTGATTTCTTCCCGCTCTCAAGCAGCCCGCCCTGCCCAGCTCGCCGGGAAGCGCGCGTGCTCTCCAGGCCTCGGGACGCCGGCGCGGGCGCCCCTGCACTGGCACCAGGGCTCCGGGGTAGGGGCGCGCCGAGCTGCCCGAGCCTCCGCTGGCGCTGGCGAAAGGAACGCCCTCCACCCGCTCAGCAGGCCCCAGTGCCGGCCTTTCCTTCCAGTCTCAACTCCACCCGGGGGACCCGGAAGCTCCGCAGTTAAAAACTTTGTGCCACGGAGATCGCAGGAGAGCTGCTGGCTCAACGGGGTGTGCTAAATGGGACTAAAGATCCTGGACCGTGGCCGGGCGCGGTGGCTCAAGCCTGTACTCCCAGCGCTCAGAGAGGCCGAGGCGGGAGGATCGCTGGAGGCTAGGAGTTTGAGGCCAGCCTGGGCAACATAGCGAGACCCCGTCTTTGTAAAAGATAATAAAAATTAGCGGGGCGTGATGGCGCGCGCCTGTAGTCTCAGCTACTCGGGCGGTCGAGATGGGAGGATCGCTTGAGTCTGGGAGGTCGAGGCTGCAGTGAGCCGAGATTGCGCCACTGCACTCCAGCATGGGCGACATAGCGAGACTTTGTCTCAAACAAATAAAATTTCCTAGACCGTTTACAAACAGCCGTCCGTCTCTTCTTGGTCAAGTCCTAACCTGGCTAACTTCGCCGTCTACAGCCTCAATTCTGGCAATCGACAGGCAGCGCCGGCGCCACGCATACGCGGGATAGGCCGCTAGGACTGCTGCCAGGGCCAGGGCCGCGCTCGCTCCCAGGGCGCGCTGCGAGCGCCGGCGCCTTTGTGACGCCATCAGCCCGCGCGCCACCTCCACCTACTGCGCAGTCGCGGCTCGGGCGGACGGCGACGGCTCCGCGGTGCTCGGTTGGCGGCAGCGGCACTGTGGGTTGCGCGGCCGGGGATGCTCCAGCGGGCGCGATGGCCCCCGCCATGCAGCCGGCCGAGATCCAGTTTGCCCAGCGGCTGGCGTCCAGTGAGAAGGGCATCCGGGACCGGGCGGTGAAGAAGCTGCGCCAGTACATCAGCGTGAAGACGCAGAGGGAGACAGGTGGGCGCACGGCGGCGGTCAGCCGCGCCACATGGCGGGCCGGAGGCAGGGGCCGGGGCTGGGGCTGGGGCTGGGGCCGCGGCACGGAGCGCGGCTTCCACGCGTTGTCGTGACACCCAGAGCGTCCTGCAGTTTTCGCGCTGCCAGAACTGCTTCGTGCTATGTCTAGTGCCTTTTTACAGTTGAGGAAACAGGTTGAGGGGGTTCCGTTACTTGTGAAAGTCACGGTGAGCGGGGAAGCTGAGAAAAGACCCACATGGGTCGGATTCCCTGGCTGGCATCTCGCATCCCTGGGCTGCCCCGATTTGTCCTGGTGTCCGGTCGGTGATTCCCGCCTTTCTTTGACCAGCACCTTTACGTGCCGGGGCTGCAGGAGAGAAGACAGAATCCCTACTCTGGAGGATCTGTTAGTAATAAAGCAAGGAGATAAACAGGCTGATAAAGTAGACCTTGTGTAAGTGTAGTAAAGGAAATGAAAACCAGGTAGCAGGCCGGAAGTGGTGGCTCATACCTGTAATCCCAGCACTTTGGGATGCCGAGGCGAGCGGATCACCTGAGATTAGGGGTTCGAGACCAGCTTGACCAACTTGGTGAAACCTCGTCTCTACCAAAAATACAAAAATTAGCCGGGCGCAGTGGCGCGGGCCTGTAGCCCCAGCTTCTCGGGAGGCTGAGGCAGGAGACTTGCTTGAACTCGAGAGGCCAAGATTGCAGTGAGCCGAGATTGTGCCATTGCTCTGCAGCCTGGGCGATAGAGCAAGAGTTTGTCTTCTAAAAAAAAAAAAAAAAAAAAAAAAGAAGAAGAAGAGAGAGAAAGAGAGAAGAAAGAAAAAAAAAACAGGTAATAGGAAAAAAAAGTGAAGGAGGTTGCTCTTCTTGATAGGCTGTTCTGAGAAGGCCTCACCAGGGTGATGTTCAGCTGAGATCTGAAGAGAGATCAGCGGAAACCGCCTATGCAGAGGCAGGAAGGAGCTTCGCCTCTCCTAGGAGTGGCTAGAAGACCAATAAGCTGGGGAGGGGGAGAGTGTTATGAGATGAAGCTGGAGATGTAGGCAGTGGGCCAGATCACACAGCACTGCTGTTGAAGGATTTCATTTACCTGATCCGAAAATATTTTCTGTAAACTCTTGAGTGAGCCCATATGATATGAACTACAATGTGTGATAGAGGTTTTATGCTGTACCAAGATAAAGTTTGATTTAGCTACTGGTGGTATTAACACATTAGAATCTGTTTAAAAGAACAGCTATTATCTCCCCACCACTGATATTCTCAGTTTGTTTTATTTTGAAGAGAAATCACCCGACTACCCCAAAAAAGAAAATACACTTTCCTGGGAACTCTGGTGGAAAAAGGAATGGAAACCAAAATTCCTGACTTTGATTCCGTTAGGGATCTCCCTAAGAGATTTCTGTTTGCTGGCACACTTCGGGGTACCCCATGTATGCTGGTGGTTTCTAAACCTAAATTGTTGACCCAGCCCTTTCCTGCTTGCAGCTCCAATGTGCCTTGCTAGCCTGGCATCTCACACTCAGAATGCCAAAAAACGGCCTATTTTCTCCCCAAAGCCTGTTCTTTGCTGCTGCTCCTCTGCCACCTGTTTTCTCTTCTTCTAGTTGCTAGTTTCTACTAGCCACTCAGACTCCAGCTGGACACACAGGATTGTCCTGGACTCCTCTGTCTTCCTCATCCTCTTGCCCTGACCCACATCCAGTGTCCCTCAGCCCTACCTCCTTCATCTCCTGTTGAAATAAATTCTCTGACCTTAGGCCCTTTGCATCTCCCTGGACTACTGCACCTACATGTTCCCTAACTGGTTGCCTTAACTTCATTTGTGTCCCCCCTGAATCTCCTCCACAGACCAACCCAGAGTCATCTTCCTAAAACAAATCTGATCCCGCATCACCAATATTTTTGAAATCCAGTGTCTGCAAGTCATGATCTGTCCTCAGGTGCTCTTCCTCCTCAGCCCCGTGTGACTGCTTCGTGTTCCATCAGCAGAACCGTTCGTGGTCCTTGGTGTACAACACACGATTTCTCACCTCTCTGGCTTCGCTTTTCCTGTTTGCTCTGCAAAGAATCCCATGCCTTCTTCACTCCTGGCATTCAGTTCACTATCACTTCCTCCAAAAAGCCTTCCTAGCATCTCGCCCTATTCCTCTAGGGTTCTAAAACATCTATTGTTTAGAACAAAGGTGTTTAGAACAAAGATGTTACATCTTTGTTGTAGCACTTAGCTACGTTGCTTCTTACTTATCTGTTAATGTGTCATTCTTCTCCGGAGACACTGTAAGCTTCTATCTGTTTTCTTAGCCAGAAGTGGGAGTACATGTAGCCATAAAAAGTCCTGGCCTGTACAAGAGCAGAAGACCAAAAGCAATACTTACAGGGCTAAGACAGCCTAGGCAGAGAACCTTTTGCTCAAACTCTTCGTTGAGCTGGCCCAGGATTTGCAAATGCTGGGGTTATACAGGGGCCGAAGACCAGCTTACATCAGTGCCCCAGCGTCCTGTCTGCTTAGTGCCTGTCAACACCCAGGGTTACCTGTACATCTTGTTCACCACCACATTGCATGGAGGATGTGGGCCTTCAAAAAATAACTGCACTGTGAGCATCATGGACAGTGATAACAGACAAGAAAACAAGGTCTCCGCCACAGCACTGCCCCATCACAGTCAAAACACAAATTTGGAAATAACTTGACCTGATATTTGACTCCCGTTGACAGGCTGAAACTTTTTTGCATCTTGTCTTAGTCATTATAAAGGAAATCTGAGATTTCACTCTTCCTGAAACGAGCAGTTCTGCAGCAACATAAATGGATAGCTTTGTAATTTTAAAAATAAATTGGAAATGTTTGTATTGCTTTAAGTAACAGAATGTTGTGCTCGTGCTTTAACCATTCAAGTTGGGTACTCACAGTCATAAAATGATCACTCTGCATGGCTTTCATTCATAAAGCTCATTTGTCCCAATTCATTCATTCATTCACTCATATATTTAGCAAACATTTTAGAGTGCCAACTGTCTACTACTATGTACGCTATTCTTGGCACTGGGAATACGGCAGTGAAGAAAACAGACGGTCCCTGCCTCTCTTAATCAGTTCTGCAACTTTAAACGTATATACTAAAATGGGGAGGCATTCTAAAATCAACCTGGTAACAATTTCATTTGCATCATTGCTTTCTTTTTGGCAACATATAAAATAACAGTACATCTTGTTGTTGACGGTATCTTAGATTCAGTGTAGATGATGGAGGAAATGTTTTTTTTAATAACAATGGGGTTAGGGTTCTCTCTACCCAAGCGTTATAATACATAGGCTAAGATGTGGATGTTTTGACACTGGGGTGTGTTCAAGTGTAACACTTAACCCCATCTAAAATGGCTCCTGGGCTCATTGCGTGCTGAGAGTAGCTGTTGGATTTGCTCATTTCAAAACTTACTGATATTTCGCATGTCTACATGTCTCACTTTGATGTTCACCTCATTTGTTTTGTGTGTGTGTGTTTCTTGTATTTTTTTAAGAGATGGAGTCTTACTCTGTCGCCCAGGCTGGAGTGCAGTGGTGCAATCTCGGCTCACTGCAACCTCCACCTCCCAGGTTCAAGTGATTCTGCTGCATCAGCTTCCCAAGTAGCTGGGACTACAGGCATGCACCACCACGCTCAGCTAATTTTTGTATTTTTTTTACTAGATATGGGGTTTCACTGTATGTTGGCCAGGCTGGTCTTGAACTCTTGACCTAAAGTGATCCGCCCACCTTGGCCTCCCAAAATGCTGGGATTACAGGCGTAAGCCACTGTACCTGGCCTACCTCATTTGTTTTGAAATATCTAAATCTATATTATATTGTTGTAAAAACATAGTTGTATTAAGTTTAAGAAATTTAGCCTCAAGAAGACAGACGAGCGGTGGAACCAAACTGCTTCAGATAATGTACTTCGCTTTTCAGAGTTTTGAAAGTTATTCAGTAATAAACATTTCTCTCTTTTACTTTGAATACTTCAGAAATTGTTGGCTTGTTAAATTCCTAGGTGAACACACACACACACACAGACATATGGAAAATAGGTGTTTTAAAAGGGAACAGAATGTAACTGGACTCTGGGAAGAGAGAGTGAGACAATTATCATTGTAACAGCTGACCAACTGAATAGTGCTTTATTCTTAGTGTTTCACATCTTGGGTGTGACCCTAACTATCAATCTTTTGTATAGTGTAAGTGATAGAACTGAGGCTCGAAAGTCAGTTGACAGTTTTCGGCCACTGGGCCCTTGACAGTAGGAAGCTGGGGCCTACGCCAAAGTTTGTTTCAGTGCTGTTCTGTTGCCTCCTGGAAAAGAGAAAATCAAGATATCTTTTCTCATTGTGTTAGTCTGTTCCCATGCTGCTAATAAAGACATACCCGAAACTGGGTAATTTATAAAGTGAAGAGGTTTAATGGACTCACAGTTCCACGTGGCTGGGGAGGCCTCACAGTCATGGCAGAGGGCAAGAGAGAAATAAAGCAGAGGCATGTCTTGCATGGTAGCAAGGAAGAGGGCATGTGCAGGAGAACTCCCCTTTATAAAACCATTAGATCTTGGCTGGGTGCAGTGGCACACACCTGTAATCCCAGCACTTTAGGAGGCCGAGGCGGGTGGATCACGAGGTCAAGAGATCTAGACCATCCTGGCCAACATGGTGAAACCTCGTCTCTACTAAAAGTATAAAAATTAGCTGGGCGTGGTTGTGTGAGCCTGTAGTCCCAGCTGCTCAGGAGGCTGAGGCAGGAGAATCAACTGAACCTGGGAGGCTGAGGTTGCAGTGAACTGAGATTGCACCACTGCACTCCAGCCTGGTGACAGTGAGACTCCATCTCAAAACAAAAAAAAAAAAAACAAGAACCTGTTGTTAGCTCTCATGAGGCCTATTCACTATCTGTAGAACAGCATGAGAAAAACCTGCCCCCATGATTCAGTTACCTCCCACCGGTCCCTCCCGGTTTTGTGGGGATTATTACAATTCAAGGTGAGATTTGGGTGGGGACACAGCCAAACCAAATCACTCACCCAGCCCGCTTTGCTACCTACTGTCCAGGCTCTGTTGTCGCTCTGTCAGAATCTACCGTTTTCCATTTTGAACACCTCTGTAGCACGTCATATTGTGCCTTTGCCTGTCATGGGTGTGGGCTGTCCACAGTAGATCCTGGGCAGATCGCATCATCACTTACCGTTGGCTTGACCCAGTGGTATACTCCCAAGACCATCTGGAGAGAAATACGCTGTTTTTAAGTGAGGAAGACCAGAATACAGAATATTATGCCATTTAGGTCACACACACACAACTGTAACTGTGATGTAAAGAAACGCACAGGAAAGATTTGGAAAGACGCACATCAGACAGTGGCGTCAGTCCCTCTGGGTAGGAGCCTGGGGTTCGGGGGCAGGGAGGAAGCCAGGCTTGTGATGATAGCACTTTGATGGTGGTAAGGTTCTTTGCGGTAAACACGTGTTTTTACCAGTTAGGACTCTCAGTTGCAACTCGACAGCACATTTACGCCACACTAGTTTTAAGGGGGAAAGTGAAGCACAGCTTTGTGGAGGAGCTCAACTGCTGGTGCCAAAATCTTGTTTTTCTCCACTGCAACCTCTGCTGCCCCAAGATTGTCTCCATTCTCAGACGGGCTCCACTTATGTTACCCGGTGTCTGGGAGCAGGTGCAAACCCTGTGTTCTCTTCAGGTGCAGTAGGAGAGAGCTAGAGACTCCTCAGGCCTGAGCAAGAGGATCTGTATCTGTAGAGGGTCGCTTGGTTTTTCTTGAACCTGTCCTATGGCCAAGGGAATTCTGTTGAATTGGCTAAAGCTGCCTCCCCTTCATGTGGCGTAAGCCCCACCCAGACCACAGGGTCCCTCTTTGCCCTGCTTGAAGGTGGGGAACCTTGGAGGGGAATCACCATGTAGCTGCCCAGCAAGGACAAGGACCGCCCCGCGCCTGACCCCACACAGTAACCTGTGTCCTTTAAATCCTCTTTTTGTTTTTAAGTTGATTAACGCTGCTGCCTTTCCAGTGATGTCATTGTCTTAGTCTGTTGCATTGCTATAAAGAAATACCTGACGGTAAGAGGTTTTTTTGGCTCGGGGCTCTGCAGGCTGTATGAACATGGCTCCAGCATTTGCTTCTGGTGAGGACCTCAGGGAGCATCCAATGTTGGCTGGAGGGGAGGACAGTTGCCTTGTCACATAGCAAGACAGGGAGTAATGGAGGAGGAAGGTGCCAGGCTCTTTAACAGTCCAATTCCACAGGAACTGGGAGTGGCACTCACTTAATCCCAGGAGAATGGCACCAAGCCATTCATGAGGGGTCTGTCCCTGGGACCCCACACATCCTACTAGGCAGAGTTTTTAAATAAAAAGAAGACAGCCATGGTGTCGCTTTGGTAATCTCATGCACTCCTTTTGTTTCTTCTTTTTATTAAGGAATATTTCAAATACATAAAAAGCACACTCACTGCTCTGCCTCTGCTTTTATCAGGACCTGGCCAGTTTGTCTCATCTGCCCACTTCTTCCTTCCCCGTAGGTTCGTGTGAACCAAATCCCAGTCATCTCATTACATTTCCAGATGTCCTCAGTATGTATGTATCTCTATAGTATAAGGATTCTTTATTTAACATAGCCACAGTACCATTATTACACCTTAAAAAAAAAAATCCTTGATAGCATGAAACATCCAATCTGTTTAGTTTTTCTCATCATCTCATAAATGCTTTTTGTGGCCAATCCAAATGAGGACCACCCATTGCATTTGGTTAATGTGTCTGCTAAGACTCTTAAATTCTATTAGTTCTTACCCATCTTTTTTTTCTGTACAGTTTATTTGTTGGAAGACATGGATCACATTTCTTGTAGCGTTTCACATATTTGGGGTTTGGGTGTCTGCATCCTGTTGCCTCACTTAACATGTTCCTCTGTTTCCTGGATTTCCTGTCAACTATATTAATAGTTAAGATTTGACACATTTGGGTTTTTTTGTGTGTTTGTTTTTGTTGTTGTTGTTGTTGTTGTTGTTTTTTGCTTTTGTTTTTGCAAGAATATTTCACGAGGTGGGTGTCTCATTCTCCCTGTTGCCATCACCTCTGGTACCGAATGAATGGTTGCCTGTGTGTGTTAGTGATTGGTCAGTGGGTTTGGAGGTTTGAGTGTTGATTGTCTCACACATCCATTTTCAGGTTTCTCAATTTTCAGTTTTGTTTGTTTGTTTGTTAGAGAGACAGAGTTGCTCTGTTGCCCAGGTTGGAGTGCAGTAGCATGATTATAGCTCACTGCATCCTCAAATTCCTGGGCTCAAGCTATCCTCCCACCTAAGCCACCTGAGTACTTGGGACTACAGGCACATGCCACCATGCCCTGCTGATTTTTTGGATTTGTTTGTTGGGGGGGGCGTGTGTGTGTGTGTGTACGTTTAAGAAAGTGTCTTGCTCTGTCATCCAGGCTGGAGTACAGTGTTACAGAGACTGGGTTTTGCCATGTTGCCCAGGCTGGTCTCAGACTCCTTAGCTCAAGTGAGCTGCCACATGTGGATGTGTCTTTTCATCCTATGTTTTAGCCGCCATTTATGATTCTTGCCCAAAGCCTTTAATTCACTGGGGATATGTGTGGTCTTTGAACATGATTAAATATAAGTGCAGGTCACTGTGACAAAAAAAATTGCTGTGCTCATGACTGCGGTTGGCTCAGCTCTAGTGGGCTTTATTACTCATACCATACTTACATTATCCATGTGAGGACCCCCAGGCATGCCTTGTTCATCACAAGAGGGCAAGAGAACCAGTGGTACATCATCTCTTCAACTCTGAAAGGAAATATACTTTAATAAACTAGTTTTAAGTTAGCTCCTGATATCTTGGTTTTACATGCAAAACTATCACAAAAGAATCAAAGTGTCGGCTGGGCGCCATGGCTCACACCAGTGATCCCAGCACTGGGAGACCGAGGTGGGCACATCACCTGAGGTCAAGAGTTCACGACCAGACTGGCTAACATGGTGAAGCCCCATCTCTACTAAAAATAGAAAAAATTAGCCAGGCATGGTGGTGCACACCTGTAATCCCAGCTACTTGGGAGGCTGAGGCAGGGATTGCCGTGAGCCGAGATCGTGCCACCGCACTCCAGCCTGGGTGACAGAGCAAGACTCTGTCTCAAAAAAAAAAAAAAAAAGAATCAAAATGTATGTACCATTATAATATTGTTGATGGGAGAACGCCCCTTGGTAAAGTGGAAATCAATACCTGTAAATTAAGGTAAACGCACTCTGAATACACTAAACAAACTGTGGTCTATCAAAAAAGGTCTTTTTGTCACTTTTTAAGCAGCTTTTGGAGTATTGAAGATCACGTTGATCCTAAGTATTTGTTTGTTTGCATTCATCTAGTTTATACCACTTTGTCGCTCCAAAAGAGCTCTCCTAGTACCTTCTAGTAAAACATTAATAAAGACCATTTGTAACACGCATCAAGACTTGAGGATTCTGTTTGTTCTAACTTCATGGTCCATAGGCTTGGAAACTCCAAGAGTGTACACCTACCATATCATTTTGTGAGTCTTTATGTCAGTCAGTGAATATTTTATGACACCTGGGATCTACTCGGGAGATCTAAGGCTGAAGGAGACTTGGTCACTTAGTCATAGATCATGAAGGCAGCCAGAGAGCACAGAGTAGCTAAGAACTAAGCCCACCCTGGTGATGCCACAGTAAATGACAGCACTACAGGGAGGGTGACTGGGAGACAGCCACTTGGACCTCCCACTAGGATCCTTTAAAGGGTCATTTTTGCAACAATGTTCCAAAGCAGTGTCAGAGTCCCCAGGCCCTTTCTTAGACCATTGACTTTCAGATGTCCCCTGTAGAGCTCCCGTGTCCTCAGCCTGCCTGGTTTTCTGTTCTTGGGATTGAGGCTGCCCGTTGTTGGTTTTGTGATGACTTGAACAAGTACTGCCTCTCCTGTAAGATTTGCCGTTTTACTTCACAAGACCAGCGAAAATGTTGGTGTGTGGGCTGGCTGCACGTGGGGAGCGGGGAGGGCCTTGACAGAGAACTGATTTCATAAGTGGGCACTTTGTTGGTGAATTTCATGTTATGATGACATTTGCTTCCTCATACTGAGGCCGGGCCACCACTGCCACCCTGCCCTATCGCTGATAAAGCCGCAGGTATGGTAGTCAATTATTCGTGTTTCTTTTGTAACAATAAGGAAATGTTTGCTTCCATTTTTTAAAAAGACATTTGCAAATGAAAGAGTTAAAATGTATGTGGTGTACTTCCCCACTTTCTCCACTTCAAGCAAGGAAGTGCTTAGACTCTAAGGTAAGATGTTTGTGCTGTTTTGCCTTCCAGGAGGTTTCAGTCAGGAAGAACTTCTAAAAATCTGGAAGGGGCTCTTCTACTGCATGTGGGTGCAGGACGAACCCCTTCTGCAGGTAACTCACATTCCCTTTCTCATGCTCCCGGGTTCTTGACCACTCAGACTCTGCCAGTCCCCCATACACTGACGCACACTGACAGTCATGCTTCAAGGAGTCATTTTCTTACATCTCGACCACATGGAAAGGGAAGCAGTGTCAATGTAGTTAGGTGAATTGGCTTTTCCAATAAAAGGAAGGGTGTGCATCTATTGTCAAGGTACTATTTCTCCGTAAAATTCCATAGGTCCCATGGTAGGATTTACATCACTTAAAGTTTCTCTCTTCTGCTAAGTTTATTTTTTGTGGTCAAGGATGGCATGACAGGAGCATAACCAGTGAGGACCCTGTGAAACCCGGGACAAGGCAGCCGCCTCGCCGGGCTTCGGGTTCCATAGAAAGACCACACACCCTGAGGTAGAGGAGCCAGCCTGGAGGAGAAGCACATGGCAGTCTCTGCAGATGACAAGTCCTCAGGGCGAGATTTTCCTTTTCTGGGTTTTAATGTGCAGCCTTGCCATTTGTCCCATAATAACATGTTTTATTTTTATTTGACTGAACATATTTTGAGTAGGAGCAGGGCAAAATATTTTTATATTACATTCAGAAGTAACAACCAACGGCTTTAGTGGAGGAAGAAAACCAATGAACAGGAACCTCCTTTTCCCGCTAAGGAAAACAGCCCGGGTGGGGTGTGAGTGAGACTGATGAGGAGTGAGACTCAGGTGTGAGTGAGACTGCTGAGTGAGACTCAGGTGTGAGTGAGACTGATGAGTGAGACTGAGGTGTGAGACTGATGATGAGTGAGACTCAGGTGTGAGTGAGACTCAGGTATGAGTGAGACTGATGAGTGAGACTCAGGTGTGAGTGAGACTGACGTGTGAGTGAGACTGATGAGTGAGACTCAGGTGTGAACGAGACTGACGTGTGAGTGAGACTGATGAGTGAGACTCAGGTGTGAACGAGACTGACTTGTGAGTGAGACTAGCGAGGAGAGTGTGCTTTTCTCATGGAACCCTAGCCACACAGGGCTTCTGTTGGCGCCCTCCCACACAGGCTGCTCCCCAGCGGGGCATGCTCTCCCAGGGACACCTTCACCCAGGACAGAGCCCAGAAAGCTGGCTCTACCTTCATACTCCACCTTGTTTCTGACCAACCCAGGTGGAGGACTTGCCCACACCGTGCAGTCAGCATCCCCAGCGTCTACCCTCTGTGGAGTCTGTCTACCCTGCTGTCTTTGCATTTCACGTGATTTGTGGGGTGATGATGAAGTTTTGTTTGTTTGTTTTTTGACAATCTTACTATGTTGCCCAGGCTGAAGTGCAGTGGTGCAATCATGGCTCACCATAGCCTCAACTTCCCTATTGCTCAAGTGATCCTCCTGAGTCAGCCACCTGAGTAGCTGAGATTACAGGTGCATGCCTCCATGCCTGGCTAATTTTTGTACTTTTTGTAGAGACTGGGTCTCACTGTGTTGCTGAGGCTGGTTTGAACTCTTGGACTCGAGCAATCAGCCTGCCTCGTCCTCCCATTCCAGGCATGAGCTGCCCTGCCTAGCTTAGATGTGAGTTTTTGTTTTTTGTTTTGAGATGGAGTCTCTGTCACCCAGGCTGTACGGTGGCGTGATCTTGGCTCACTGCAACCTCCACCTCCGGGTTTAAGTAGTTGTTTCTCAGCTTCCCGAGTAGCTGGAACTACAGGCACACGCTACCATGCCCAGCTAGTTTTTGTATATTTAGTAGAGACGGGGTTGCCATGTTGATCAGGCTGGTCTTGAACTCCTGACCTCAGGTGATCCACCCGCCTCGGCCTCCCAAAGTGCTAGGATTACAGGCATGGGTGACCACACACGGCCAGGTACAGTTGTAAAGCCAGGAACTGATAACTAATTTGTTTTGTCTCTAGTTCATTTGGACCAATAACTAGAGATGCTTTTTTAAACATGTAGCTTAAACAGTTCTTGCAGACATACCAAGCTAGCATAATAGTCCACCAATATTGGAAATCGCGCATTTGATAAAATTCAGATATTTGGATGCATACTTCCTACTGGAAGCGACACAGAACAAGAGGCGCAGACTTCGCCGCCAGCAGAGGTGGAGGAGGAAGGAAGAAGCGGGCCGAGGTGGGGCATCTCCTATTGCCCCACGGTAACCCCCGCGTTTCTCCCCCCGCCCTGCAGGAGGAGCTCGCCAACACCATCTCGCAGCTGGTCCATGCCGTTAACAACTCAGCGGCTCGTAAGTCTTGTCTCTCCTGCCTCCTGAGCTTTCCAGGGTGCTAGTTTCATGGGAACCTTGTGCCGGCATTGTGCAGCTGTCAGAGGACTGCCGTTCCTGTTTGTAAAAGCTGTGATCAGCTTAGTCTGCTGAGAGGGTGAGGTGTCTTGAGGAGAATCAATTTGACATCTCAGAAATTTCAGAAAATGCTTTTAGAAATAACAGTCCTCCAAATCTCCAAATTCTGAGCTAACACTTGGAGCCTGGAGAGCCAGATGCAGGGTCCCCAGTGACCTCTGGATGTCAGGTTCATCTTCCCCAAAAGCAGAGCCGCCACTGGTAAGAAATAAGTAAAGAGAAGACATTGCTGGCCACAGACTGTGAAGTAACTCCTCTCTACCAGAGAAGAGGCAAAGGGAGCATTTGTTAAGGTACTTCTGTGTCGGGCATTGATTACTTACAAAGGAAGAAAAAGGCAGCAGGCATAGTTTGTTCTGCTCAACACTCCAGAAAACCATCCTAATGACTTCGGCAACCCCCGGTGGTTGTCTGAATACTAGCCGACTCACAGGGAAGAAAATTCTACATGCAATGCATGGTATAGATTTGCAGGGGAAAAAGAATTGTGCAAAAAGAAAGCCCCAAAAAAATAAATTAACAAAAATTGTTTTTGATAAAAAAGTGCTTGCTTTGCGGGTCAGAAGAGAAAAATTGAATGCTTTGTGCTGTAGCCCATTCAGATGACACCTATCATCAGGCAAAAATCTGAGTTTCTACATGGGTTATATAAGAGTGAGAATTAATGGTTTGGGATTCATTGTTAGGTACCGATGCAGTAGGAAGGGTCACTAGCAGTGGAATGAGGAATCTTGATTTTAAGAGAAACGTGGCTTTTGCAGTGGATAAAGGGACAATGCTCCAGAGAGCATTCTAATCTGATGTTACAATGTTGCCAGCCTTCCTGTTATTACGTTTTTATTTAAATATAAAATATCATGGCGAGCAGGGTGGCTCAAGCCTGTAATCCCAGCACTTTGAGAGGCGGGGGCAGGTGGATCACTTCACTTTCAGAGTTTAAGACCAACCTGGCCAACATGGCAAAACCCGTCTCTACTAAAAATTAGCCAGGTGTGGTAGTGCACACCTGTAATCCCAGCTACTCAGGAGGCTGTGACAGGAGAAATTTGAACCTGGGAGGCAGAGGTTGCAGTGAGCTGAGATCATACCATTGCTTTCCAGCTTGGCCACCGAGTGGGACCCCGTCTCAAAAATAAAAAGTAAAAGATCTGCACAGTCCAGGTGATGTTTAAAAATAAATAAATGTAAAAGAAATGAGTGAATATAATTATGGCACAGATTTTCTAGCTGCCCAAGAATAACTGAGAAAAGTGAGTAATAAGTCTTGCGAGTTTGTTTCTCTTCATTATTTTCTTGCTGTATGGTAATATGTTAACGTGGAAGCCACGTATTTATAGCCTTTTGTTCACTGCAGAGAACCTGTTCATTCAGACCTTTTGGCAAACCATGAATCGAGAATGGAAAGGAATAGACAGGCTACGCCTGGACAAATACTATATGGTAAGATCTGCCACAGTTACTTCAAAAATTCCTGGGAAGAAAAGAATGTCCTTTATCTTAAAAACAATGGAAAGGTTTATTTCTGAAGCACTTTGGGAGGCTCCAGGCTTAGTGTGAAGGAAGAATTTGAATATGTCCTGGAAAGCTGCTCTGTTTTAGCTTTTGCAGCTCTTAAGGATGAGTTTGGGGAGCATTACTGAATATATTGGGTATTTTTTGAGACAGAGTCTCACTCTGTTGCGCATGCTGGAGTGCAGTGGCACCATCTCAAATCGCTGCAACTTCCACCTCCAGGGTTCAAGCTACTCTCGTGCCTCGGCCTCCTGAGTAGCGGGGACTACAGACATGCACCACCACGCCTGGCTAATTTGTGTATTTTTAGTAGAGGTGAGGGTTTGCCACGTTGGCCAGGGTGGTCTTGAACTCCCGGCCTCAAGTGATCTGCCTGCCTCGGCCTCCCAGAATGCTGGGGTTACAGGTATGAGCCACTGCTCCTAGCTGTGAATATGTATTTTGATCTAGAGGTTAAACATGATTGTTGTGAATATTTTTTCACTTTTGGGATGCAGGCCATACTGTTTTCATTGGCCTCCTTATTCTGGTGAGTTCATATTTCTTACCTTTCCTTTTTTTTTTTAAAAACAAAAATTGCCTATCTTTAGCTGATTCGTCTGGTCCTGAGGCAGTCCTTTGAAGTCCTGAAGCGGAACGGCTGGGAAGAAAGGTCAGTAAACTATTCAAGCAGCATCTGGTAGCCTTCAAACTTAGAAGGTAGAGTGTTCTTCAAGTTTTCTGATCTGTGCCTCCTACTCTGTAGAGTACCATGAGAAGCTAGATACATCGTCACCTATAGAGAATTGAAATCCAGTAGGGGGTATAAAATAGTTAAGTATGTATGACAGTTAACATTTTATACTGATTTAAGTGATTGCTTTTTTTCCTTGTAAAGTGGTTTTAGCCTTGCGTTGATTGTTAGGCAGTGGAGGTACTAGACGGAATATTTTTGTTTCTCTTTGGGAAATAAGAAGTGTTGGCATACTGTCACTAACAGAACCATGTGTGTTTGCATCTGTAGCCGAATCAAGGTTTTCTTAGATGTCCTGATGAAGGAGATCCTGTGTCCTGAGAGTCAGTCTCCTAACGGAGTGAGATTCCACTTCATTGATATTTATCTGGATGAACTCTCCAAAGTGGGGGGGAAGGAGGTAAGCAGCTGCCGACAGGCTGCCCATGGGGCCGGGGAGCCACCAGTGTTTGCCATAGTAGCCAGTCAAGTGCTGTGGGGTGGCACTTCACCTGACCAGCCACTGTAGCAGCATGAATTGCTTCAGTCCTGCCTTGGAAATGAGTCCTAAGCAGCTGGTGGGATGGGAGTTATGCACTGAGGATGTACATGACAGTCTTACCTGTAAAATAGAATTGAAAGCAACCTACAGACTCCAGTAAAGAGCTCACTTACATAGAGGGGTGCTCAGCATCTAGGGAGCTTTATAAAATGGTAGGAAAGCTATGCAAGTGATACACATTTTTAAGGAATATACTCATGTAAATAGACAAAAGGCTGGAAAGGAAACATACATTTTTCAGTATGTGAATGATTCCCTGAATGTGGGAATATACAGAGATTTTACTTTCCTTTCACAGGTGTTTTGCAGGGAACATTTTATTTTGTCTTGCACTTAGAGTCACTGTCCCTGTTTGCCCCTCTTGTAGAGGAAGTGTATGCATGCCCCGTATCAAGTTGGTGCAACCCGCGGCCTGAGGGCTGCGTGCCGCCCAGGGCAGCTTTCAGTGTGGCCCAGCACGAACTCATAAACTTTCTTAAAATATTACGAGTTTTTTTGCAATTTGTTTTTAACTCATCAGCTATTGTTAGTGTTTGTGTATTTTGTGTATGACCCAAGACAGTTCATCCAGCGTGGCCCAGAGAAGCCAAAAGATTGCACACCCCTGTTCTGTATGTTGGGCTGTAGGATAGTGCAGGCGGGGCTCGCTGGCTTTCTCCAGCCACTGCTCTAAGATACCAAGTAGCTGCAGGGCGGCCTTGATCTTGAGCCTGGTTCCACGCCTCTGCTGTTTCACGGGGGCACCGAGGCTAGGTGAGACAGGCATTACTTGGTCTAACTCCACCTTTATAACAGATGTAAATGGTCCCTTTTTCAAGGACATGTCAAGGAGGGAAAAGGCTCTTTGTTTCTCAGTTTTTCCCTGTTTTGTTTCTAAATTACAGCTTTTGGCAGATCAGAATCTCAAGTTTATTGATCCGTTCTGCAAAGTCGCCGCGAAGACCAAGGAGTAAGTGATTTCCACGTTCGTTCCTGCCGCTGCGAGGCACTTGCCTATGAGGAGCCTGGTGCGGGGTACCTGAACACTGCTTCACAGCAGAGAGCAGCTGGAGGAGGCATCGAAGCTTTGGGCAGTGATTTGGCTCTTCTAGCTTCAGTATTTGACTCACTCATTCCAAGAATGCCCTCTCACGCCCAGAGATCTGACTGCTGGGCATCCCATGCCTGTCAGGTGGCACTTGGGCAGTTCCTCGCAGTGCTTGCTGGCTCGTGAGAGCCGCTCCAGACCCCAGTGACGTGTGCGGGGCTTCCCTGTGCACTTCTGAAGCCAGCAGGCCAGGCCGTTTGTTCTAATCACCTGCCCGCCACTGTGCTTTCTCCCTCAGCCACAGTCTAGTGCGGACCATAGCGAGGGGTGTTTTTGAAGCTATCGTAGATCAGTCTCCTTTTGTGCCTGAGGAGTCAGTGGAGGAACAGAAGACAAAAGTGGGCGATGGTGACCTCTCTGCAGAAGAGACGCCTGAAAATGGGGCGACATTGAGAAGAGCTCTCAGTAAAAAGAAGACAGGTAAGAGGGTGTTATTGGTCAGTCTAGCTTTCTTTCTGGTAAAATCCTCAAACAGTTTTTAATACATTTGTTGGCATCTTACTGAATGCAACCTAGAATTGATGGCTCTGCCTCAGCCCCTCCCAAGAAAGGCAGTAGAGGTGGGTCCAGTGTGCCTGGGGGGTGCTTAGCAGGGCTCTGGGGAGACCCAAGACCAGTCCCATGTGGCGTACACACGTTTCTCCACCTCCCAGAACCTCAGGACTCTCCTGAAGGATTTTCCCATTGTCACTGCTAGTGCTTTGGGGTTTGTTTGTTTGCTTTGTTTTATTTGACGTACTTCAACACCTTAGCATGGCCTCATTCCTGCGAGTTATGGGAGGGACGTATACTTGTTTCTGTAGCTGTCCCTTCTCACCTCATGGCTTCCTTCAGGTTCTTTTTCTTTGGATGTTTAGATGCCCACTGTGGGCTGCCATCGTTCTTACTGCTGTGTCTGTGGACTTGGTGTAGAATGTGCATTTGCAGTTGCAGGCCCGTCAACACCCTCCCCACAGTGCTTTATGGCAACTCGTGCACAAAATGAGGAAAATGGTGAGGACACAGTTGACCTATGCTGTTCCAGTGTTATGTAACCATTTTGAAGCAAAGTTACCAAAAACTAAGGACCAAAGGAAATTTAATATACATGTATATATATTTTTAAAGCAGGGTACAGACTCTACGTAGAAGGAGCCCGATTTGTTGTTTGGGTTTTCTTTAATTATTACGGCTATATAATAGTTGTGTATCTGATTGGTTTTTAAACGTTTATTTGTGCTTTTATTTTTTTTTTTCTAAAGGGTCATTTTATTTATTTTGATAGTTTAGGGAACAGGTTTGGGTTACATGGATAAGTTCTTTAGTGGTGATTTCTGAGATTTGGGTGCACCTGAGCAGTGTACACTCTTCCCAGTGTGTCGTCTACTATCTGTCACCGCTCCCACCCTTCCCCCTGAGTCCCCAAAGCCCATTGTACCATTCCTAAGCCTTTGCATCCTCATAGCTTAGCTCCCACTTTTAAGTGAGAACATTCAATATTTGGTTTTCCATTCCTGAGTTGCTTCACTTAGAATAATGGTCTCCAACTCTGTCCAGGTTGCTGTGAATGCCATTATTTTCATTCTTTTCTATGGCTTAGTAGTATTCTATGGTATACATACCACATTTTCTACCCACTCATTGGTCAATGGGCATTTTAGGCTGGTTCCGTGTTGTTTTAGCGGTGAATTGTGCTGCTATAAACATGCATGTGCAAGTGTCTTTTTCATATAATGACTTCTTTTCCTCTGGGTAGATACCCAGCAGTGGGATTGCTGGATCAAATGGTAGATCTACTTTTAGTTATTTAAGGAATCTCCACACCGTTTTCCATAGTGGCTGTAATAGTTTACATTTGTACCAGGAGTATGAAAGTGTTCCTTTTCACCACATCTGTGCCAACATCTTTTTTTTTTTTTTTTTTTTTTTTTTTTTTTTTTTTTA